>NC_080379.1:62896351-63254263 GCF_014773155.1 Arachis stenosperma
AGAACTTCCTGGAAGGAGGAATGGGCTTAGGAATTGGGTTTCAAGTTTTGGCATTTTGGGCGCTGATTTTCATGACCAAAAGATGATGGTCGTGCGTGACTCAAACTAAATGTTCATTATAGACATATGCATACCATTCTAAAGCTCTGTATATTAGTTTTTTAACACCACTAGAACGGTCTCATTTGGACTTCTATAACTCAAGTTATGATCACTTGACTATGAAGATATTAGGATTAATAACATTTGTAATTTACTCTTTAGTTGTAAATTTTTTTGAGAATATAACTTGAATTCACAATAATTCTAAAACAACTCTAAATTTATGATTAGTCATAACTTATAAAAACTCTACTAGAAACATAAGATTTTTTATATAAAATTAAGAAAACTAATAAAAATTATAAAAACTACTAAAAATGCGTAGACGTCATAATTCGATTGATGCACAGCACCAAATATTATGTACAGTTAGTGGTGTCAATATGTTAGGCCCTATAGGGCTTTGGCCCTACTTTATAGGGCCAGAAGAATAAAAAGCCCTTTAACTAATAGGGTCAAATTTTTAAAAAGCCCTCAGGGCCAAAAGCCCTAGGCCAACCCATGGGTTACCTAAACCTTTTTTTTTTACATTCTCTATTTCAATAACACACATAAAACTTATTAAAAGTCATTAGTTTGTTTTATCCCTTTATCATTTTTATGCGTAAAAATAAAAAAATTGAAAAATAAATGTTAATGTACATTGATCATATTAAATCCAACTTTTAACTATATATAGCAAGAAATCAAACATGGCATTCACTGTCTCATCACCCTTTTTCTTACTCTCTAGTATTTACCATCAATAATGTCTCTAGAAAATTAAAATAAAGTTGACACAAAAATTCATCATCTAAAATCATGAATGTTGAGGGGGATGCATCGTTTCTGTTGACACTTCTTCTTCATGAATTTCACCAATTTCATCATCTAAAATCAACCAATTAAAAAACAGTTAGAAATTTAATTTAAAATATTATTTGAAAAAAATAGCATAAATATTTACCATCATGATTTGGAACAAATCCACGTAACCAACTCCTTGTGCAAATAAGCATTTGAACATGCGCATGAAGAGTGGAACTTCTATATTTTGTTAAAACACATCCACCAATACTGAATGCAAACTCAGATGCTACCGTAGTGATGGGAATACTTAAAACATCTCTGGCCATAACTGACAGAATGGAAAACCTATCCTCATTAATCTTCCAAAAATTCAGCACATCATACTTCAAATCATCTTCATTGGTGTAAATCAAACCTTTTAGATAAATCTCTAATTCATCTTTATCCTTGGAAGTTTGGGTTTCACAGTCAAATTCTCTGAACTCCTAAAAGATGTAGTATAAAGATTATTTAAGTAACGAATAAACATAATAGGAGAAAAATAATACTATATTAAAATTAAATACCTTCATCACCATTTTGCTCTTCTTTGTAAGCCTTCCTTCTTCACGTGACATAGGAGATTGATTACTACTTTGAGAAATTGTTGAACCACCAAAAGTATTTATGTACTCTCCATACAACCTTTTAAATTTCTCCAATACTTCATTTGCCTTCAATTCAAAGGTTGAAGGATCTAGTTTTTTGTAACAAAACCTCAAGAACTTTAACTTTAATCGAGGATCAAGAATTGCCCCAAAAGCCAAGACAGTGCTATAATCCTTCTAATATTTATCAAACTTCATCTTTATTCTGAAAGCCATGTTCATAATAACAACATCATCACAAGTTTGATTGTCTTCCAAAAGACATTCAATTTTCCAAACTTGCATAAAATACAAATTTGATGTTGGATATGATGAACCCGAAATGAGGTTTGTAGTTTCATAAAATGGCTCTAAAAATTCACACATTTTTTTTTGCTAAGCTCCATTCTTTATTTGTCGGACAATCTTTATAAGTTCCATCTACAACACTAAGGATGTCAAACGCTTTTTCAAATTTAATTGCACTTTCCAACATCATATATGTAGAATTCCATCGAGTTGGAACATCTGATTTTAGACCAACACCTTCTTCAATTTCTGCTTGCTGCACACAATCTTTAAATTTCATCATTCTCCCATCAGAAGCTTTCACATATTTCACACTCTCTCTTATTTTAAATAAAGCTCCAGCAGCCACCTTTAACCCTTCTTGCACAATCAAATTTAAAATGTGAGCGGAGCAACGCACATGAAAATATTCTCCATCGCAAAGCAAACTATTCTACTTACGTAGATGAGTTTTTAAGATGTTTTGCATGTTGTCATTTGCAGAAGCATTATCTAAAGTAATAGAGAATACTTTCTTATCAATACCCCATTGCTTCAAAGAGTTAAATAAGACTGCTTCCATATCGGTTCCAGTATGGGGAGGAATCATTCGATAAAAATTCAAAATCTTACTCACTAGTCGCCAATTCTCATCAACAAAATGAGCTGTCAGACAAATATATCCTTCAGTGGTAGATGCTGTCCACACATCAGATGTCAAACAAATTCTATTAGGTATCCTAGACATCTTCTGCCTCAATTTCTCTTTCTCTGTTGAATAAATCATTTGAAGATCTGAAACTAAAGTGTTTCTTGAAGGCATTATAATCATTGGACTAATGTAATTAATCCAATCTCTAATACCCTCATACTCAACAAAGCTAAACGCAAGATCATGTTTTGCTATAGCCTGAGCGAGTTTTTTTCTATGAACATTCTGATCAATTTTAGTTGGCAAACCCTCTATATCATCATCAAATCTAATATTGAGGGGTATAGATTTACAAGAAACTATATGACGACTCAGATGAGAAGTCCCGTAACCATTCTTAGTTTTTGGATTTTTTCCAATTTTGTATTCATGATGACAAAAATTGCATTCAGCCTTTTCAATACCATCTCTGTCTTTTTCAATCTTTTTAAAAAATCTCCAAACATTAGATCTTTTACCAGAATCAACACCACCAGAAGCTTGAATAGGAGTCTCAGAAACAACTTCATCATCCATGTTTATAAATTTTCTAATCATATCCAAATAATGTGTATTAAAATTCTATAGCAACAACAACATTCATTAATTCATATTAATTATTCATCTTATTTAAATAGACATATGCAACTGCAAAATTCAACAAATTAAACTAATATGACAACTATATACACATTAGAAATGACTAAAAAAGCTACCTTCTATGACAACTATATTAGTCCACTGCATTTATAATTTTGTTTCATCCACTCCAGCACAAAATATCACAGCCATAGACAACAAAAATAGGGTAAAAGGTGAAAAAAGAAAGGTGAAAATGATGGGACTCTTCTGAATGATTCTAGAAATAAGTACATATAATAAAGTGTAGGAATCATTCATAACTAAAAGTTATTAAGAGTGCTTAATCATTCGTAATTCACAGCACTAATCATGTTAGCGTTAGATACCATATAATCCCATCAAACATAAAATTATCTCAAGAAATTTCTTGATATTATTTTCTTTACCCCATTATTTTGCAAGCAGGATTTCATATGAACCATGCATCCTCCACCATTATCACATTTGTTGATATAGCTATATATACAAATGAAGAACAAGAAGAATGACTCACTAATTGATTAGCCTTAAGCTACAAAATTCTCCCTCAGAATCAAATAATGCAATCTAGATCCACCAATGGCATTATTTATCATACACATGCACACTCTTTGGTCCTTTAAAGCCTCCACAACTCCAACACTAGCAGCCACAATCCAAGGCTTTCTAGCTGAGCTACTCTGTATTAATTCGTCTCTCAAAAATTGAACAAGTGATGAATAACTATGTATTTTGATTCATGAAGTAGCACAAGGTTAATGTTATCTATCTATATAAGAAAGTTTTGTGGTGCCAAAGAAATTTGTGCCAAACAATAGCATCACTGAATTACTATTATTGACACCAAAAGTAATAACAACCTGGAAGCAACGAATTTTGCTATGTTCTCACAACTTGAATGCCATTCCTGGTCTGTACAGACTTACAGTATATATAGTTGTACAAATTAGGAAAGATATATAACTAACAAGTAAAACTAACTAATGGTGTAAGAATTAGATCTAACAGACTAACTAACCTGCTAGTTATGCAAAACTAACTCTATAGCTATATAAATAAAACTCTAATTGATTACTGCATCAAGAGAAAAGTATGAGGAACTAATGGAATACTTGTACAATATGTACAATGGAGGTTTATGAAATATTAGAGATATAACTATTAATGTTACATTTTTCCATCAGTTGAAACCTTTCGGATGAGTGGTATCATGACATGGTATTAGAGTGCTAAATCTGAACGGTAAAGAGTTCGATCTTTAGTAAACTCCAAAATCATGGTTATTCTAGATAATATGGAGGATGTTCATTTTGTAACTTAATAGCCCATTGTACACATTGTATAAATAGTTCATTGTCTCCCTAACGGGATCCTGCATAAAGTTAAAGATGTGTATTTACATTTTGCTGCATTTCAGTTTCATTTGGCAATGCAGCTATATTATGTTACAAAGCCTAATCGTTATTTTCTTTTTAAACAAGAAGAAATGTATGAATTCAAAGGAAAAATGATATATGTAATTTTAAAGTATTTTACTGACTCAATTATGGTCAATGACAAAGCAAACTAATTGAAATATTGGATTTCGGCATAGAGGAAGAAAGACATAATTAATCGAAACACCTTAGTACTATCGATTATTTTGGCCTGCGTTTGGATTTAAGGATAGAACAAAATAAAATACTAAAAATAAGACAAAAAAAATAGAAATACAAATATATATATTATTTGATAATAAATAAAATATAAGAAATAATAAATAAAAAATTTATTTTATTTTTATTTTTCTTTTAAAATAAAAAAAAGATGATATAATAAAAAATTTATAAAAATAATAAAAAATTATCTTTTATTAATATATTTATGTCTTTTCTATTAAAAAAGACATAAATTAATAAAATATACTAATTTAATATTTAAAAAATAATATTTATATTTATATTTTATCTATTAAATATGTAATTTTATATTTTATTCGTATCTCTATCTTAGTATCTTATATTTATAAACAAATACAGGTTTATTTAATTTTATCATGTTAAGAGGTTGGATGGATTTGTTTTCACAGCGAACGCAACGGATACTCGCTGGAACTTGGAAAATAAGAAAGCCTAAAACTAAAAGTGCTAATCCCTCAATTTCTAATATTTTTTTTTTTTTTTGCGTTGAACTTCTCTAATATGTTTTTTACAAGTATATTTTTCTTTTCTTTCCTCTTCTTTCTTTTTTCTTTCTTTCTTTTTTCTTTCTCTTATATGGGGTCATATATATACTTAGATTTATTAGTTGAGACAATATACAAACACGGCATAATTAAAACAAAGAAATATGTTTAAAATTACAAACAAATCACACATTATGTTTTTTGAATTTCTATTTCTGCAATTATATTTCATCCCGATCACTATATACGAAAGATAGGTTTGTATATCATCACTCCTTTAAAAATCGTAAATACCCCAAATATAGCGAAGGGCGAAAATGTAACTATAGAATGCGGGTAATGACTCTATGGGCAAGTACGTTACTTTAACCCAAGAAAATGTCTATTTTTTTCATTGAGTAAGGCTAAGAAATTAAATTTTCATCTAACATAAGTCATTTTTTTAAATTATTTTATTCATTTTAAATTTAAAATTCTAAATAATAAATTTTTAAGTTAAATTCTAAATTATAACATTAAATTCTAAAATTGACTAATATTAACTAACTAAAAATTAATTCTCTACACTTTTTATTTATGTAAACGAAAAATATTTAAGGGTAACGTATTTAATTATTGATGTATACAATTTCTTATAAACTTTTTCATGCAAAACTCCACATAGATTTATGTCATTTATCCTAGTGATTTCACTATATATTTAGTGTAATGATGTCACAATTCGAATCTGCCACGACTACATACATACATTTATTTCTTCTCTTAGCTTGTTGCAGTTTTTTCATCACATAATGTATTTAGCACTATCCTGTTTAGAAGTGAATCTCCGGTAATCTTATGTCCTGGTCTCTATGTCCCTTATAGTACTGGTGATGAGTACTTCTGTATGTGTGAACTGCACATCATATATACGATCGCTAGCAGCCAGCTGTATTTAAATATAAAGCATAATTTTTAAGGCTTAATAGTCAAGAATTAAGAGAATTATAGTGGCCACTGAAGAATTTCTAATGGCCAAGAGTAAAGTAATGAAATTGACAAGAGTCCTACCACTTTGTCCTGGACAAAAGAAAATAGACCACCAAAACCAAAACGGCCACATAAAATAATTCTAATCTGCTACTAAACTAGCCATTCCCGTACAGCATAACAATTTAAAGGACATAGTAATGATGATGGAAAAGGTCATTCTAACGCTTTTATTTATATAATGTAATGACGTGTTCAGAGATTAGTCTAAACAAAAAGTGAGTTCCCTCCACCAATAGATAGATACTCGACCCCCTCACTTGGAGTGTAGCAGGTGTTACTTTTTCCTAATCTTTTAATGTGGAATTCGAGTTATAATTTATTATTGAAAAATACATATTTTATAATAAAATTTTCATGATATTCGAATTAATATAATTATCATTATCAAATAGATACGTACAGTTTCGACCATACAAAAATATTTTTGCATAAAAATATTTGTGTTACTTATTTTTCTTATCTTTGTTAGTAATTTATCGCCTCATTATATATCACTATAAAATGTAGCATATTTAATATTTTTTAATAAAAATACTAAATATACACAAAAGTTAGCTAATAAAATTAACTATTATATATTTATGTATAAATATATATAATTTAATTTATTTTTAATATATATTTTATATTAATAACCAATTTTAATGTAAATATATCTAACATGTTTTTTTTTTTTTAATACTCTCTTTATTATTGTGATAATAAAGTTGTTGGTGTTATTATAGAAATGATATATACCTAAAATACTCTAAGAGTATAAGTGAGTTGGTAGATAGAGAAAAAGAGAAAAACTTGTAATTAATTTCTTTCTTTTGCCTTTGTTTCTCATTTCCCCCTATTTTATTGATTGTATAGATTTGACGGAGTATAAAATAGGCTTTGTATGTGCACACATAATTTTAATTTATGCGTGAGAAATTCTCCTGGTAACTCTTAATTATTAGGTGTTACTCATGTACACTTATTAGGAGTACCAATCACCTAACTCATTTAACATAATTCACTTTTATGTTTTTAAACTTTAAATCAATAACTTGTAACAACACATTTTACTCGTTAACAAAAGTAATGAGTCACCAATAAATAAATGATCATTATCATATCAATGCTTTTTCCACATATCATCAATCCATCCCCACACTATAAATAGGAAGCACCTTCCTCTAAAAAATTTCATCAACATAACATTATTCTTAGCTTTAAGAAAGTAAATAATAAAACTCCTCCTTGTGTATCTCCTGGTGAAGTAATAGTAGCTAGTGAGAAGAATGACGAGAACACAAGAATTAGTGATGATGATAACCTTTTTAGTGTTGGGATGTGCACTAACCATGGCAGAAACAGCAGCTCTAGAGCATGCTCATCACTATGAATGCACTCATACCAGATACCCTAGTCTATGTGATGAAACCTTGAAGGAGTTGATGAGTTCAGGGAATGATAAAAATGTTGATATCATTCTGGCTCTTGTAAACAAAACCATATCTGAAACCAACTTGCCAAGATCATATTTTGCTTCATTTGAGACTCAGGATAATGCTCAACAAGACAAATCATCTTCATCAGTCGGAGGTATATAACGCACATAATGCATTTTTTCCCCTTTTTCCTTTCTTGGTAATTTGAAAATTATAAATTTAGTTGTTTACCTCATGCACGTTTTGATATGGTCTCATTCATGAAAAACAATACTAACCTTTTTCAACGAAGCAACAACATTCGTATATATTGTTTATAATAATTTTTTTTCTCCATATAATGAAATATATAAATGTATATATTGTAGTACAACTTTATTTTCTGAAATAATAATTTAAAATTAGCAGAAGTATTAAAAAAAATACGGGTACACAGATTATTTTCTTTTCTTTGACACTAAAGGTGTTTTAAAATTTAATAACTATCAATTATAGAAAAAAAGTAATTTGGATGATTACTGAGCATATGAAAAAAATAGATAAAATTATTTTTAAATATTTTTAGCCGTTAATATAAAGCCAGTTCTGTTATATCTTTATTATATTGCCTACTATAGTTATGAAAGTAACCACATTTTTATTTTAAATAAGAAATAGACATGTGGCAAACTTGGCCTTTATATGTAAGTGTCAGTACTTAACTATATTGATAACTATCAAAAATTAAATATTAAATATTAATCATTTATTTTTATCAAAATAATATTTTTATTATTTAAATAGTGGATTATTATTATTAAAAGAAAAGTTAAACACAGTAAACGGTTTATTTCTTGAGATGTTACCATAGATGCCAAAAGAAAGAAGATGGTCTTCAAGGTTAGTTAGGCATGATAACCATAACTATTATAAGGGGACGTTCTCCTTATCTCCTAATATAATTATTAAAAATACTGTATTAAAAATTTTTTTGTTAGTAATTCCCTACTTTTTTTTTTGTTCTTGTAAGCGAGCTTAGCCTCAGTGATTTCTGTGCTCATCTAATTATTAAAGCAAGAAATTAATCAATTTAATAATGGGTGAGTAATTAATTGAAAGTTAAAACATGCAGGTTATTGTCAAGAGCTAATGGACATGTCAATGAAGAGGTTGGACCAATCCATGGAAGCACTGAGCAAGCCAACAAGAAACAAGGAGGACATCCAAACGTGGCTAAGCGCTTCCCTAACTTTCCAACAAACTTGCAACGACTTCGCACGATCACAAACCTCCACCGGCGTCGCCACTGCCGTGGTAGACACCATTTCCAAGAAGATGGACTATCTTTCCGCATTAGCCAGTAACTCACTTGCCCTGGTTAACCAAATCACCGCCACCACAACCACAACCACTACCACGAAGCGAAAAGAAAAGGAAAGCAAAGAAGAATTTCCCGAATGGATTTCTTCGAAAGCAAGAAAACTCCTTCAGGGAGCAGCGCCCATAGAAGCGAACGCGGTGGTTGCGCAAGACGGTTCAGGGAACTACAAGACGATTTCTGAGGCCATTGCAGCGGCCACAGGTGGAAGATTTGTGATTTACGTGAAAGCAGGGACTTACAAGGAGAAGATTCGGACAAGTAAGAATGGCATAACGTTGATTGGAGCGGGTAAATATTCGACCGTTATTGTTGGAAGTGAGAGCGTTAAGGGTGGAGCTTCCTTGCCTGACACCGCCACATTCAGTTAGTTATTTTCCTTCATTTTTCTTTTAAAAATTTTTTAAAATCAATCATTTTTAATAATTTTGACTAATATGTAATCCATACATATTAAATTGACTCAAATTAAATAAATCAATTTTATTAATTTATATATATAAATTCTAATACATATGATGAGTATAGATTATATTAACTCATATGTATAAATTTTGATAAATATATATAAATATAAATTATTATTAATTAAATATTAAATTAAAATAATAATATTTATTGAGTATATTATGTAGTATTATTGTTGATGAAATATTACTTTAAAATGTTGATTCCTTAACATTTTTCGATAACTAACAAAGAAGTTACAGACACTAAGTAGTTTGATCCAATAATTTTACTCTCAGTGACTTAGTAAACAACAATAGAAGAACATAATATGTATATAGGTAGGTAGTGAATGCATAAGGTTAACAACAATAGTTTATGTTTTGATGTAATGCTAACACATTTTATTTTATATTTGAATTTAACATTTCTTTTATAGAAAAACTTGTTTTTAGATAATGAAAATGATAACTTTTAAAAGAAATAATTGTTTTTAGCGATTATATATTTAATAATTTTTCTAAACATATTTACAAAATTTAAAAATACTTTTTAAACCCAAACAAGCTCTTTAGTCTTTGGGAGACATGAATATGACTAATTACTACACATTTTCATTATACTATAAGGGGTTTAAGTCTTCTATGTCGGTGCTGATGCATATCATTATTCTTAAGTCGTTTTCTATGAAATAAAATTCTTTACAAAAACGCACATGGATGGGCTTACACAATTAGCTCTCTAATTAATGAGTTCATAAATAAAAAAGAGTATTAGACGAGCAAGTGGACAAACGAAGTTTTCATGCAAGTACTCTATCTCATAAGTCATACCCTTTTCGTGTACTTGACTCTCAACTTCCTTCCTTTACTACTTTTGATTACAAAATAAAAAATAAAATAAATGAATTTTGTATTCATTTGTAGGGCTCGTATTAAAAATTAAAAACAAGTTTAACAATCTTTCTTCACTTTCTTTTCCTTGAAAAATAATAATTCTTCTAAATTATCCTTCTAGAAATCTTCATAATTTCTAAAGAAAAAATATTTGAACATCTTTTATATTTTTAAGATATTAAATATATTTAAATTTTTACTTTATTTAAGAGGTTCTATTACCACTTTTTAAACTCATTTTCTAAATGTAATTATTGCTAACCTCCATTTCATTTATTACGACCAGTCAGGCGAGGAAACTTAGCTCCAGTAAATTAGTTGATTTAATTCGCTTATTAATTTTGTGCAACATTATCTTCTGATTCAGCTAACATATCTCCCATGAAAAAGACAATATAGAAGAGCAAAAGATTTTCATTTATTAGCAAAGGACTCTCTGCCTCAATTTTACGCACATTCTTCTAGCCTTTCACTATTCTCTTCCCTTTTTCAAATAATTTTTCATTAAAAAAATCCATAATTCTATATATATACTAAAAATTAATTATCAAATGACATACACAAAATATAAATTAAAATATGAAAGATATATTGAATATAAATTAAATAATATAAATATCTAATAATTAATTTAATAATTTATTTTTATGTATATATAATATTTTATTAAAAACAATCATATTACATGTATTGATATAATATTAACTTATTTTATTATAATGTTTGATAGACAAAAAATCAATTAAAAACAGTTCAAATTTATTTAATAAATATTAAATAAAATAAATTTGAGCTTATTCTTTTTGTAACCTAAATATTATCAACTTGTTTAATATATCCACACACACGCAAAACATTGAAAAGGAGATAATGAGAAAAAAGCCTAATTAGTTATTCTTTTGACTTACATATACATTTAAAGGTAGATAATTATTTAAGAATAAAAAATATTAAATAGCAAAATTATTAGAGTCGTCATTTTTTTTTTTCCCATTTAAACTTTGAAAATTGCAAAAAGATGAATAAATAAATAAAAATTGAGAACTATGTTTGTTTTCGGGCAATAATAACTTGGTATTGAGAACAAGAGGAAAGATTTCTAAAGTAAGAAACGATGATGATGCAGCAATCATGGGGGATGGATTCATTGCAAAAGACATAGGTTTCCACAACAACGCAGGACCACAAGGCGAACAAGCCGTGGCTCTCTACATAGCTTCAGATCGCTCCGTTCTCTTCCGATGCAGCATTGCAGGCTACCAAGACACCATCTACGCCCACTCCCTCCGCCAATTCTACAGAGAATGCGACATCTACGGCACCATCGACTTCATCTTCGGAAACGCCGCTGCCGTCTTCCAAACCTGCAACATCATGCTCCGCCGCCCTCTCCACGGCGGCTCCAACGCCGTTCTCGCCAACGGAAGAACCGATCCTGGACAGAACACAGGCTTCTCGCTTCACAAGTGTGCCATAACACCAAGCTCGGATTTGTCTCCTGTGAAGCACTCTGTTAAGTCTTATCTTGGGAGGCCCTGGAAGGAGTATTCTAGGGCCGTCGTGATAGGGTGTACCATAGACGACGCCATTGCGCAGCAGGGTTGGGTTGAGTGGCCTGGTTATGGAAGCTCGGTCTTGAGGACACTGTATTTTGGTGAGTATGGTAATTCAGGACCTGGTGCTGGAACTGCAAGAAGGGTTCAGTGGCCTGGTTTTCATATCATGGGTAATGTTGAGGCTTCTAAGTTCACTGTTGGTAACTTTATTGCTGGAAGTTCATGGATTCCTTCCTCCGTCGGTTTCATCTCGGGTCTCTAAGGATACATCAATCCTTCTTTCCATTAATATTTTTAAGTGTGATTTTTTATCATAAAATATATATTTTTATATTTTTTTATTTAATAAAAAATCACACTTTATTGTATATCAATAGAAAGAAAAACATAAAAAGAATTTAATTTTTTATTTCTGATTTAAAATCTTAAAAGTGAAAAAAAAAAAGAGAATGATGACTCAATTTTAAGTCTTCACTCTTTTCTATTTTTCACTTTTAAAATCTTAACTCACATAAACCCTGTCGCTACTGATTGTGTTGCAATTAAAATGGATGCAATAATCAGAAAAAGGGTTAGTAGTCGTATTAGTAACAGTTGCCATATAGTTTGATATACTTGAAGGTCTGTGTATATGTTTTCTCTTTTGATAAGATTATTGTATACGCATGTGTCTGAGTGTCGGTTATATACACAGAGTCACGTAATTAATTTGTAAGGTTAAGATTGGAACTTCCAAACAATCCAAGGGAGTGATAACTTGGCTCATGAGTCATGATACACAAGTAACATTTATACATTAATGAAAAATTATTTCTTCTATAATTAAGTGGAAGAAAATCATGATTATTATCTCAAGTTTATTTATTTATTTCCCTTTTTATGCCATGGGTCGTCAAGCTAATTATCAACGAGGAAAGAAAAGTAAACTCGTACGGTCGTACCAGGCTAGTTAAACTAACATTAATGGGACCGTAGAATGGAACTACAGTAATAATCTTATACGGAAGATGGAAATTTCACGACGAAGAAAAATAATAAAGATTTGAATGCCGTAGTGTGTATTTCATTTACGTTTTTATTTTTTGATATTGTGAAAGGAAATAAAAAACAATAAAAATAATAAAAATTTATTTATTGTTTTTACATCTTATTTTTATTTTTTTATAAAATTATAAAAGTAAAAAATATAAAAAATTCAAAAAATAAGACCAAACACGTCGTATACTCATTGTTTTCATTTTTTTGTTGTCCTTCATTCTTTAAAGAACAAATTTTAGAGATCAGAATTTTTATTAAAATTTAGCCAATATTTAATTTATAAAAAAAATAAAAAATTTTATATATTAAATATAATTTTATATTATTATAAATATTAATAATAACTAATTATAATTACAAATCACAAAAAGTGTTGATATTCTAAAACTTCTCTTCCTTAAAATGTTTCCACTTTTCCAAGATTTGCATAAATTAGACTAGTGTTGATGTTAGTGAGACAGATTGGCCCAATTCGTTTTATAAATCTAATGAGAACCCAAAAAGTAACTCCACAAAAAAGTCGAAACTCCAAAATGAAAAATACGTATATGCAAAATTCGGACACCATAGTCACCAAAAAGAACAAAAACAAATTCGGTCACCATTAGCGAGACATTACCCACCAGATAGGGAGATACACCAATTTTTTGAAATCAACTTTTTTTTGGTCTCTATGCAGTTACGTTCCATTTGTTATGATCTTTATAAAAAAAATGGAACTCTCAATAAAGTAAATAACTGGAAGAACCGAAGAAATATTCAAATTGAGCTCGTATTTCATGACCCAAAAAAAATATTTTTGAACTAGTATTTATGGAACCGTGCTTCATAAATCGTAATTTAAAAGTTAAATATGTCAAACAAACAACATAATCTAGGATCATATTTTGTCATTGTCATGTGTTGCTTCCTTTATACTTATTGTTAAAATAAATTATTTCATTAATCCAAATTATCCATATTAAATCACCAAAAATATATTATAATGCGAAAGCATACCTTTACTCATAGAAATTAGAAATAAAAAATTGATGGAAGAATTGTCTGAGTCTTGTGGTTCTTTCAATCTTCCTCAACCATAGCCTTCTGTATATCAAATAGAGCTTAATTGTGACTCTTCTGATGGGTAAATAGCGACAAAGGCGGTTTTGGTGTATTGGGGACCGAAACCCTGAAGCCACTGTATATATTTGAGCATGGCATCCATTAAACTCTAAAGACCCAAATAAAAATAGTATCTAAAGTCCAAAAGATAATATATCTAAAATCCAAAAGATAATATATCTAAAGTCCAAAAAATAATATCTGGTTTTATTCTCATTTAATTCAAAATCAAAAGTAATTATGACTTATTCAATTTAGCATTTATAATAATAAATGAGATTTTCATTATACAAGTCATTTAATTTGAAATAGCATAATTTGTGATTATAATTAATATATGTATTGCCTACAAACAAATTAGGAAATTAAAATAATTTCCTAACAATCTCCCACTTGGGCTATACATATATTCTTCCTTGACATAATCACATCTTATAAACTTTATGTGCGCATCTGAATACTATTTTCCTTATTACTTTAACAATCTGGTCCGTCTCATATATTAGATATGGAGTCACCACAGTTTTTATCACATTAATGTCGTGACTGAACCACGACAATCACCATCCTAATATACTTAACGACATAGATCAAATTTGGATGAGTAATATGGAAATTACATGCCAAGTGATCTCATGCATGTCTATTTCCAGCTGGTTCAACTTTAAAACTTTGTTGAGATCAAACACAAAACAAATATTGCAAAATGAATATTTCACATAACATGAAATAAACCATTAACTTAATTCTACAAAAAAATAATTCAGTATCTGTTATAGAACATATAGCATAAAATAAACTCCCACTAAACCTAGGCATCATAAATATTGACACCTATCCAAGCAGTATGCTCATGAAAGACTTTAGGGATCAATCATTGGTTAATGGGTCTGCTAGCATATACTCTGTTCCTATATGTTCTATGGAAATATATTTTTCTTGAACTTTCTCCGTGACAACTAAGAACTTGATGTCTATATGCTTCGATTTTGTCAATCTCTTATTGTTGTTGGAGTATAGTACTGCTGACTTGTTGTCTCAGAATATCTTTAATGGTTTTTCAATGTCATCTACTATACGAAGATCAGTGAGAAAGTTTCGCAACCATATGTCATGTTTGGATGCCTCAAAGCAAGCAATGTATTCTGTCTCCATTGTTGAGGAAGCTACAAGAGTCTGTTGGTTAGACTTCCATGCAATAGCTCCTCCAGCCAAAATGAAGATACAGCCTGAAGTAGAGCGTCTACTATCTTAGCATCCCACAAAATCGGAATCAGAGTACCTAATGATCTCCAAATTTTCTGATCTCTGATAAGTAAGTATGTAATCCTTTGTTCTCTTCAGATAATGCATTACAGGTTTAACAGCTATCCAATAATCCATGTCCGGATTGATCAAATATCTATCCAACACTCCTACTATGAATGATATATCGGGACGAGTGCAGACTTGAACATACATTAAAGTTCTTTGTTCTCTTCAGATAATGCATTACAGGTTTAACAGCTATCCAATAATCCATGTCCGGATTGATCAAATATCTATCCAACACTCCTACTATGAATGATATATCGGGACGAGTGCAGACTTGAACATACATTAAAGTTCTTTTTTGGGGCATTGCTTGAGACTGAATTTGTCTCCTTTAGCTACGGGTGTGTCCATTGGTCTACAACTTTCCAAGCCATATCTACTTAAAATCTTTTCGATATAGTTCTTTTGTGATAATCCAAGAATACCTTGAGAGCGATCTGTTAGTATCTCGATTCCTAATACAAAAGAGGCATCACCAAGATCTTTTATTTCAAATTTGTTTGATAGAAATTTCTTAGTTTCATGCAACAAGTATATATCGTTACTGGCAAGTAGAATGTCATCAACATATAAGACCAAAAAAATGTATTTACTCCCACTGAACTTGCTGTATACACACTTATCTATGATATTTACTTCAAAACCATATGAGGTAATGACTTGATGAAACTTGTGATACCATTGATGGGAAGCTTGTTTGAAACCATAGATGGATTTCTTTAACTTATAAACCATAGATTTTGAATCGCCTGATACAAAATTTTCTGGTTGTACCATATACATCGTTTTATCAATGTCACCATTGAGAAACACTATCTTTACATCCATCTGATGTAGCTCCAAGTCAAAATGAGCTACTAATGCCATTATGGTTCTAAAAGAGTCTTTCGATGATACCGGAGAAAAAGTCTCTTTATAGTCTATGCCTTCCTTTTGAGTAAAGCCTTTAGCAACTAGACGAGCTTTATATCTCTTGACATTACCCTTAAAATTTCTTTTGGTCTTAAATATCCATTTACAACCAATTGGTTTCACACTTTCAGATAATTCTACGAGATCCCAGACATCATTGTCTTTCATAGACTTCATCTCTTCTTTCATGGCATCGATCCACTTTTCAGAGTTAGAACTTTGCATGACTTGAAGAAAATTGATTGGGTCATTTTCTGTCAAACCAATGCCATCCTCATATTTTTGGAGATAGACTACATATTCATTTGAAATTGCACTTCTCTTTTCTCTGTTGGATCTCCTTAATAGCACTTCTTGAGGTTGTTGAGCTTGTTGTATAGGTTGGAGTTGAGGAGGATTCTCATTATTTTCCTGTGCTGCAGCAGTATTTTGAGCAACAACGATGTTCTCATTGTTCTCTTGTACTATAACTGGATCTACAACAGAATTCTCATTGTGCTCTTGTACTATAACTATATCTTGAATAATAATAGGTAAAAGACCTAATCATTATCAGTTACAGAATCCTTATCAAAAGCAACATTCTTAATATTTCCTTCATCCACAAACTCAACATCCTCAAGAAATCTCGCATTTCCCATTTCAAAAATAGACCTTGATGTAGGATTGTAAAACTTGTACCCCGTGAACGCTCAGCGTAACCAACAAAGTAGCAACAAATTGTTCTTGAGTCCAATTTCTTTCATGCGGCGTATAAGATCGCGCCTCAACTGGACATCTCCAAATGTGCAAATACTTTATACTGGGTCTTTTCCCAGTCCAAATTTCATAAGGGTTTTGTTAACAGCTTTGCTTGGTACCCTATTAAGGATGTACACTGCGGTCTTTAAGGCTTTTCCCCAGAGTGATTCATGCAAGGAAGAATGACTAATCATACTTCTCACCATGTTCTTAAGAGTTCAGTTTCTTCTCTCTACAACACCATTCATGCTAAGTTTGCATGGCATGGTGTATTGCGGAACAATACCGTACTCCTCTAGGAAAAGAGCGAAAGACCCAGGACATTGCTCACCTAAACCGTCATATCTTCCGTAGTATTCACCACCAGAATCAGATTTGATAGTTTTAATTTTCTTCCCAAGTTGAAGTACAACTTCAGCTTGGAAAGACTTGAAAACATCCAAGGCTTGGGACTTTTCATGAATTAAATATAGATACCCGTAATGAGAGTAATCATCTATGAACGTAATAAAATACCATTGTCCATTCCAAGAGACAGTAGGAAATAGGCCACATATATCGGTATGTATCAGTTCTAAGATATCTTTAGCTCTTTCGGCACCTAATTTTCTTTCATTTTTTCTTTTTCCCTTTATACACTCAATGCAGATTTCAAAGTCTGCTAAATTTATGGGTCCAAGAATTCCATCCGACATGAGCCTCTGAATTCCCTGTTTAGAGATGTGACCTAGGCATTTGTGACATAATGATATCGAGTTCTCATTTAGTTTTTGTTTTGTACCTATTTGCAGTATTTCATTATTATATATAGGAATTTAAATCAAGCCTATATAGATTATCGACCAAATGACCAGAGCAAATATTATTTGAATTATAAAGGAAACTGACTTTATTATTTCCGAACGAATAAAAATAACCTGATTTGTCCAAACAAGAAACAGAAATTAAGTTCTGTCCAAATGACGGTACATAAAATGTCTCAAATAAATCTAAGTAAAATCCACTCGTGGAACATAATCCAAAGGTTCCTATAGCTTCGATTGCAACTACATTGCTGTCTGCCATATAGATGTATCTTTCAGCATCACTTGGCAGTCGGCTCAACAGGCAACCCTGCATAGTAACACTTACATGAGTAGTAGCAGTAGAATCTATCCACCAAGTATCAACAGGTGCATAACTTAAACTAGCCTCAGAACAAATGAAAGTAAGAATCATACCCTTATTTACACGCCAAGTGGTATATTTGGTACAATTCTTCTTCATGTGTTCTACCTTCTTACAGAAGAAATAGGTTGAAGCTTGATCCTGTTTCTTAGCCTTTTTCTACTTAGAAGGTGTATCTGCAGTAGTATCACGCTTTCTTTTATACTGAGAAGATGAAACCATGTGAGCACTTTCAGTCTTATCTTGATACAACCTCTCTTCTTCTTGCACACAGTGAGATATAAGCTCACTTAGGGACTAAGTGTCCTTCAGAGTGTTATAACTCACTTTGAATTACCCAAAGTGTGCAAGGAGGGAGATCAAAATGATATGCACGAGTAAATCTTCAGACAACTCTAACTTTAGTGCTTTCAATTTAGAAGCAAGATGAGACATTTCTATAATGTACTCCCTTATGTTCCCTTTACCTTTATACCTCATGGAGACAAGTTTGCTCAAAAAGCTACTTTCCTCAGCCTTTTCATCCTTAGAAAAGAATTTTTCAATATCTTTTAGGAACTTTTTGGCATCTTTATCCTCAGTAATTGAGCCTCAAAACGCCTCAGGAATTAAGCATTTCATGATCATAATGCTCATTCGATTGGATATCTCCCACTTCTCTATTTTAATCTCCTTGAGATTTTCTGGAGTGAAAGTGGGTTTCTCCTTTCGAAGAGCTATATTCAGATCCATACGACCAAGGACAAACTCTACGGTACATAGGAATACTGCTAATTTGTGCAGAAATATTGGTAGCTGAAGCTATAGTTTCTAGATTATAACAAAAAATATGCAGTAAATATTAGTTAAATAATGGAAAAAAAACCATATTGAGATATCTAGACCAACATTAATTTTTAATCTTTGGATAGAAAAATTAATTGTAAGTGATATTCTCATTGAAGTAATCAAATATTGTCAAAATTTCTGTCACACATTAAGCCTTTCTTTGGACCGACTCAATGTGCACATGAAAACTTCAATTTTGCAACATATTTATTACCGTATATATTTTCTGTTAATTGGCCAAATAATAATCTTCCTTTGGATTGATTATTGATCGTATAATTAATAGAAAATAAATAATAGTGTGTAATGCTCATTATTTGGCCAAATAAAAAACTTCCTTTGGGTTGATTAGTGTTTGCATAAATAATGAACATTATTTTCTATTACTCAAATATTATTAATGTGTAGACATAACTTGGCCAAATATAAATCTTCCTTTAGATAGATTAATATTCGCATAAGTGACTGATAAACCCATATTTTATGGTTTATCTTGTGCTTAATTGAGTGGATTTTATCAACTCTTTACCCACTTATTCATACTATTCGCATGTTTTACATTTGCCTTCCTAATTATGTGCTTTGATTAAAAAACATGCTTCTTTGATTTTATATTTGCTTATTATTAATCCTCTCTTATTACCATTAGATGCCTTGATATGTGTGTTAAGTATTTTCAGAGATTACAGGGCAGGAATGGCTCAGAGGATGGAAAGGAAGCATGCAAAAGTGGAAGGAATACAAGAAGTTGGAGAAGTTGTTAAGCTGTCCAGCCTGACCTCTTCGCACTCAAACGGCTATAACTTTAGCTATAGAGGTTCAAACGACGCGGTTCTAGTTGCGTTGGAAAGCTAACGTCCAGGGCTTCGATTTGATATATAATATGCCATAGTTCCCCTGACGCTAGATGATGCGAACGCGTGATCCACGCGGACGCATCGCATCTGCGAACTTTAATCCGCGCGGCCGCGTGGGCGACGCCTCCGCGTCACTTGGCCGCGACCTGTACGGACCAAAAAGCGCTGGAAGTGACTTCTGGGCTGTTTCTGACCCAGTTTTTGGCCCAGAGAACACAGATTAGAGGCTATAAAGTGGGGGAATGCATCCATTCATAATCAGGCTTTTCATAATTCACTTTTCATGTTTTAGATGTAGTTTTTAGAGAGAGAGGTTCTCTCCTCTCTCTTAGGATTTAGGTAGGATTTTTAGAAATTAGGATTTAGGACTTCTCTTAGTTTTAGGAGTGACTCTCGATCCCAGGTTCGATGTTCTTTTACTTTACATTTATCTCTTATTTTCAGATACTTGAATGCTTATATTAGTTATGTTGCCTATTTGGCTTATGCCACATTCATGATTATTTTCTTATTTAATGATATTTGAGGTATTTCAGTCTAATATTGCTTTTTTTTTGTTTATGCTATTGATCATTCCCAATCTGAGGATATTCTTATTCCCGTAGAATTAATTTCCTTCCCTTTTGGTCTTGGTTAAGAAATCAGTAACTCAGGAGTTATCTTAGCTCAACATAATTGATAACTGTTATCTTGCTAATTGAATTGAATTTCAATAATCCCAACCTTTTCTTAGGAAATAAATAGGATTCGAAGGTCAAATTAATTAGTCCCTTGACTTTCCTTTGCTTTAGCAAGGGTTAACTGAGTGGAATTAAGATTCAACTTTCATTATTATTGCTAAGAATAACAAAGTCTGGACTTCCAATTTCTCATACCTTGCCAAAAGTTTGCTTTACAGTATTTATTTATTCTAATTGCTATTTAAATTAATTACCATATTTACTCCTCATTCTTGAAACCCCAAATTTACAATCTCCATAACCAATAATAAGAACATACCTCCCTGCAATTCATTGAGAAGACGACCCGAGGTTTAAATACTCGGTTATCAATTTTAAAGGGGTTTGTTACTTGTGACAACCAAAACGTTTGTATGAAAGTACTTTTGTTGGTTTAGAAGCTATACTTGTAACAGAAATTTATTTTGAATTCTAGACCACGCAAAAGTTCTCTCATCAGTGACATATATATAAATAATAATCCTTATATCCCAAAAGGATAATCAATTAATTTTACACCAAATTAATGATGCACACACAATAAAAATGAGACAATTATAATTCAATAATACTCTACTACTATTTCATAACGAATTATCAATATTATGAGTATCGTTTTATATATAAAATGGAACATGTTTATATTACATTATCAGCACACAAGTATATATATATATATATATATATAGGAGGGCATATCGATGGATATATATGTATATATGTATCAATTTATATATATACATTGACACACACACAACGTAAACAAGTTCATATGCGTGCAACAATTTCATAACGTAAATAATACACACACACACACACATATATATATATATATATATACTAGCAGAAGACTCGTGCAACGTATGGGCGAAAAACATCTGTTGCTAAAATTTATTCTTTTGATGAGCAGATAATTTATACGTTTTTTGGCATTATTTTTATATAGTTTTTAATAGGATCTAGCTACTTTTTAGTATATGTTTATTAGTTTTTAAGCAAAATTTACATTTCTGGACTTTACTATGAGTTTGTGTATTTTTCTGTGATTTCAGGTATTTTCTGGCTGAAATTGAGGGACCTGAGCAAAAATCTGATTCAGAGGCTGAAAAAGGACTGCTGATGCTGTTGGATTCTGACCTCTCCGCACTCGAAATGGATTTTTTGGAGCTACAGATATCCAAATGGCACACTCTCTGTTGTGTTGGAAAGTAGACATCCAGGACTTTCCAGAAATATATAATAGTCCATATTTTGTTCGAGGTTTGACAACGCAAACTGGCGTTCAACGCCAGCTTTCTGCCCTATTCTGGCGTTAAACGCCAGAAACAAGTTGCAAGCCAGAGTCAAACGCCAGAAACAAGTTATAAACTGGCGTTTAACTCCAAGGAAGGTTTCTACACGTGGAAGCTTTAATACTCAGCCCAAGCACACACCAAGTGGGCCCCGGAAGTGGATTTCTGCATTATTTACTTATTTCTGTAAACCCTAGTAACTAGTTTAGTATAAATAGGACCTTTTACTATTGTATTAGACATCTTTGGAGCTTTTGGAACATCTTTGGACCATTGTTCACGTTTTTGGGAGGCTGGCCATTCGACCATGCCTACCCTATTTTCACTTATGTATTTTCAACGGTGGAGTTTCTACACATCATAGATTAAGGTGTGGAGTTCTACTGTTCCTCGAGTATTAATGCAAAGTACTATTGTTCTTCTATTCAATTGCTGCTTATTCTTATTCTAAGATATTCATTCGCACACAAGAACATGATGAATGTGATGATTATGTGACACTCATCACCATTCTTACTTATGAACGCGTGATTGACAACCACTTCCGTTCTACATGGAAACAAGCTTGAATGTATATCTCTTGGGTTTCTAATCAATGATTCACATTGACTCCACTCTGACAATGGGGCATCTGAATTCAAGATTAGAGTCTTCGTGGTATAGGCTAGAATCCATTGGCAGCATTCTTGAGATCTGGAAAGTCTAAACCTTCTCTGTGGTATTTCGAGTAGGATCTGGGATGGGATGACTGTGACGAGCTTTAAACTTGCGACTGTAGGGCGTGGTGACAGATGCAAAAGGATAGTAAATCCTATTCTTACACGATCGAGAACTAACAGCTGATTAGCCATACCATATCTGTGAATGGTATTTTTCATCTAAGACGAGCAATCCGACAGTTGATTAGCAGTACAGAAACCGTAGAGGACCATTTTTACTGAGAGGACGGGAAGTAGCCATTGACAATGGTGACACCCAACATACAGTTTGCCATAGAAAGGAGTATGAAAGATTGGATGAAGGCAATAGGAAAGCAGAGATTCAGAAGGAACAACGCATCTCCATATGCTTATCTGAAATTCCCACCAATGAATTACATAAGTATCTCTATCTTTATTTTATGTTTATTTATCTTTTAAATTATCAAAACTCTATAAACATTTGAACTCACTTGACTGAAATTTACAAGGTAACCATAGCTTGATTCAAGCCGACAATCTCCGTGGAATCGACCCTTACTCACGTAAGGTTTATTACTTGGACGACCCAGTGCACTTGCTGGTTAGTTGTGCAAAGTTGTGAAAAAGAGTTGAGATTACAATTGTGCGTACCAAGTTGTTGGCGCCATTGAGATCACAATTTCGTGCACCAAATTTTTGGTACTATTACCGGGGATTGTTCGAGTTTGGACAACTGACGGTTCATATTGTTGCTCAGATTAGGTAATTTTCTTCTTATTTTAACCTTTATTTTATTCTCAAAAAGTTTTCAAAAATTTTTTCTTCTTTTTCGTTTTTCTAAAAATAATTTTCGAAAAATCCAAAAAAATTTAATAAAATCATAAAAACAAAAATATTTTGTGTTCCTTGTTTGAGTCTAGTGTTTATTTTTAAGTTTGGTGTCAATTGCATGTTTTTAAAATTTGTGCATTTTTCGAAACATTCATGCATTGCACTCTTCATGATCTTCAAGTTGTTCTTAATGAGTCTCCTTGTTTGATCTTCATATTTTCTTATTTTGTGTCTTTTCTTGTTTTTCATATGCATTCTTGAATTCATAGTGTCTAAACATGAAAAATCTCTAAGTTTGGTGTCTTGCATGTTTTACTTTTCTTGAAAATTTTTCAAAAATATGTTCTTGATGTTCATCATGATCTTCAAAGTGTTCTTGGTGTTCATCTTGACATTCATAGTGTTCTTGCATGCATCATTTGTTTTGATCTAAAATTTTTATGTGTTGAGTCATTTAGTTGTTTTTTTTCTCTCTCCTCATTAAAAATTCAAAAAAATAAAAAAAACATATTTTTCTTATTTTACTCATAATTTTTGAAATCTTTGGGTTGAATTAGTAAAAAAATTTTAAAATAAGTTGTTTCTTGTTAGTCAAGTCAAGATTTCAATTTTAAAAATCTTATCTTTTCAAAACTTTTTCAAAAATCAAATCTTTTTCATTTTTCTTTTATATATTTTCGAAAATTTTTTAAATTTCTTTCCAAAAATCTTTTTCTTAATTTTATTTCATAATTTTCGAAAACTTTACTAACAATTAATGTGATTGATTCAAAAATTTGATGTTTGTTACTTTCTTGTTAAGAAAAGTTCAATCTTTAAATTCTAGAATCATATCTTTTAGTTTCTTGTTCGTCAAGTAATCAATTTTAATTTTAAAAATTAAATCTTTTTAATTTCCTTTTCAAATCTTTTTCAAAATATCTTTTTAATCATATCTTTTCAAACATATCTTTTTCAAATCATATCTTTTTCAAAATCAATTTCAAAAATCTTTTCTAACTTCTTATCTTTTCAAAATTGATTTTCAAATCTTTTTCAACTAACTAATCAACTTTTTGTTTGTTTTACTATTTCTTATCTTTTTAAAACCACCTAACTATTTTTCTCTCTCTAATTTTCGAAAATTCCTCACCCTTTTTCAAAATTCTTTTTAATTAACTAATTGTTTTAAATTTTAATTTTACTTTTATTTCTTTTCCTAATTTTCGAATTCAAACTATAATAATTAAAATAAAAACAAAAATAATTTTCTTTTCTTAAAATTAAAATTCAAATTTTCTCATCTCTCATCTCTTTCTATTTATTTATTCATTTACTAACACTTATCTTCATCTTAAAATTCGAACCCTCTCTTCCTCTCTGTGTTCGAATTCTTCTTTTCTCCTTCTCCTATTCTTATCTTCTTCTACTCACATAAAGGAATCTCTATACTGTGACATAGAGGATTCCTCTTCTTTTCTGTTCTCTTCTTTTTCACATGAGCAGGAGCAAGGATAAGAACATTCTTGTTGAAGCTGATTCGGAACCTGAAAGGACTCTGAAGAGGAAGCTAAGAGAAGCTAAAACACAACACTCTGAAGATGACTTTACTGAAATTTTCGAAAAAGTAGAGATGGCCAAACCCAATAACAATGGTGGAGGTGCTAGGAAGATGCTTGGTGACTTTACTGCATCAAATTCCAAGCATCTCAATCTCTGCCATTGGAGCAAACAATTTTGAGCTAAAGCCTCAATTAGTTTCTCTGATGCAACAGAATTACAAGTTTTATAGACTTCCATCAGAAGATCCTTTTCAGTTCTTAACTGAATTCTTGCAGATCTGTGATACTATTAAGACCAATAAAGTTGATCCTGAGGTCTATAAGCTTATGCTTTTCCCTTTTGCTGTAAGAGACAGAGCTAGAGTATGGTTGGACTCTCAACCTAAAGATAGCCTGAACTCTTGGGATAAGCTGGTCACGGCTTTCTTAGCCAAGTTCTTTCCTCCTAAAAAACTGACCAAGCTTAGATTGAATGTTCAAACCTTCAGACAAAAAGAAGGTGAATCCTTCTATGAAGCTTGGGAAAGATACAAGCAATTAACCAAAAAGTGTCCTTCTGACATGCTCTCAGAATGGACCATCCTGGATATATTCTATGATGGTCTGTCTGAATTATCTAAGATGTCATTGGACCATTCTGTAGGTGGATCTATTCACCTGAAGAAAATGCCTGCAGAAGCTCAAGAACTCATTGAAATGGTTGCAAATAACCAGTTCATGTACACCTCTAAAAGGAATCCTGTGAGTAATGGGATGCCTCAGAGGAAGGGAGTTCTTGAAATTGATGCTCTGAATGTCATATTGGCTCAGAACAAAATGTTGACTCAACAAGTCAATATGATTTCTCAGAGTCTGAATGGTTTGCAAATGCATCCAACAGTACTAAAGAAGCATCTTCTGAAGAAGAAGCTTATGATCCTGAGAACCCTGCAATGGCAGAGGTGAATTACATGGGTGAAGCCTATGGAAACACCTATAATCCCTCATGGAGAAATCATCAAAATTTCTCATGGAAGGATCAACAAAAGCCTCAACAAGGCTTTAATAATGGTGGAAGAAATAGGTTTAGCAATAGCAAGCCTTTTCCATCATCCTCTCTACAACAGACAGAGAATTCTGAGCAGAGCCCCTCTAACTTAGCAAATGTAGTTTCTGATCTATCTAAGGCCACTCCAAGTTTCATGAATGAAACACAATCCTCCATTAGAAATTTGGAGGTACAAGTGGACCAGCTGAGTAAAAGAGTCACTAAAACTCCTCCTAGTACTCTCCCAAGTAATACAGAAGAGAATCCAAAAAGAGAGTGTAAGGCCATAACCTTACTTGGTGTGGCCGAACTTGGAGAGGAGGAGAAGGACATGAATCCCAGTGAGGAAGACCTCATGGGACGTCCTCTGGACATAAAGGAGTTTCCATTTGAGGAACTTAAGGAATCTGAGGCTCATCTAGAGACCATAGAGATTTCATTGAACCTACTTCTGCCATTCATGAGCTCTGATGACCATTCCTCCTCGGAAGAGGATAAAGATATTACTGAAGAGCAAGTTGTTAAGTACCTTGGAGTAATCATGAAGCTGAATTCCAAGTTATTTGGTAATGAGACTTCGGCGGATGAACCCCCCTTGCTCACCAATGAACTGAATGACTTGGTTAGGCAGAAATTACCTCAAAAGAAATAGGATCCTGGTAAATTCTTAATTCCCTATACCATAGGCACCATGACCTTTGAGAAGGCTCTGTGTGACCTGGGGTCAGGTATAAACTTAATGCCACTCTCTGTAATGGAGAAACTGGGAATCTTTGAGGTACAGGCTGCCAAATTCTCATTAGAGATGGCAGACAAATCCATGAAAAGGCTTATGGACAGGTAGAGGACGTGCTAGTAAAGGTCAAAGGTCTTTACATCCCTGCTGATTTCATATTCCTAGACACTGGGAAGGATGAGGATGAATTCATCATCCTTGGAAGACTCTTCCTAGCCACAGTAAAAGCTGTGATTGATGTGGATAGAGGAGAGTTGATCCTTCAATTGAATGAGGACTACCTTGTGTTTAAAACTCAAGGATCTCCCTCTATAACCATGAATAGGAAGCAAGAAAAGCTTCTCTCAATAGAGAGTCAAACAAAGCCCCCACATTCAAACTCTAAGTTTGGTGTTGGAAGGTCCCAACAATGCTTTGAACATTTGTAAAGCTCCATGAGAGCTCACTGTCAAGCTATTGACATTAAAGAAGCGCTTATTGGGAGGCAACCCAATTTTATTTATCTATGTTATTTTCTTTTTTAGGTTGATGATCATGTGGAGTCACAAAAACAACTACAAAAATTAAAGAAAAATAAAAAATAGCATTAAAAATAGCACACCCTGGAGGAGAAACTTACTGGCGTTTAAACACCAGGATGGGTAGCAGAATGGGCGTTTAACGCCCAGTCTGTCACCATTCTGAGCATTAAACACCAGAAAGAAGCACCAGACTGGTGTTAAACGCCAGAAAGAAGCAACAAACTGGCGTTAAATGCCAGAAAGAGGTTGCAGCTTGGCGTTTAACGCCAGGAAAGGAATAAAAGCTGGCGTTCCTGGCGTTAAACGCCAAGATTGCCTGTAAAGGCGTTTACACGCCTAATAAGAGCAGGGATGATAAATTCTTGACACCTCAGGATCTGTGGACCCCACAGGATCCCCACCTACCCTCCCACAACACTCTTCCCCAAATACCCCTCACCAATCAACTCATTCACTCTTCTCCATCACCTCTTCACCAATTACTTCCATATCTCTTCCCTAAAAACCCCACCTACCTCACCTTTCAAATTTAAAACACTTTTCCCTCCCAAACCCAACCCAAATGACCGAAACCTAACCCTCCCATCAACCCTATATAAATCCCTCACTACTCCTTTATATTCACACAACACAAACACCTTTCCCCCATCTTGGCCAAACCACCTATAACCCTCCATCTCCTCTATTTTCTTCTTCTTCCCCTTCTTTTTTTCTTCTTTTGCTCGAGGACGAGCAAACCTTTTAAGTTTGGTGTGGTAAAAGCATTGCTTTTTGTTTTCCATAACTATTTATGGCACCTAAGGCCGGAGAAACCTCTAGAAAGAGGAAAGGAAAGACAAAAGCTTCCACCTCTGAGTCATGGGAGATGGAGAGATTCATCTCAAAGGTCCATCAAGACCACTTCTATGAAGTTGTGGCCAAGAAGAAGGTGATCCCTGAGGTCCCTTTCATGCTCAAGAAAAATGAGTATCTGGAGATCCGACATGAAATCCGAAGAAGAGGTTGGGAAGTTCTCACCAACCCCATTCAACAAGTCGGAATCTTAATGGTTCAAAAGTTCTATGCCAATGCATTAATCACTAGGAACCATGACCAAAGTATGAACCCGAATCCAAAGAATTGGCTTACAATGGTTCGGGGGAAATACTTAGATTTTAGTCCAGAAAATGTAAGGTTGGCGTTCCACTTGCCAATGATGCAAGAAAACGCACGCCCCTACACTAGAAGGGTCAACTTTGATCAAAGGTTGGACCAAGTCCTCATGGACATATGTGTGGAAGGAGCTCAATGGAAAAGAGGCTCAAGAGGCAATCCGGTTCAATTGAGAAGACCGGACCTTAAGCCTGTGGCTAGAGGATGGTTGGAGTTCATCCAATACTCCATCATTCCTACTAGCAACCGATTTGAAGTGACTGTGGATAAGGCCATTGATGAGCAGATAATTTATACGCTTTTTGGCATTGTTTTTAGGTAGTTTTTAGTAGGATCTAGCTATTTTTAGGGATGTTTTCATTAGTTTTTATGCAAAGTTCACATTTCTGGACTTTAATATGAGTTTGTGTGTTTTTCTGTGATTTCAGGTATTTTCTGGCTGAAACTGAGGGACCTAAGCAAAAATCTGATTCAGGCTGAAAAAGGACTGCTGATGTTGTTGGATTCTGACCTCCCTGCACTCGGAATGGATTTTCTAGAGCTACAGAATTCCAAATGGCGCGCTCTTAACGGCGTTGGAAAGTAGACATTCAGAGCTTTCCAGAAATATCTAATGGTCCATACTTTGTTTGAGATTAGACGACGCAAACTGGCATTCAACGCCAGTTCTATGCTGCATTCTGGAGTAAAACGCCAAAAATACGTCACAAACCAGAGTTAAACGCCAAAAACACGTTACAACTTGGCGTTTAACTCCAAGAGAAGCCTCTGCACGTGTAAAGCTCAAGCTCAGCCCAAGCATACACCAAAGTGGGCCCTGGAAGTGGATTTCTGCACTTAGACTTATTTCTGTAAACCCTAGTAGCTAGTCTACTATAAATAGGACTTTTTACTATTGTATTTTGGGATCTTTGGACGCCGAGTCCTTAGACCAGATCTTTTTCCCTATTTTCAAATTCATATGATATTTGTGGGGGCTGGCCATTCGGCCATGCCTGGACCATCACTTATGTATTTTCAACGGTGGAGTTTCTACACACCATAGATTAAGGGTGTGGAGCTCTGCTATACCTCGAGTTTTAATGCAATTACTACTATTTTCTATTCAATTCAGCTTATTCTTGTTCTAAGATATCCATTGCACTTCAACCTGATGGATGTGATGATCCGTGACACTCATCATCATCCATCCTTATGAACGCGTGCTTGACAACCACCTCCGTTCTACCTTAGACCGAACGAATATCTCTTGGATTCCTTAATCAGAATCTTCGTCGTATAAGCTAGAATTATTGGCGGTCATTCTTGAGAATCCGAAAAGTATAAACCTTGTCTGTGGTATTCCGAGTAGGATTCATGGATTGAATGACTGTGACGAGATTCAAACTCGCGATTGTTGGGCGTAGTGACAGACACAAAAGAATCAATGGATTCTACTCCGACATGATCGAGAACCGACAGATGATTAGCCGTGCTATGACAAGAGCATTTGGACTATTTTCATTGAGAGGATGGGAAGTAGCCATTGACAACGGTGATGCCCTACATACATCTTGCCATGGAAAGGAGTAAGAAGAATTGGATGAAAGCAGTAGGAAAGCAGAGATTCAGAAGGAACACAACATCTTCATACACTTGTCTGAAATTCCTACCAATGAATTACATAAGTATCTCTATCTTTATTATATGCTTTAATTATTATTAATTTCGAAAACTCCATAACCATTTATTATCCACCTAACTGAGATTTACAAGATGACCATAGCTTGCTTCATACCAACAATCTCCGTGGGATCGAAGTTGTGACAAAGTGTGATTCACGTTTGAGAGCGCTTCCAAGTTTTTGGCGCCATTGTTTATGATCAATTTCATGCACCAAGTTTTTGGCGCCGTTGCCGGGGATTGTTCGAGTTTGGACAACTGACGGTTCATCTTGTTGCTCAGATTAGGTAATTTTCTTTTCAAAATTTTTTTTTTCAAAAATCTTTCAAAAACTTTTTATTTGTTTTCGTTCTTTTCAAAATAATTTTCGGAAAAAAATAAAAAATTAATAAAATCATAAAAATAAAAAATATTTTGTGTTTCTTGTTTGAGTCTAGAGTCAATTTTTAAGTTTGGTGTCAATTGCATGTTTTTAAAAATTTATGCATTTTCCGAAAAATTCATGCATGGTGTTCTTCATGATCTTCAAGTTATTTTTGACAAGTCTTCTTGTTTGATCTTTAAATTTTCTTGTTTTGTGTCTTTTGTTGTTTTTCTATGAATTTTTGCATTCATAATGTCTAAGCATGAAAAATGTCTAAGTTTGGTGTCTTGCATGCTTTCTTTTCTTGAAATTTTTTTCAAAAATAAGTCTTGATGTTCATCTTGATCTTCAAAGAGTTCTTGGTGTTCATCTTGACATTCATAGTGTTCTTGCATGCATCATGTGTTTTGATCCAAGATTTTGATGTTTTAGGTCATTTTTTTATTTTTTTTTCTCTCTCATCATTAAAAATTCAAAAATAAAAAATATCTTCTCCTTTTTTCTCTCATAAATTTCGAAAATTTGAGTTGACTTAGTCAAAAATTTTTAAAACTTAGCTATTTCTTATAAGTCAAGTCAAATTTTCAATTTTAAAAATCCTATCTTTTCAAAATCTTTTTCAAAAATCAAATCTTTTTCATTTTTCTTTTATGATTTTCAAAATTTTTTTAAAATTTATTTTCAAAAATCTTGTTCTTATCTTTATTTCAAAATTTTGAAAACTTTACTAACAATTAATGTGATTGATTCAAAAATTTGAAGTTTGTTACTTTCTTGCTAAGAAAGGTTCAATCTTTAAATTCTAGAATCATATCTTTTAGTTTCTTGTTAGTCAAGTAATCAATTTTAATTTAAAAAATCAAATCTTTTTCAAAATATCTTTTTCAATCATATCTTTTTAAAATATCTTTTTCAAATCATATCTTTTTCAAAAATTTGATTTCAAAATATTTTTTCTAACTTCTTATCTTTTCAAAATTGATTTTCAAATCTTTTTCAACTAACTAATTAACTTTTTGTTTGTTTCTTATCTTTTTCAAAACCACCTAATTACTTTTCTCTCTCTAATTTTCGAAAATCATCTCCCTCTTTTTCAAAATTCTTTTAATTAACTAATTATTTCAAATTCTAATTTTGATTTTATTCCTTCTCTTAGTTTTTGAATGTTAACTTTAATTTAAAATAAAACAAAAATATTTTTCTTTTATTTTAAGTTAATTTTCAAAATCCCCTCTCTCTCATCACTTTCTTTTTATTCATTCATTTACTAACACTTCTCTTCATCCTAAAATTCGAACCCCCTCTTCCTCTCTGAGTTTGAATTTTCTTCTTTTCCTTCTTCTATTCCTTTTTTCTTCTACTAACATAACTGAATCTCTCTACTGTGGTAAAGAGGATCCCTAATATTATTTTCTGTTCCCTTCTTTTTTTTCATATGAGCAGGAGCAAGGACAAGAATATTCTTGTTGAAGTAGATCCTGAACCTGAAAAGACTCTGAAGAGGAAACTAAGAGAAGCTAAATTACAACAACCCAGAGATGACCTTATAGAAATTTTCGAAAAGGAAGAGGAGATGGCAGCCGAAAATAATAATGCAAGGGGGATGCTTGGTGACTATACTACACCTACTTCCAAATTTGATGGAAGAAGCATCTTAATCCCTTCCATTGGAGCAAAAAGTTTTGAGCTGAAACCTCAACTAGTTGCTCTAATGCAAGAGAACTGCAAGTTTCATGGACTTCCATCAGAAGATCCTTATAAGTTTTTAACTGAATTCTTGCAGATCTGTGAGACTGTTAAGACTAATGGAGTAGATCCTGAAGTCTACAGGCTCATGCTTTTCCCTTTTGCTGTAAGAGACAGAGCTAGAACATGGTTGGACTCACAACCTAAAGATAGCCTGGACTCTTAAGATAAGCTGGTCACGGCCTTCCTTGCTAAGTTCTTTCCGCCTCAAAAGCTGAGCAAGCTTAGAGTGGCTGTTCAGACCTTCAAACAAAAAGATGGTGAATCCCTCTATGAAGCTTGGGAAAGATACAACCAGATGACCAAAAGGTGTCCTTCTGACATGCTTTCAGAGTGGACCATTTTGGATATATTCTATTATGGTCTATCTGAGTTCTCTAAGATGTCACTGGACCATTCTACAGGTGGATCCATTCACCTAAAGAAAATGCCTGCAGAAGCTCAAGAACTCATTGACATGGTTGCAAATAACCAATTCATGTACACCTCTGAGAGGAATCCTGTGAGTAATGGGATGCCTCAGAAGAGGGGAGTTCTTGAAATTGATGCTCTGAATTTCATATTGGCTCAGAACAAAATGTTGACTCAGCAAGTCAACATGATTTCTCAAAGTCTGAATGGATGGCAAAATGCATCGAACAGTACTAAAGATGCATCTTCTAAAGAAGAAGCTTATGATCTTGAGAACCCTGCAATGGCAGAGGTGAATTAAATGGGTGAACCCTATGGGAACACCTATAATTCTTCATGGAGAAATCATCCAAACTTCTCATGGAAGGATCAACAAAAGCCCCAACAAGGCTTTAATAATGGTGGAAGAAACAGGCTTAGCAATAACAAGCCTTTTCCATCATCTTCTCAGCAACAGACAGATCATTCTGAGCAGAGCTCCTCTAGCTTAGCAAACATAGTCTCTGATCTGTCTAAGGCCACTTTAAGTTTCATGAGTGAAACAAGGTCATCCATCAGAAATTTGGAGGCCCAAGTGGGCCAGCTGAGTAATAAAATCACTAAAACCCCTCCTTGTACTCTCCCAAGCAATACTGAAGAGAATCCAAAAAGAGAGTGCAAAGCCATTGACATAATCAAAATGGTCGAACCTAGAGAGGAAGGGGAGGACATGAATCCCAATGAGGAAGACCTCATGGGATGTCTCTCAGACAAGAAAGAGTTCCCTATTGAGGACCTAAAGGAATCTGAGGCTCACATAGAGACCATAGAGATTCCTTTAAACATCCTTTTGCCATTCATGAGCTCTGAAAACTATTCTTCCTCTGAAGAGGATGAAGATGTAACTGGAGAGCAAGTTGCTCAATATCTAGGAGCTATCATAAAGCTGAATGCCAAGTTGTTTGGTAATGAGACTTGGGAAGATGCACCTTTGGTGGACGAAATTGTGATCACATCAATGTAGTATTCTTTGTTGTTGTATGGAATCATTATTATGGCACTTATGTGTGGACACAACTCCGTTCAACTAACCAGCAAGTGTACTGGGTCGTCCAAGTAATACCTTACGTGAGTAAGGGTCGATCCCACAGAGATTGTTGGTATGAAGCAAGCTATGGTCACCTTGTAAATCTCAGTTAGGCAGATTAAATGGTTATGGGTTTCAAAAATTAATAATAAATAGAAAATAAAAAGGGATAGAAATACTTATGTAAATCAATAGTGGGATTTTCAGATAGGCGTGTGGAGATGCTAGAATCCTTTCGAATCTCTACTTTCTTATTGCTTTCATGCAATCCTTCTTACTCCTTTCCATGGCAAGCTGTATGTAGGGCATCACCATCATCAATGGCTACTTTTAATCCTCTCGAGAAAATGGTCCTATGCGCTGTCACTGCACGGCTAATCGTCTGGAGGCATCACCCTTGTTGATAGCTACATCCCATCCTCTCAGTGAAAATGGTCCAAATGCTCTGTCACAGCACGGCTAATCATCTGTCGGTTCTCAATCAGGTTGGAGTAGAATCCATTGATTCTTTTGCGTTTATCACTAACGCCCAGCCTTCAGGAGTTTGAAGCTCGTCACAGTCATTCAATACCGGAATCCTACTCGGAATACCACAGACAAGGTTAGACTTTCTGGATTCCCAGGATCCTACTTGGAATACCACAGACAAGGTTAGACTTTCCGGATCTCCATGAATGCCGCCATCTATCTACTTATACCATGAAGATTCTGTTGGGGAATCTAAGAGATATGCGCCCGGCCTAAGGTAGAACGGAAGTGGTTGTCAGTCACGCGCGTTCATAGGTGAGAATGATGATGAGTGTCACGGATCATCACATTCATCAAAGTGTTGTGCAACGTATATCTTGGAATAAGAATAAAAGAGAATTGAATAGAAAGTAATAGTAATTGTATTGAAACTTGAGGTACAGTAGAGCTCCACACCCTTAATCTATGGTGTGCAGAAACTCCACCGTTGAAAATACATAAGTGAAAGGTTCAGGCATGGCCGAATGGCTAGCCCCCTAAAACGTGCTCAATGGCCTCCTAAGATGAAGAATAAAACAAAATTGAGACCAAAGATGAAACGTGGTCAAAAGACGTCTAATACAATAGTTAAATGTCCTATATATACTAGACTAGCTACTAGGGTTTACATGAGTAAGTAATTGATGCATAAATCCACTTCCGGGGCCCACTTGGTGTATGCTTGGGCTGAGCTTGATCTATCTACGAGCTGAGGCTTTTCTTGGAGTTGAACTCCAAGTTATAACGTGTTTTGGGCGTTCAACTCCGGATCATGACGTGTTTCTGGCGTTTAACTCCAGACAGCAGCATGTACTTGGCGTTCAACGCCAAGTTACGTCGTCAATTTCCAAATAAAGTATGGACTATTATATATTGCTGGAAAGCTCTGGATGTCTACTTTCCAACGCCGTTGAGAGCGCGCCATTTGGAGTTCGGTAGCTCCAGAAAATCCATTTCGAGTGTAGGGAGGTCAGATTCCAACAGCATCAGCAGTCCTTTTGTCAGCCTTTTTCAGAGTTAAACTCAAGTCCCTCAATTTCAGCTAGAAATTACCTGAAATTACAGAAAAACACACAAACTCATAGTGAAGTCCAAAAATGTGAATTTATCATAAAAACTAATGAAAACATCCCTAAAAGTAACTTGAACTTACTAAAAACTACCTAAAAACAATGCCAAAAAGCGTATAAATTATCCACTCATCACAACACCAAACTTAAATTGTTGCTTGTCCCTAAGCAACTGAAAATCAAATAGGATAAAAAGAAGAGAATATACTATAAATTCCAAAATATCAATGAATATTAATTCTAATTAGATGAGCGGGACTTGTAGCTTTTTGCCTCTGAACAGTTTTGGCATCTCACTTTTTCCTTTGAAGTTTAGAATGATTGGCTTCTCTAGGAACTTAGAATTTCGGATAGTGTTATTGACTTTCCTAGTTAAGCATGTTGATTCTTGAACACAGCTACTTATGAGTCTTGGCCGTGGTCCTCAGCACTTTGTTTTCTAGTATTACCACCGAATACATAAATGCCACAGACACATGACTGGGTGAACCTTTTCAGATTGTGACTCAGCTTTGCTAGAGTCCCCAGTTAGAGGTGTCTAGAGCTCTTGAGCACACTCTTTTTGCTTTGGATCACGACTTTAACCACTCAGTCTCAAGTTTTTCACTTGGACCTACATGACACAAGCACATGGTTAGGGACAGCTTGATTTAGCCGCTTAGGCCTGGATTTAATTTCCTTGGGCCCTCCTATCCATTGATGCTCAAAGCCTTGGATCCTTTTTACCCTTGTCTTTTGGTTTTAAGGGCTATTGGCTTTTTCTGCTTGCTTTTTCTTTTTCTTTCTATTTTTTTTCGCCAAAATTTTTTTTCGCAAGCCTTTGCTTTTTCACTGCTTTTTCTTGCTTCAAGAATCAATTTTATGATTTTTCAGATCATCAATAACATTTCTCTTTGTTCATCATTCTTTCAAGAGCCAACAATTTTAACATTCATAAACAACAAGATAAAAAATATGCACTGTTTAAGCATTCATTCAGAAAACAAAAAGTATTGTCACCACATCAATATAATTAAATTAAATTCAAGGATAAATTCGAAATTCATGTAGTTCTTGTTCTTTTGAATTAAAGCATATTTCATTTAAGAGAGGTGAAGGATTAATGGATTTTATTCATAGCTTTAAGACATGGTTACTAAACACTAATGATCATGAGGTAGAGACATAAAACATAGATAAACATACAACATAAAAACCGAAAAACAGAAAGAAACAAGAACAAGGAATGAATCCACCTTTAGTAGCGTCTTCTTCTTGAAGGACCAATGATGTTCTTAAGCTCTTCTATGTCCCTTCCTTGCCTTTGTTGCTCCTCCCTCATTGCTCTTTGATCTTCTTTTATTTCATGGAGAATGATGGAGTGCTCATGATGTTCCACCCTTAATTGTTCAACATTGTGGCTCAAATCTTCTAAGGAAGTGTTGAGTTGTTCCCAATAGTTATTGGGAGGAAAGTGCATCCCTTGAGGCATCTCAGGGATTTCTTGATGATGAGCTTCCTCATGCATCTCTTGAGAACCATGAAGGGTCTCTCTTGTTTGCTCCATCCTCTTCTTGGTGATGGGCTTATCCTCTTCAATGGAGATGTCTCCTTCTATGATAACTCCAGCTGAGTAACATAGATGGCAAATAAGGTGAGGAAAAGCTAGCCGTGCCATGGTGGAGGGCTTGTCGGCTATTTTGTAGATTTCATTGGAGATGACCTCATGAACTTCTACTTCCTCTCCAATCATGATGCTATGAATCATGATGGCCCGATCCACAGTAACTTCAGATCAGTTGCTAGTGGGAATGATGAAGCGTTGAATGAACTCCAACCATCCTCTAGCTATAGGCTTGAGGTCTAGTCTTCTTAGTTGGACTGGCTTGCCTTTGGAGTCTCTCTTCCATTGAGCTCCTTCCACACATATGTCCATAAGGACTTGGTCCAACCTTTGATTAAAGTTGACCCTTCTAGTGTAGGGGCATTCATCTCCTTGCATCATGGGCAAGTGGAATGCCAACCTCACATTTTCCGGACTAAAATCTAAGTATTTCCCCCGAACCATTGTGAGATAATTCTTTGGACTCGGGTTCATACTTTGATCATGGTTCCTAGTGATCCATGCATTGGCATAGAACTCTTGAACCATTAAGATTCCGACTTGTTGCATGGGGTTGGTTAGGACTTCCCAACCTCTTCTTCGGATTTCATGTCGGATCTCCGGATACTCATTTTTCTTGAGCTTGAAAGGGACCTCAGGGATCACATTCTTCTTTGCCACAACATCATAGAAGTGGTCTTGATGGCTTTTGGAGATGAATCTTTCCATCTCCCATGACTCGGAGGTAGAAGCTTTTGTCTTCCTTTTTCCTTTTCTAGAGGATTCTCCGGCCTTAGGTGCCATTGATGGTAATGGAAAAACAAAAAGCTTATGCTTTTACCACACCAAACTTAAAATATTGCTCGCCCTCGAGCAAGAGAAGAAAGAAGAGAAGAAGAAGAAGAAGAAATTAGAGGAGAGTGAGGAGAGATGGATTCGGCCAAGGTATAGTAGAGGGGGTAGTGTTGTGTGAAAATGAAGTAGAATGGAAGGGTATATATAGGGAGAGGGGAGAGGTTAAGTTCGGCCATTTAGGGTGGGATTGGGTGGGAAAATATTTTTGAATTTTGAAGGTAGGTGGAGTTTATGGGGAAGAGTGGATGGATGTGAGTGGTGAATAGGTGATGGGGAAGAGAGATTGAGGTGATTGGTGAAGGGTTTTGGGAAGCGTGACATAGGGAAGAGTGTAAAATAGGATTAGGAGGTAAGGTGGGAATATGTTAGGTGGGGATCCTGTGGGGTCCACAGATCCTGAGGTGATCCTGTGGGGTCCACAGGTCCTGAGGTGTCAAGGAATTCCATCCCTGCACCAAATAGGCATGTAAAATTCCTTTGCATACCATTCTGGCATTTAAACGCCGAGTGGTGCACATTCTGGGCGTTCAACGCCCATATGTAACACGTTTCTGGCGTTGAACGCCAGTTTCATGCTTGTTACTGGCGTTTAGCGGCAGCTTTTCTTCTAGGCACATTCCTGGCGTTCAAACGCCAGAATGTTGCTTGTTTCTGGCGTTCAGCGCCAGATTCATGCTCTGTTCTGGTGTTGAACGCCAGCCAGATGCTCCTTACTGGCGTTGAACGCCAGCCTGTGCTTCCTCCAGGGTGTGATTTTTCTTCTGCTGTTTTTTATTCTATTTTTAATTTTTATATTTTTTTCGTGACTCCACATGATCATGTACCTAATAAAACACAAAATAACAATAAAATAAAATAAAATAAAAATTAGATAAATAAAATTGGATTGCCTCCCAACAAGCGCTTCTTTAATGTCAATAGCTTGACAGTGGGCTCTCATGGAGTCACAAGGTGATCAGGTCAATGTTGTATAGTCCCAACACCAAACTTAGAGTTTGGATAAGGGGTCTTAATACCAAACTTAGAGTTTTGTTGTGGCCTCCCAACACCAACTTAGAGTTTGACTGTGAGGGCTCTTCTTGACTCTGAATTGAGAGAAGCTCTTCATGCTTACTCTCTTTTGTCACAGAAGGATGGCCATGTGCTTTAAACACAAGGTAGTCTCCATTCAATTAAAGGACTAATTCACCTCTGTTGAAATCTATCACAGCTCCTGCTGTGGCTAGGAAAGGTCTTCCAAGGATGATGCATTCATCCTCTTCCTTCCTAGTGTCTAAGATTATGAAATCAGCAGGGATGTAAAGGCCTTCAACCTTTACTAACACATCCTCTAATATTCCATAAGCTTGTCTCAATGACTTGTCTGCCAATTGTAATGAGAACAAGGTAGGTTGTACCTCAATGATCCCCAGCTTCTCCATTACAGAGAGTGGCATAAGATTTATCCCTGATCCTAGATCACATAGAGCTTTTTCAAAGGTCATGGTGCCTATGGTACATGGTATTAAGAACTTGCCAGGATCTTGTCTCTTTTGAGGTAAAATTTGCTGAATCCAGATATCTAGTTCACTAATGAGCAAGGGAGGTTCACTTTTCCAAGTCTCATTACCAAACAACTTGGCATTCAGTTTCATGATAGCTCCTAAATATTGAGCAACTTGCTCTCCAGTCACATCTTCATCCTCTTCAGAGGAAGAATAGTCTTCAGAGCTCATGAATGGCAGAAGGAGATTTAATGGAATCTCTATGGTCTCTATATGAGCCTCAGATTCCTTTGGATCCTTAATAGGAAACTCCTTCTTGCTTGAGGGACGTCCCAGGAGGTCTTCCTCACTAGGATTTTCGTCCTCCTCCTCCCTTGTGCATTCGGCCATGTTGATTATATCAATGGCCTTGCACTCTCCTTTTGGATTCTCTTCTGTATTGCATGGGAGAATACTGGGAGGAGTTTCAATGACTTTCTTACTCAGCTGGCCCACTTGTGCCTCCAGATTTCTGATGGAGGATCTTGTTTCACTCATGAAACTGAAAGTGGCCTTTGACAGATCAGAGACTAGATTGGCCAAATTAGAAGTGTTTTGCTCAGAATTCTTTGTCTGTTGCTGAGAAGATGATGGGAAAGGCTTGCTATTGCTCAGCCTATTGCGTCCACCATTGTTAAAGCCTTGTTGAGGCTTTTGTTGATCCTTCCATGAGAAATTTGGATGATTTCTCCATGATGAGTTATAGGTGTTTCCATAAGGTTCACCCATGTAATTAACCTCTGCCATGGCGGGGTTCTCAGGATCATAAGATTCTTCAGAAGCTGCCTCTTTAGTACTGTTGGATGCATGTTGCCATCCATTCAGATTTTGAGAGATCATGTTGACCTGTTGAGTCAACACTTTGTTCTGAGCCAATATGGCATTCAGAGCATCAATTTCAAGAACTCCTTTCTTCTGAGGTATCCCATTATTCACGGAATTCCTCTCAGAAGTGTACATGAATTGGTTGTTTGCAACCATGTCAATGAGTTCTTGAGCCTCTTCAGGCGTTTTCTTTAGGTGAATAGATCCACCTGCAGAATGGTCCAATGACATTTTCGAAAATTCAGATAGACCATAATAGAATATATCTAATATGGTCCATTCTGAAAACATGTCAGATGGACATCTTTTGGTCAGCTGCTTGTATCTTTCCCAAGCTTCATAGAGGGATTCACCATCTTTTTGTTTGAAGGTTTGAACATCCACTCTCAGCTTGCTCAGCTTTTGAGGAGGAAAAAATTTATCCAAGAAGGCAGTGACCAGCTTATCCCAGGAGTCCAGGCTATCCTTAGGTTGTGAATCCAACCATATTCTAGCTCTGTCTCTTACAGCAAAAGGGAAAAGCATGAGTCTGTAGACTTCAGGATCAACTCCATTCGTCTTTACAGTCTCACAGATCTGCAAGAACTCAGTTAAAAACTGATAAGGATCTTCAGATGGAAGTCCATAAAACTTGCAGTTTTGCTGCATTAAGGCAACTAGCTGAGGTTTCAGCTCAAAGTTGTTGGCTCCAATGGCAGGAATGGAGATGCTTCTTCCATCAAACTTGGACGTTGGCTTTGTGAAGTCACCAAGCATTCTCCTTGCATTATTATTATTTTCGGCTGCCATCTCCTTCTCTTGTTCGAAAATTTCTGAAAGGTTGTTTCTGGATTGTTGTAATTTAGTTTCTCTTAGTTTTCTTTTCAGAGTCCTTTCAGGTTCAGGATCAATTTCAACAAGAGTGCCTTTTTCCCTGTTCCTACTCATATGAAAGAGAAGAAAACAAGAAAAGAAAGAGGAATCCTCTATGTCACAGTATAGAGATTCCTTTATGTTAGTAGAAAAAGAAAGGGGGGAAGAGTGAAGAAGAATGGTTCGGATTTTTAGATGAAGAGAGGTGAAGAAAAGTGTTAGTAATTAAATAAGTAATTAGAATAAGAAAAGAGATAGAAAATTCGAAAATAATTTTTAAAAAGGGTTAGAAATTTTCGAAAATTAGAGATAAGAAATAAGATTAAATTTAAATTAAAACTAATTAATTAATTAAAAAGAATTTTGAAAAAGGGTGAGATATTTTCAAAAATTGAAGAGGGAAAAGTAGTTAGGTGGTTTTGAAAAAGATAAGAAACAAACAAAGAGTCAAATAGTTAGTTGAAAAAAGATGTTAAAATCAAATTTGAAAAGATAAGAAGATAAGAAGTTAGATAAGATATTTTGAAATCAAATTTTGAAAAAGATAAAATTTTTGAAAAAGATAAGATAAGAGATAAAAAGATTTAATTTAAAAATTTGAAATTACTTACTTCACTAACAAGAAACTACAAGATAAGATTCTAGAACTTAAAGATTGAACCTTTCTTAACAAGAAAGTAACAAACTTCAAATTTTTGAATCAATCACATTAATTATTAGTGAATTTTCGAAAATTAGATATAAAGATAAGAAAAAGATTTTGAAAAATATTTTGAAAAAGATTTTTGGAATTTTTCGAAAAAAAAATAATAATAATAAAAAATGAAGAAGATATGATTTTTGAAAAAGATTTTAAAAAGATAAGATTTTTAAAATTGAAAATTTGACTTGACTTGTAAGAAACAACTAATTTTTAAAAAATTTTGACCAAGTCAACCCAAAATTTTGAAAATTTGGAGAGAAAAAAGGAAAAGATATTTTTTTTATTTTTGAATTTTTAAAGATGAGAGAGAAAAACATAAAAATGACCCAAAACATGAAAATTTTGGATCAAACACATGATGCATGCAAGAACACTATGAATGTCAAGATGAACACCAAGAACACTTTGAAGATCATGATGAACATCAAGAACATAATTTTGAAAAATTTTTGATGCAAAGAAAACATGCAAGACACCAAACTTAGAAATCTTTAATGCATGGACTCTAACAAACGAAAAATGCATATAAAAAACAACAAACAACACAAAACAAGAAAACATCAAGATCAAACAAGAAGACTTGTCAAGAACAACTTGAAGATCATGAAGAACACTATGGATGCATGAATTTTTCGAAAATTACAAGAAAATTTTTTTTTAAAGCATGCAATTGACACCAAACTTAAAAATTGACTCAAGACTCAAACAAGAAACACAAAATATTTTTAGTTTTTATGATTTTATGATTTTTTTGTATTTTCTTTATTTATTTTCGAAAAAAAGGAAAAAAAATTTGAAAAATTTTTGAAAACAAAACAAAAAGAAAATTACCTAATCTGAGCAACAAGATGAACCGTTAGTTGTCCATACTCGAACAATCCCCGGCAACGGCGCCAAAAACATGGTGGACGAAATTGTGATCACATCAATGTAGTATTCTTTGTTGTTGTATGGAATCATTATTATGGCACTTATGTGTGGACACAACTCCATTCAACTAACCAGCAAGTGTACTGGGTCGTCCAAGTAATACCTTACGTGAGTAAGGGTCGATCCCACAGAGATTGTTGGTATGAAGCAAGCTATGGTCACCTTGTAAATCTCAGTTAGGCAGATTAAATGGTTATGGGTTTCGAAAATTAATAATAAATAGAAAATAAAAAGGGATAGAAATACTTATGTAAATCAATAGTGGGATTTTCAGATAGGCGTGTGGAGATGCTAGAATCCTTTCGAATCTCTACTTTCTTATTGCTTTCATCCAATCCTTCTTACTCCTTTCCATGGCAAGCTGTATGTAGGGCATCACCATCATCAATGGCTACTTTTAATCCTCTCGGGAAAATGGTCCTATGCGCTGTCACTGCACGGCTAATCGTCTGGAGGCATCACCCTTGTTGATAGCTACATCCCATCCTCTCAGTGAAAATGGTCCAAATGCTCTGTCACAGCACGGCTAATCATCCGTCGGTTCTCAATCAGGTTGGAGTAGAATCCATTGATTCTTTTGCATTTGTCACTAACGCCCAGCCTTCAGGAGTTTGAAGCTCGTCACAGTCATTCAATACCGGAATCCTACTCGGAATACCACAGACAAGGTTAGACTTTCCGGATTCCCAGGATCCTACTCGGAATACCACAGACAAGGATAGACTTTCCGGATCCCCATGAATGCTGCTATCTATCTAGCTTATACCACGAAGATTCTGTTGGGAAATCTAAGAGATATGCGCCCGGCCTAAGGTAGAACGGAAGTGGTTGTCAGTCACGCGCGTTCATAGGTGAGAATGATGATGAGTGTCACGGATCATCACATTCATCAAAGTGTTGTGCAACGTATATCTTGGAATAAGAATAAAAGAGAATTGAATAGAAAGTAATAGTAATTATATTGAAACTTGTGGTACAGTAGAGCTCCACACCCTTAATCTATGGTGTGCAGAAACTCCACCGTTGAAAATACATAAGTGAAAGGTTCAGGCATGGCCGAATGGCCAGCCCCCTAAAACGTGCTCAATGGCCTCCTAAGATGAAGAATAAAACAAAACTGAGACCAAAGATGAAACGTGGTCAAAAGACGTCTAATACAATAGTTAAATGTCCTATATATACTAGACTAGCTACTAGGGTTTACATGAGTAAGTAATTGATGCATAAATCCACTTCCGGGGCCCACTTGATGTATGCTTGGGCTGAGCTTGATCTATCCACGAGCTGAGGCTTTTCTTGGAGTTGAACTCCAAGTTATAACGTGTTTTGGGCGTTCAACTCCGGATCATGACGTGTTTCTGGCGTTTAACTCCAGAGAGCAGCATGTACTTGGCGTTCAACGCCAAGTTACGTCATCAATTTCCGAATAAAGTATGGACTATTATATATTGCTGGAAAGCTCTGGATGTCTAATTTCCAACGCCGTTGAGAGAGCGCCATTTGGAGTTCTGTAGCTCCAGAAAATCCATTTCGAGTGCAGGGAGGTTAGATTCCAACAGCATCAGCAGTCCTTTTGTCAGCCTTTTTCAGAGTTAAACTCAAGTCCCTCAATTTCAGCCAGAAATTACCTGAAATTACAGAAAAACACACAAACTCATAGTGAATTCCAGAAATGTGAATTTATCATAAAAACCAATGAAAACATCCCTAAAAGTAACTTGAACTTACTAAAAACTACCTAAAAACAATGCCAAAAAGCATATAAATTATCCGCTCATCAACCTTCCTTGCTCATTAGTGAACTAGATACATGGTTTCAGCAAACTTTACCTCAAAAGAAACAAGATCCTGGAAAATTCTTAATACCCTGTACCATAGGCACCATGACCTTTGAGAAGGCTCTGTGTGACCTGGGGTCAGGTATAAATCTTATGCCACTCTCTGTAATGGATAAGCTGGGGATCTTTGAGGTACAGGCTGCCACATTCTCATTAGAGATGGCAGACAAGTCAATAAGACAAGCTTATGGATTGGTAGAGGACGTGTTAGTGAAGGTTAAAGGCCTTTACATCCCTGCTGATTTCATAATCTTAGACACTAGGAAGGATAAGGATGAATCCATCATCCTTGGAAGACCCTTCCTAGCCACAGCAGGAGCTATGATTGATGTTGACAGAGGAGAGTTAGTCTTTCAATTGAATGGGGACTACCTTGTGTTTAAAGCTCAAGGATCTTCCTCTGCAACCATGGAGAGGAAGCATGAAAAGCTTCTCTCAATACAGAGTCAAACAAAGCCCCCACAATCAAACTCTAAGTTTGGTATTGGGAGGCCACAACCAAACTCTAAGTTTGGTGTTAAACCACCACATTCAAACTCTAAGTTTGGTGTTGGGAGGTCCCAACAATGCTCTGAACATATGTGAAGCTCCATGAGAGCTCACTGTCAAGCTATTGATATTAAAAAAGCGCTTATTGGGAGACAACCCAATTTTTATTTATGTGTATTTTTTATTGTTCTTTTATGTCTTATTAGGTTCATGATCATGTGGAGTCACAAAACAAATACTAAAATTAAAAATAGAATAAAAAATAGCAGAATAAACAGCACACCCTGGAGGAAGAGCTTATTGGCATTTAAACGCCAGTAAGGAGCATCTGGCTGGCGTTCAATGCCAGAACAGAGCATGAATCTGGCGTTGAACGCCAGAAACAAGCAGCAGTCTGGCGTTTAAATGCCAGGATTACACCCTGAAGAGAGCTGGCGTTAAACACCAGAAGCAAGCATGGAACTGGCGTTCAACGCCAAAAACATGCTGCAGACTGGCGTTGAATGCCCAAACAAGCATGAAAATGGTGTTTAACGCCAGAAACATGCTGCAGTCTGGCATTAAATGCCAGGATTGCACTCAGATGGCATTTTACACGCCTAATTGGTGTAGGGATGTTAAATCCTTAACACCTCAGGATCTGTGGACCCCACAGGATCACCTCAGGATCTGTGGACCCCACAGGATCCCTACCTATCTCAACTCACCTTCTCTCTTCTTTCACACAATCCAATAACACTCTTCCCCAAATACCCTTCACCAATAACCTCAATCTCTCTTTCCCATCACCTCTTCACCACTCACATCCATCCTCTCTTCCCCATAAACCCCACCTACCTTCAAAATTCAAAATCTCTTTCCCACCCAAACCCACCCTAAATGGCCGAAACAATACCCTATCCCTCCACTATATAAACCCATCCTTCCTTCTTCATTCTCACACAAACAACCCTCTCTTCTCCCTCTTGGCCGAATACACCTCTCTCCTCCTTTCCTCCATATCTTCTTCTTCTTCTTCTATTCTTTCTTCTCTTACTCGAGGGCGAGCAACATTCTAAGTTTTGTGTGGTAAAAGCATTGCTTTTTTGTTTTTCCATAACCATCTATGGCACCTAAGGCCAGAGAAACCTCTAGAAAGAGGAAAGGGAAGACAAAATCTTCTACCTCCGAGTCATGGGAGATGGAGAGATTCATCTCAAAGGTCCATCAAGACCACTTCTATGAAGTTGTGGCCAAGAAGAAAGTGATCCTGAGGTCCCTTTCATGCTCAAGAAAAATGAGTATCCAGAGATCCGACATGAGATCCAAAGAAGAGGTTGGGAAATTCTGTCCAACCCCATTCAACAAGTCGGAATCTTAATGGTTCAAGAGTTCTATGCTAATGCATGGATCACTAGGAACCATGATCAAAGTATGAACCCGAATCCAAAGAATTATCTTATAATGGTTCGGGAAAAATACTTAGATATCAGTTCGGAAAATATAAGGTTGGCGTTCAACTTGCCTATAATGCAAGAACACGCACGCCCCTTGATAAACCCATATTTCATAAGTTCTTTTGTGCTTAATTTTAGTGATTTATACAATCCTTCACCTACTTATTCACATTAATTGCATGGTTTTACTTTCCCTTCCTTATTACGTGATGTATGCGAAAAAATGTTTCCTAGGCTTTAAAATTAATTATTTTAATTACCTTTATTTCCATTCGATGCCGTGATTAGTGTATTGAGTAGTTTCAGATTTTCTAAGGCAGAATGACTTAAAGGATGAAAAAGGAAAGATACAAAATGGAAGGAGAAGGCAAAACGGAGCTTTAAGGAAACTGGTATCCACGCGACCGCATGGACGACGCGATCGCGTGCCAGAAGCGAAGATGCAGCGACGCGGCCGCATGACTGACGTGACCGCGCGCTTTAAGCAGAACGCATACGACGCGGAAGCGTGACTGACGCGACCGCGTGGCAAGGAAAAGCTCTGAATGACGCGACCGCGTGACCCACGCGGACGCGTGACAGAGGCCACGGATCAGAATTTACAGAATACGCCCCAACAATTTCGGAAGCCCTTTTTGGCCCATATCCAAGTACAGACAGCATAGACTAGAGGCTATAAAGTGGGGGAATGCATCCATTCATAGGGAAGTTTTCATAATTCACTTTTCATGATTTAGATTTAGTTTTGAGGGAGGTTCTCTCCTCTCTCTCTTAGGATTTAGGACTTCTCTTTGTTTTTAAGAGTGACTCTCGATCCAGGTTTTATATTCCTTTGTTTTAAGATTACTTTTCACTTTATTTAGTTATTCCAGCATTTGAGTTAATTATTTACTTTTATAATTTAATTTATGAATTCTTCCATGTCACAGATTATTGTTTGAATTAATGATAATTGAGGTATTTTCAGTTTATGATTGCTTGCTTTTATTTACGTTACCATTGCTTCCAATCAGAAGATATTTTATTCCAGCAATTTACTTTTTCCCTTTTGGTCTTGGTTAAGAAATCAGTAACTCAACAGTTATCTAACTCAACATAATTGATAATCGTTAGCTTGCTAATTGAACTGAACTTCAATAATCCCAACTTTTTCTTAGGAAATAAATAGGACTCGAAGGTCAAACTAATTAATCCCTTGACTTACCTTTGCTTCAAAGGTTAACTAAGTGGAATTAAGATACAACTTTTATTATTGTTGAGAGGGATAACTAAGTTGGACTTCTAATTTCTCTCACCTTGCCAAAAGTTGCTTTATAGTATTTATTTATTTTAATTGCCATTTATTTTACTTGCCATTTATATTACTTATTCCTCATTCTTGAAACCCCGAATTCACAATCTTCATAACCAATAATAAGAACATACCTCCCTGCAATTCCTTGAGAAGACGACCCGAGGTTTAAATACTCGGTTAACAATTTATTTAGGGGTTTGTTACCTGTGACAACCAAAACGTTTGTACGAAGGAATTTCTGTCGGTTTAGAGACTATATCTACATCGCGACTGTTTTATGAAATTCTATACTGGCAAAAATCTCGACGTCAAAAATGGCGCCGTTGTCGGGAAATTGCAAACGTGTGCCTTATTATTGGTTATTGTAAATATTTTCAAAATTTTTTTAAATTAAATTAAAAATATTTTTCTTTTACTTGTTTATTTGTTTTCTCTTTTTTTTCCCCTTATTTCTGATATCTACTATGAATTCTCACCCCTCTCGCTTTGAGTTTGGTTCTAACTTTGTTGAAGGAAATAGAAACCACAGCAGGAATATGCATCAAGGTCAGACCAATCATGGATGGATGGAGCCAAGAGGATCTAATCAACCCTTTAGGCAACAATACCCTCCAAGATATCATGGACAACGACCATTCTACAATGCATACCCAGCTGAAAGATATGGTGGACAACCTTGTAACTACCAACAAGCCCCACCCCGTGCCTATAGACCATCCTCTCAACATGACCTCAAACTACCACACTCACAAGCTTCTTTTCGCCATTCGCCACTATACAATCCTTATCCGCCCCAATGCCAATCCAATTACCCCCAAGAACCACCGCTCCCCCATACACAGTACCCGTATCCATCAAAGTCAGAATCACAGGGTAGCCTCGAAGAATCACTAAAACAATGTACTACAGTCCTTCATCAACTGGAGCAGGCAATGGTGGAGAGGCTAAAACAATTGTCTTCCGGACGCTCAGCCCCTCAACAGACCCCCATGGCTTTATGTAGAAAATCCAATGAAGAAAGCAATACAAAGGAGACGCTGGAAGCTTCAGTGAACAGCATAGAACATAGATTCATATTAGAACAAGTAGAGAAAGTTGTCATTGCAGAAGAGGAAGAGTCGGTTGTCGTGAAAAACTCCTTCAAGGATGTTACAATTGACGCCGAGGAGGATTTTGCACTGCCTCCAATACAAATATCTTATGAAGAACTGGACGGCATAACCCAGGACGCAGGTTTCCTTGATGATGATGATCACGAGTCCTGTTCTCTTAGTGATGAACTTGCATCTGCAAGTGAATTCTCTGAGACAGAAGAATCTTCCCCAAGTGAATACAAAAATGATGCAGAGGTCAACTTTTCTCAACCTCCTATTTACGACTCAAGTGACGAGGAAGATATCAATGACTTTGATCAAGACATGGGTGAAGTTGAAGAAATTTGCAAAGAGGTGGAGGAATTCACTAAAGACCACAAGGGAGTAAAGCTTGCAGAGCCACTAGTAACACCCATCCCAAGGCCATTACCACCCAACACAGACTTCAAGTGGGTACAATCCTTAACTCTTATCTTTACTTTTCCACTTGAATATGGTTTGCTTGAAATAGATGGCCAACTTAGAGCTCTTTACGGCTTTAAGAGCAAAAGGAAAATGGCTCATACTCAGAGCCAGTGCACAAGGTTCAACAAGGTTCCACGCTTCACTTCGAAGTACACGGATTGGTATCATTCTCAATTGCATGGATCACGGAGAACGTTTGGTCACCATGGTGAGATTTTACTTTTTAAACCGTCCGAAGGGAAACATGTAGATCAAGACGGAGGCGGATTTAAAAGCAAGGCTTGGAATCATGGACTCTATCCTGGCATTTGTCATTCCGGGAGCCTGATATTCTGTTTGAAGCTGCTCAGAACCTTTACATGCCTAGTTTGGGACCCCGGAGGCTATTGGCATTCCAAGCACTGGTGGAAATTTTTGGACGAATTTAAACATAAGCCACCATAGGAGAAAGCTCTTCCAATGTCCAACTTAAGGACTTTAACTAAAAGTGCTAGGTGGGAGACAACCCACCATGGTATGGTCGCTTCTTTTTCAATTTATTTCTTGTTTACTGCTTTCATTTTTCCTTTTTCGTTTTAATATTAACCTGGAATCATGCATAGCATTCATGTTAATCATTGCATCCTGCATTTTTCAGTTAAAAAAAAGGGTGCACGACGCGACCGCATGCCCCATGCGATCGCGTCATATCGCGAAAAACACCACCCATGCGACCGCGTGACCCGCGCGGCCGCGTGATATATATATCGGCGTAAGGATCCAACAAACAGAAAGTTAGGCTGGAATCGTGTGGCTCTTGTGCGTTTCGCACAAATTGGCCCACGCGATCGCATGCCCCATGCGATCGCGTCACTTGCACAATACCAATCCCACGCGACCGCGTGAGCGACGCGATCGCGTCGCATGGATTGCACATCACCCCAAAAGGAGACAGAGAGTTACGCTGAAACGGCACTGGAGTTGTGCGTTTAGCACAAATTCCAGCGACGCGATCGCACGATCCACGCGATCGCATCACCCCTCTTCTACCCTACTCATGCGATCGCGTGTTCCACGCGATCGCGTCACTCCCACTTTCACCCCAACCACACGACCGCGTCCCCCACGCGGCCGCGTGAGTTCGAAACTATAACCCCCTCATCCACGCGAACCCTAGCAGTCGCGCGCCCCCCACCTTCTCCTCCTCTCTCCCTCCTCTGCTCTCCACCATCACCAGCCACCATCGCCACCACCGCCGCCACTGCCCACCGCCGACCACCCAGAGGCCACCGCCAACCACCTCCCTCCCTCCTTCCCTTTTCTTTCTTCCTCCTTCTTCCTTCTCCCCCCTCCACACCACCACCCACAGCCGCATCGCCGTGCCCACCACCGCCAGCCACCGCACCGGACGCCGCCGCCGCCACCACCCAGCCATTCTCTACCCCAATGTCCTTCTTAGCCTACTAGGTTCCGCAACACGCACCCTTTTCTCCATTCGTAGCTTTTGTTAATTTTTCCGTTTTTGTTCATGTTTAGGCTAGTTAGATATGCATGTTGTAGTGGATTTTAGGTTGTTAGGTAGCCTAGGATGTGGTTAGTGGATTTAGGTCTATTTACTTGCACTGTTCATGTTTCTGTTTTATCAAATCTGCTATTCTGCTGTTGCGGTGACCTTGTTCATATGCTGTGATTTCCTACATTTGCTGCTTTTTACTCTGAACTTTCATGTTTATCTTATATGTCCGTACCTGCAGCTTGCCTTTTAATTCATATGCACTGTTTTAATTGCTGTTTATTTTCCGGGATAATCTATATTTAGCCGGAATGCTGCCCAAATTTCTATAAATTATTTTCATTCATGTTTTGGTTTGGCATTTTGCACTCTGTTTTGCTCTGCTTTACCCAAACCATTTCATGAATGCCAGGGCGTGCTTTCTTATCCTCTTTGATTTCCTGGTTTATAAACTGCTTCTATGATGTTCTGATTCCAATTCTTCTTTATGTCCCTTTGAATCAGCATCCAATTGTTTTCCTTATTTGGTTATGAGTTACTTCTTTTCCTACATGTGAATCCTTGTTACATGGAATATTTTCTTTATGCCACTTACTTTACTCACATCTTATTGACCCACTAATTTTAATTTACTAACTTCTTTTTTTTCAAATTATACCCATACTAACTTTTTAAATCTCTTTTCTAACTTTTCAATTTCCTCTAACTTTCTAACCATGGCATAATGACAATTTTTCTATTTAACTTGAATTCTGATAGATTTTGGATTGTACATTATTCCTTTCAAATTTTTCAACTACTATACAATCCTTAATGCAAATTTCCTAACTCATTTACCTCATTCTTATTCTCCTTTGCTGCTTTGAGTTTCCTTTGTTTATTTACCTATCTACTTTCCTATTTTTATCCATATTTTGCTTTTCCATCTTTTAAGATGTCTACCTCACAGAGGAAGGGAAAAGGCAAGGTTACTGGCAAGCGCAAAAGAGGCGATTCCTCTCAGTCCATCATTGACCTAATGCATGATTCTTCATGGCGGGAGAAGAACTTTACACAGTAGGAAAAGGCTGACCAGCTGCTCCCTGCAAACGATTCTATCAAATTTGAAAACCGGTACTGTGAGCTAAAGTACCCGGCCTTTGCAACCTCCAGGAACCTTTACCTCGAAAGGACACTGAGGATTCCAGACGAACTCCAGCAATACACCACTGAGCAAATCAAGCAAAGGGGCTGGTTCTTTCTGGAGAGAGCACTGACAGAGGTCAATGCATCTTGGGTTAGGAAATTCTACTGCAACTACTACCTCACCACCCTAGATGCAGTGAACCTGAGAGGGAAGCAGATATTGGTCACTGAGGAGGCCATCGAGGACATTCTACAGCTCCCACCTAAGTCCGACCAGCCGGATGGTTACAAACAGACTGAGGAGGACATGCATTTCTTGAGGTTTGATTGGGACACTGTCAAGGCCAGGATAGCTCTAGACCCAACTGTTCCTTGGGAGATGGGTCAGGACACCACCCTGCCCAAGGGTATCAAGCAGGTGTACCTAAATGATGAGGCTCGGTTATGGCATCAGATCTTGAGCAATTATGTGATGCCGAGTACTTATGAGACAGAGATTCCAGCTACCATGATCACCCTCCTATGGTGTGTAATGGAGGGTAAGGACCTGTACTTGCCACGATTTATCCGGCATTATATGGCCAGGGTCCACGTCCGCGACACCCTCCCCTTTCCTTATCTGGTTACATAGTTGGGCCGTCGAGCTGACGTGCCATGGGAGGATGCCGATGAGAGACCACCGGCTGCGGACTGCAGGAAGATCATTCCTCACAGTAGGAACTTCATTGCTTTGGGCACCAGACCATTACCTTTTACTGCTACTGATGATACTGCCCCACCATTTGTTGGACCCTCTTCATCCACTGCTGCTCCTGCTGCCACCACTGCCCCTCCACCTGCCTTTGAGCCCGTATACCGCCTCGTGCACCGCCTATTCAGACAGCTCGATCAGATAGAGCGCCGTAACCGGTGCCAGTATAAGAGATTAGAGCATCGCAGCAGGCGACGATATTCGCATCTGAAGCTGATGATCCGACAGGGCGCTGATATCCCCTCCGAGCCAGACACACCATTAGAGCCATCCGGGGAGGAGGAGGATGAGCACGAGAAGGAGATTAATTTCTAGGCAGAGACCCATCAGCAGGTAGGCGTAGAGCAGACTGTACCACCCCAGGAGGTCCCACATCAGATTGAGGCTGCAGATCCTGAGATCCCGGTCCAGTCAGCACCTCCTCCCCTGCAGCCAGACTCTCGGCCCACCACCACCACAGAGCCCCCATCTACCATCCCTACCAGTGATGACACTCCTTCACACCCGGCCTGATTGAGCATCAGGGATGATGCTTCCTTTTAAGTGTGGGGAGGTCAGCATCTCTAGCGTTTTTATTTTGGTGAACCACTACATCTCTTTTTCTTTTATTTTGGATATTTTTCTGTATTCTTCCTTGTTATTGTTATTTTCTGAGTACTTATGCATTGCTACTTTGATGTATTTCTACTCTATTTCTGCATTTTGCATTTTTAGTTCATATTTTAGCTATTTAGTTTATTTTAGTTATTTAGTTTAGTTTGCAATTCTAACTTATTAGTGGATTAATTAGTATAGTTTACTTTTTTTTTAACATAAGATAGCATAGTCTAAATTGAAAAATATAAAAAGGAAGTAAGATAAGAAAGTGAACATAATAGATTCCAATCCATAAACCTTGTATATAGCATTACATGATGTAGTTAAGCTGACAACATTTCATCAAGGAGGAACATTAAAACTTTAAAAGCTACCCTAAATAATTTATTTTTTTATGAGAATAATGGGAATTTTTAACTAAACCTGCATACAACATATAAATGATATGTGATGCTTGAGTTAGAGAACACACAGCCTGTGAGTCTCGAGCTTGATTGTATGGTTGCATTCAAACCATAATTTTATTCCTGTGTGTTTCGCTTCTTTTTATTCTGATGTTTTTTACTTTGCTTTAATCTATATGTCCAATTATAGAATATAGAATGTAGGTACATACCAAAAGAATGATTGAGGCCATCATTTGATTTTAGCTCACTTACCCCAAAAAATAGCCTACCTTTTATATCACCCTTGTTAGCCCCCTTGAGCCTTTTAAAACCCCTTTATTCTATTTAGCCAAATTACTAGCCTTAATCAGAAAAACAAAAGAAAATCCCAAGTGAATCCTTGGTTAGCTTAAGATAGAAAATTATAAATAGAGTAAATTGTGGAAAACCTTTTGGGAACATGGATGATAGAAACAAAAGGTAGAAAAGTTAAAAAAAAAGAAATAAAATAAAATTTGGGAAGCATGCTAAAAAAAAAAAAGAAAAGAAGAAGAGTGAAACATGAGCATGTAACAATAAGTGGGATAATATGGGAGAATAGGTAAAGAAGTTTTATCTTGCTAAATATGTATGTTAGGTGAGATCTTAGTCTAATTAAGGATTCTCTTATTAGCTCACTTGACCCTATACATAAATCCTTACCTTTACCTTGACCCCATTACAACCTTAATTAAAGACCTCATGACTTTTTGGTATGACTATATTCTATAATTGTTGATTGGTTAGATGAAGAACAAAGCTATAGGAAGTAAGAATGAAAAGAAAAATAGAGTGGATAAACCCAATAAACACTGAGTGACTAGAGAGTAAACACAAAATCCAGTGAGGGTTCTATAACTCATCAACATATATCTGTGCTTATATTTACTAATTGTTTTGCAAGTTTGTACAATGTTTCCCCTTCCCATCTCATTTACTAAAATGCTTTATTATTTAAGGGTTAGCCATATATATATATATATACATGACTCCTTGAGAATGTGAACTAACTTGATTACATGTAAGCTTTATATATGAGTGAATAAGTTAGAGTTGCATGATGCATCATTCATTTAGGTAGTTGCATTTAAATTAGGTTGCATTGCATGACATTCCATCACTTTAACCTTAATTATTTACCTTGGATTTAGCATGAGGACATGCTAGTGTTTAAGTGTGGGGAGGTTGATAAACCCATATTTCATGAGTTCTTTTGTGCTTAATTTTAGTGATTTATACAATCCTTCACCTACTTATTCACATTAATTGCATGGTTTTACTTTCCCTTCCTTATTACGTGATGTATGCGAAAAACAAGTTTCCTAGGCTTTAAAATTAATTATTTTAATTACCTTTATTTCCATTCGATGCCGTGATTAGTGTGTTGAGTAGTTTCAGATTTTCTAAGGCAGAATGACTTAAAGGATGAAAAAGGAAACATAAAAAATGGAAGGAGAAGGCAAAACGGAGCTTTAAGGAAACTGGTATCCACGCGACCGCATGGACGACGCGATCGCGTGCCAGAAGCGAAGATGCAGCGACACGGCCGCATGACTGATGCGACCGCGCGCTTTAAGCAGAACGCATACGACGCGGAAGCGTGACTGTCGCGATCGCGTGGCAAGGAAAAGCTCCGAATGACGCGACCGCGTGACCCACGCGGACGCGTGACAGAGGCCACGAATCAGAATTTACAGAATACGACCCAGCGATTTCTGAAGCCCTTTTTGGCCCATATCCAAGTACAGACAGGATAGACTAGAGGCTATAAAGTGGGAGAATGCATCCATTCATAGGGAGGTTTTCATAATTCACTTTTCATAATTTAGATTTAGTTTTGAGGGAGGTTCTCTCCTCTCTCTCTTAGGATTTAGGACTTCTCTTTGTTTTTAAGAGTGACTCTCGATCCAAGTTTTATATTCCTTTGTTTTAAGATTACTTTTCACTTTATTTAGTTATTCCAGCATTTGAGTTAATTATTTACTTTTATAATTTAATTTATGAATTCTTCCATGTCATAGATTATTGTTTGAATTAATGATAATTGAGGTATTTTCAGTTTATGATTGCTTGCTTTTATTTACGTTACCATTGCTTCCAATCTGAAGATATTTTATTCCAGCAATTTACTTTTTTCCCTTTTGGTCTTGGTTAAGAAATTAGTAACTCAACAGTTATCTAACTCAGCGTAATTGATAATCGTTATCTTGCTAATTAAACTGAACTTCAATAATCCCAACTTTTTCTTAGGAAATAAATAGGATTCGAAGATCAAACTAATTAATCTATTGACTTACCTTTGCTTGAAAGGTTAATTAAGTGGAATTAAGATACAACTTTTATTATTGTTGAGAGGGATAACTAAGTTGGACTTCTAATTTCTCTCACCTTGCCAAAAGTTGCTTTACAGTATTTATTTATTTTAATTGGCATTTATTTTACTTGCCATTTATATTACTTATTCCTCATTCTTGAAACCCCGAATTCACAATCTTCATAACCAATAATAAGAACATACCTCCCTACAATTCCTTGAGAAGACGACCCGAGATTTAAATACTCGGTTAACAATTTATTTAGGGGTTTGTTACTTGTGACGACCAAAACGTTTGTACGAAGGGATTTCTGTCGGTTTAGAGACTATATCTACATCGCGATTGTTTTTATGAAATTCTATACTGGCAAAAATTCCGACGTCACCCCTACACTAGAAGGGTCAACTTTGATCAAAGGTTGGACCAAGTCCTTATGGACATATGTGTGGAAGGAGCTCAATGGAAAAGAGACTCAAAAGGTAAGCCAATTCAATTAAGAAGACTGGACCTTAAGCTTGTGGCTAGAGGATGGTTGGAGTTCATCCAACGCTCCATCATTCCTACTAGCAACCGATCTGAAGTAACTGTGGATCGGGCCATGATGATCCATAGCATCATGATTGGAGAGAAAGTAGAAGTTCATGAAGTCATCTCTCTAGAACTCTACAAAGTAGCCGAAAAGCCCTCCACCTTGGCAAGGCTAGCTTTTCCTCATCTCATTTGCCATCTATGCTACTCAGCTGGAGTTATCATAGAAGGAGACATCCTTATTGAAGAGGACAAGCCCATCACTAAGAAGAGGATGGAGCAAACAAGAGAGCCTACTCATGGATCTCAAGAGACACATGAGGAAGCTCATCATCAAGAAATCCCTGAGATGCCTCAAGGGATGCAATTTCCTCCAAACAACTATTGGGAACAACTCAACACTTCTCTAGAAGGATTGAGTCATGATATGAACCAATTAAGGGTGGAACACCAAGAGCACTCCATCACTCTCCATGAGTTTAGAGAAGATCAAAGAGCAATGAGGGAGGAGCAACAAAGGCAAGGAAGAGGCATAGAAGAGCTCAAGGACTTCATTGATCTTTCAAGAAGAAGATGCCATCATCACTAAGGTAGACTCATTCCTTGTTCTTATTTCTCTGTTTTTCGGTTTTTATGCCATATGTTTGTCTATGTTTGTGTCTCTACTACATGATCATTAGTGTCTAGTGTCTATGTCTTAAGGCTATGAATAATTCCATTAATCCTTCACCTTTCTTAAATGAAAAATGTTTTTAATTCAAAAGAACAAGAAGTACATGAGTTCCGAATTCATCCTTGAAATTAGTTTAATTATATTGATGTGGTGACAATACTTTTTGTTTTCTAAATGAATGCTTAAACAGTGCATATTTTTTATCTTGTTGTTTATGAATGTTAAAATTGTTGGCTCTTGAAAGAATGATGAACAAGAGAAATGTTATTGATAATCTGAAAAATCATAAAATTGATTCTTGAAGCAAGAAAAAGCAGTGAAGAAGAAAGCTTGCGAAAAAAAAAAGAAAAAAAAGTGGCAAAAAAAAAAGAGAAAAAGCCAATAGCCCTTAAAACCAAAAGGCAAGGGTAAAAAGGATCCAAGGCTTTGAGCATCAACGGATAGGAGGGCCCAAGGAAATAAAATCCAGGCCTAAGCGGCTAAATCAAGTTGTCCCTAACCATGTGCTTGTGGCATGCAGGTCCAAGTAAAAAGCTTGAGACTGAGTGGTTAAAGTCGTGATCCAAGGCAAAAAGAGTGTACTTAAGAGCTCTGGACACCTCTAACTGGGGACTTTAGCAAAGCTGAGTCACAATCTGAAAAGGTTCACCCAGTTATGTGTCTGTGGCATTTATGTATCTGGTGGTAATACTGGAAAACAAAGTGCTTAGGGCCACGACCAAGACTCATAAAGTAGCTATGTTCAAGAATCAACATACTGAACTAGGAGAATTAATAACACTATCTAAAATTCTGAGTTCCTATAGATGCCAATCATTCTGAATTTCAAAGGATAAAGTGAGATGCCAAAACTGTTCAGAAGCAAAAAGCTACTAGCCTCGCTCATCTAATTGGAACTAAGTTTCATTGATATTGTGAGATTCATTTTATATTCTCTTCTTTTTATCCTATTTTGTTTTCAGTTGCTTGGGGACAAGCAACAATTTAAGTTTGGTGTTGTGATGAGCGGATAATTTATACGCTTTTTGGCATTATTTTTATATAGTTTTTAGTAGGATCTAGCTACTTTTTAGTATATTTTTATTAGTTTTTAAGCAAAATTTACATTTCTGGACTTTACTATGAGTTTGTGTATTTTTCTGTTATTTCAGGTATTTTTTGGCTGAAATTGAGGGACCTGAGCAAAAATCTAATTCAGAGGCTGATAAAGGACTGCTGATGCTGTTGGATTCTGACCTCCCTGCACTCGAAATGGATTGTTTGGAGCTATAGAACTCCAAATGGCGCGCTCTCAACGGCGTTGGAAAGTAGAAATCCAGAGCTTTCCAGCAATATATAATAGTCCATACTTTTCCCGAGCTTAGACGACGCAAACTGGCGTTCAATGCCAGCTTTCTGCCCTATTCTGGCGTTAAACGCCAGAAACAAGTTGCAAGCCAGAGTCAAATGCCAGAAACAAGTTACAAACTTTCATTTAACTCCAAGGAAGGCCTCTACACGTGGAAGCTTTAATATTCAGCCCAAGCACACACCAAGTGGGCCCCGGAAGTAGATTTCTGCATTATTTACTTATTTCTGTAAACCCTAGTAACTAGTCTAGTATAAATAGGACCTTTTATTATTGTATTAGACATCTTTGGAGCTTTTGGAACATCTTTGGACCATTGTTCACATTTTTGCAAGGCTGGCCATTCGGCCATGTCTACCCTATTTTCACTTATGTATTTTCAATGGTGGAGTTTCTACACATGATAGATTAAGGTGTGGAACTCTGCTGTTCCTCGAGTATTAATGTAAAGTACTATTGTTCTTTTATTCAATTCATGCTTATTCTTATTCTAAGATATTCATTTGCACATAAGAACATGATGAATGTGATGATTTTGTGACACTCATCACCATTCTCACTTATGAACGTGTGATTGACAACCACTTCCGTTCTACATAGAAACAAGCTTGAATGTATATCTCTTGGGTTTCTAATCAATGATTCGCATTGACTTCCATCTGACAATGGGGCATCTGAATTCGAGATTAGAGTCTTCGTGGTATAGGCTAAAATCCATTGGCAGCATTCTTGAGATCTGAAAAGTCTAAACCATGTTTGTGGTTTCCGAGTAGGATCTGGGATGGGATGACTGTGACGAGCTTCAAACTCGCAACTGTAGGGCATGGTGACAGATGCAAAAGGATAGTAAATCCTATTCCTACACGATCGAGAACCAACAACTGATTAGTCATACGATATCTGTGCATGGTATTTTTCATCCGAAATTAGCAATCAGATAGTTGATTAGCTGTACAAAAACCTAGAGGACCATTTTCACTGAGAGGACGGGAAGTATCCATTGACAATGGTGACACCCAACATACAGCTTGCCATAGAAAAGAGTATGAAGGATTGGATGAAGGCAATAGGAAAGCAGAGATTCAGAAGGAACAACGCATCTCCATATGCTTATCTGAAATTCCTACCAATGAATTACATAAGTATCTCTATCTTTATTTTATGTTTATTTATCTTTTAAATTATCAAAACTCTGTAACCATTTGAACTCACCTGACTGAGATTTACAAGGTAACCATAGCTTGCTTCAAGCCGACAATCTTTGTGGAATCGACCCTTACTCACGTAAGGTTTATTACTTGGACGACCCAGTGCACTTACTGGTTAGTTGTGCGAAGTTGTGAAAAAGAGTTGATATTACAACTGTACGTACCAAGTTGTTGGCGCCATTGAGATCACAATTTTGTACACCACCCTTCAATCTACAACTCACGAAATAATACGATATTATTTGCTTAAAAAATTGTTATAATACCATATTCATATGGATGAATATTGCAAAGTTGTTGGAATAATTAGACTATAATATTTTTAGTATATACCAGATAGAAAAAAATATGCAATATTTGAAAATGGGTCCTAATATTCACAAGGTGCTAGATATCGACAATCATAGAATTGCTTAATCTCATCAACATTTTAGACATCATGTTCCTGAGTTTGTACTTTTCTAGTTGATGCAGTGACATGGTCTGGCCCCTTATTTATATGTTTAAACAAATACTTGATGACATTTGACTTGTTTCAAAACTCCAAATTGATGTGAGCTCGATATTTCGTCAAGAGCATTGGATTATAAGGAACAACAAAACGATTATCCACATCCACACCATTTATTTTGTATGTAATCCCCATATTACGCCTTCTATATATTGGATAACCATCCTTATCAAAACCTGTCGAATCAACAAATTTTTTGGGATAAAATTTACAACAACCACCATTCCAAGGAGAAGAAGGTCTTAATTTACCACAAGGATCATGAATCATATATTTGATAACAACACTATTCAACTTTAAAAATCTCACTAGGTCTGGTATCTCAGCTGATATAACCTTATCCATGATTTCAGTTGTTTGTATCTTACCCACATTTTGAAGCCAAACCAATATATGTGCAGATGGCAAATCCCTTTTTTTAAAATACAATTTATACATCCCTAAACAAAAGAATAATTTAATTTTAAATATATAACTCATCATTAAATAAGCAACAATAACCGCCATAAAACTTATCCGCATTCACAGGTCCGAAGAAGACTCCATCCTTCAAATTAGTCATCAAAGATTGAATTTTCATCTCAAACAATCTGCATGCAAGATCGGGTCAATCAGATACAACAATATGAGACCGTTCAGTGTAGCTATGAAACTCCAACTAATTTGGGTTGTAAGTTATAGTAATAAATAAATTAGGATATATTTTTTGCAAATAGACATAGCATCTTGGCAATTATTAAACATATATCTTTTTCCCCTCGTAAAAGAAAATGGTAAAACAATCTTGGTTCCAATGGATGACGCATTAATATTTTCACATTCCATAGCTTTTTAAACTCCTTGCAAGATATGAGATCTTATATTCTTTTGGTAAAATCTAATATACGAAAGTTGTTGTGATTCTACCATGCTAAATGAATCAACAATAAATTGCTAAAATAACCTTCTAGACTTGGGTATTGTCCCAAACTCATTTTTTTCATTCTTGAATTCGAAAGCAAACAAATTTCCGTAGAGAAATTTTTTGTCTTTTTGGTATATTTTCTCTACTTCTAACACAACGGTACGATATATCTTTCTAGTATCCGTCTTCACCATATGGAAATAACAAAGGATATTGCAATAGCTAGTACAATGTGTGTGTCTCATGAATACGTTGTAACTCTCCATTCCTCCATTGAGCAATAATATCACGTGCAGTATCCAAACAATCAAAATCACTGACAATAAGACCAGCAATTTCAACAACTGTGGGCTCACCATACACTCGAGGTTCTACTGCTCGATGTCTAAACAATCGAATGGAAAAAGACTCATTAGGATATTACTGATAGAACTCTTTAGCCATTCGAAAAGATTTTGCAACAACATTATTTTCATTAAGCATCTTCAATAAATCTTCAACTAATGTTGAATCCAATGAACCTATACCACTGCTAAAACTTTTTATAAAAATAATTATTAATTACCAATACATAGAAACTAATAGAAAACAAAATTGAAAAGATAACAATTGGGATATCATCAACCACACTCAAACCATACCAAAAAACTTCCTCTCTATATGCCAGCTCATTCTCAGTATCAAAGATATACAATTGCGCAAACTTCAGTTGCTGGCCAGGCACCAGAAATAAACTACCAATTTTATGATAATTCTGACCACAAAGAATAGATTAAGGAGGACCTAATCCATTACTAAGAGATGTGTCAACCCTTCCACCAATAGAAGTAAAGCAACACAAATTATTATATGCCCGAATGTCCTTAAAAAATGTTTACTCCTTAGATCTTTTCTACTCAAAAGAGAAACCAACAATTCAAGTACACATTCAAAATATTGGTTGACTAACTTTAGATTCTCTGATAAGGCGCTTAGCATACCAAAAGATCGCACTATACCATGTGCAAGTGTAATTACAATCACCATGATTCAAGTATCCTGTTTATAAAATAATGAAGATGAATGTTCTATTATATGTCATAGAAAAACAATTTCACTTATTAACACAGGGAAGAAATTAAAGAAAAAATATAAAAACTATTTATTAAGAACAAATACACACCTTTCATTTCACTTGATGTAACAAATATATGGTTATTAATATCAACAAAGCTTGTGAATACGTCATCGAGGATATCATACATAACACCTTCATCTAAGAAAGTGCATGTATGTAATAAATAAAAAATTGGTAAAAAACAAATAAAATAACATCAAAATTCAATTATTATTAACAACTATTTATAAGGACATACTCAAAATATGTACTTATATATATGCATATACCTCCATTAATAGATATTAATCCATTGGTGCACGAAATTGCAATCACACTGTTGCAATTCTGCACAACTAACCAGCAAGTGCACTGGGTCGTCCAAGTAATACCTTACGTGAGTAAGGGTCGATCCCACGGAGATTGTCGGCTTGAAGCAAGCTATGGTTATCTTGTAACTCTTAGTCAGGATATCAATAATTATCAGGACTGATTGTAAAAAGTAAAAGAACATGAAATAAGTACTTGTTTTGCAGTAATGGGGAACAGGTTGAGGTTTTGGAGATGCTCTATCTTCTGAATCTCTGCTTTCTTACTCTCTTCTTCTTCAAGCACGCAAGACTCCTTCCATGGCAAGCTGTATGTAGGGTTTCACCATTGTCAATGGCTACCTCCCATCCTCTCAGTGAAAATGTTCAACGCGCTCTGTCACAGCACGGCTAATCATCTGTCGGTTCTCAATCGGGTCGGAATAGAATCCAGTGATTCTTTTGCGTCTGTCACTAACGCCCAGCCCTCAGGAGTTTGAAGCTCGTCACAGTCATTAAATCCTTGAATCCTACTCAGAATACCACAGACAAGGTTTAGACCTTCCGGATTCTCTTGAATGCCGCCATCAATTCTAGCTTATACCACGAAGATTCCGATTAAAGAATCCAAGAGATATCCACTCAATCTAAGGTAGAACGGAGGTGGTTGTCAGGCACACGTTCATAGTTGAGAATGATGATGAGTGTCACGGATCATCACATTCATCAGGTTTAAGAACAAGTGATATCTTAGAATGGAAGCAAGCATGATTGAATGAAAAACAGTAGTAATTGCATTAATCCATCAAGACACAGCAGAGCTCCTCACCCCAACCATGGGGTTTAGAGACTCATGCCGTAGAAAATACAATGAGAAACGTGTAATGTGTCATAAGGTAGAGATACAATATCAAAAGGTCCTATTAATAGTGAACTAGTAACCTAGGGTATACAGAAATGAGTAAATGACGTAAAAGTCCACTTTCGGGGTCCACTTGGTGTGTGCTTGGGCTGAGCATTGAAGCTTTCATGTGTAGAGACTTTTTCTGGAGTTAAACGCCAGCTTTTATGCCAGTTTGGGCGTTTAACTCCAATTTTTGTGCCAGTTCCAGCGTTAAACGCCGGGAATTCTGAAGCTGATTTGCAACGCCGGTTTGGGCCATCAAATCTCGGGCAAAGTATGGACTATTATACATTGCTGGAAAGCCCAGGATGTCTACTTTCGAACGCCATTAAGAGCGCGCCAATTGGGCTTTTGTAGCTCCAGAAAATCCACTTCGAGTGCAGGGAGGTCAGAATCCAACAGCATCTGCAGTCCTTTTAGCCTCTGAACCAGATTTTTGCTCAGATCCCTCAATTTCAGCCAGAAAATACCTGAAATCCCAGAAAAACACACAAACTCATAGTAAAGCCCAGAAAAGTGAATTTTAACTAAAAACTAATAAAAATGTAATAAAAACTAACTAAAATATACTAAAAACATACTGAAAACAATGCCAAAAAGCCTATAAATTATCCGCTCATCACAACACCAAACTTAAATTGTTGCTTGTCCCCAAGCAACTGAAAATCAAAATAGAATAAAAAGAAGAGAATATACTATAGACTCCAAGATATCAAAGAAACTTAGCTCCAATTAGATGAGCGAGACTAGTAGCTTTTTGCTTCCGAACAATTTTGGTATCTCGCTTTATCCTTTGAAGTTCAGAATGATTGGCATCCATAGGAACTCAGAACTCAGATAGTGTTATTGATTCTCCTAGTTAAGTATGATGATTCTTGAACATAGCTATTTTATGAGTCTTGACTGTGGCCCAAAGCACTCTGTCTTCCAGTATTACCACCGGATACATACATGCCACAGACACATACTTGGGTGAACCTTTTCAGATTGTGACTCAGCTTTGCTAGAGTCCCCAATTAGAGGTGTCCAGGGTTCTTAAGCACACTCTTTTTGCCTTGGATCACAACTTTATTTCTTTCTCTTTCTTCTCTTTTTTTCGTTTTTTTTGTATTCACTGCTTTTTCTTGCTTCAAGAATCAATTTGATGATTTTTCAGATCCTCAATAACAGTTCTCCTTTTCCATTATTCTTTCAAGAGCCAACAATTTTAACATTCTTAAAACAACAAATTCAAAATACATATGTACTGTTCAAGCATTCATTCAGAAAACAAAAAGTATTGTCACCACATCAAACCAATTCAACTAGTTTCAAAGATGAATTCGAAATCCTGTACTTCTTGTTCTTTTGTGATTAAAGCATACTTCATTTAAGAGAGGTGATGGATTCATAGGACATTCATAGCTTTAAGACATGAACCTTAAATTATATTAATCATGAATTAAGAACAAAACTCAAAAATAGATGTAAGATAAGACTGATAGTAATAGAAAACAAAAAATTTAAATAGGCTCCTAATGATAGAGGTTATCACAGAGTTAGGACTCAACAACCTTGATTTTGAGAGGTGGATGCTCCCTCAACTTGTGGGGTTAGCTTTTGGCGTTTTAACTCTTGGAGTTCACGCCCCTGCTTCTCTTGTTCCTTCAACAATTTGCAGAGCATGCAATTCTGATTCTGCTGTTCTTCCTTAAGTTGTTCCATAGTTTCTTGCAGCTTGGTAATAGATGCTTCTAGGCTGGCCCAGTAGTCAATTTCAGGAAGTTCAGGGAGGAACTCTTGCGTCCTCTTTTTGATAGAGTTGTCTTGCATTTGTCCTTCCATTGACTTTTTGGTGATTGGATGTTCAATTGGGATGAATTCATCTACTCCCATCTTCACCCCAGCCTCTTTGCAGAGCAAGGAGATCAAGCTTGGGTACGCCAGTTTGGCTTCAGTGGAATTCTTGTTTGCAATTGTGTAGATCTCACAAGCAATCAGATGATGAACCTCCACTTCTTTTCCCAACATAATGCAATGAATCATCACTGCTCTCTTGATAGTGACCTCAGAACAGTTGCTAGTGGGCAATATGGAACGCCCAATAAAGTCTAGCCAACCTCTTGCAATTGGTTTGAGGTCTCCCCTCTTGAGTTAGTTTGGGACACCTTTTGAATTGGTTATCCACTTAGTTCCAGGGAGGCATATGTCCTCTAGAACTTGATCCAACCCTTTATCTGCTCTCACCATCCTCATATTAAAGGATTCAGGATCATCTTGCAGTTTAGACAATTTGAAGACCTTTCTTATTTTGTCCAGATGGAAGTAAATAATTCTCCCTCTGACCATGGTTCTGTAGGTGTGAAAAGCAGTTCCAGTCATTCTCTGCTTATCTGTCAGTCACAGATTTGAGTAGAATTCCTGAACCATGTTCCTTCCAACCTTTGTCTCGGGGTTAGTTAGAACTTCCCATCCTCTGTTTCGAATTTGCTCTTGGATCTTTGGATATTCATCTTCTTTCAGATTGAATTTGACTTCCGGGATCACTGACCTCAGACCCATTATTTTGTGGTAATGGTCTGCATGTTCTTTGGTTAAGAACTTCTCTTGACTCCAGACATCCTTTGGATTATTCTCTTTCTTGCCTCTTGAATTGGTTTGTTTTCCTCTAGGAGCCATGATCTTGGTAAATCTTGGCCTAGTGATCATGGAAAGCACACCAAACTTAGAGATTTGCTTGTCCTCAAGCAAAAGAAGGCAAAGAGGGGAGAGAGGAGGAGAGCAAATTCGAATGGTGTGGGAAAAGAGGGTGGCCGAACGTGTATAAATAGGAGAGGAGGAGAGATTTTCGAAAATTTGAGGGAGATTTGAGAAGATATGGAAAAAATTTGAGGAGATAATTGAGTTTTTGAAAGAGCCTAGGAAAGGATTTGAAATAGATTTGAAGAAGATTTTAATTTTTGAAATTGGAAGGTGAATGATGAAAGTTTGTAATGTGTTTATGCAGAAAAATATGGATCAAAACAAGAAAGTTTGAAACAATTTGAAGTGGGAATCAAAATCTCCTCCCCCTGCCTTCCTGGCATTAAACGCCCAGAATGGTATCCATTCTGGTGTTTAACGCCCAATTGTTGGCCAATTTGGGCATTTAACGCCCAGCCAGGTACCCTGGCTGGCGTTAAACGCCAGAAATCCCTTTATCACTGGGCGTTTTGCTAAATGCCCAGGATGCTGCACACCTGGCATTAAACGCCCAGAATGGTGCCCATTCTGGCGTTTAACGCCCAGAATACCCCTTACTGGCATTTTTTCGCCAGCAAGCTCCCTTTCTCTGCTTTTTTGCACTGAATCTTTCTGTAACTCTGTGAATTCCTTTAATTTTGAAGATTGCCCTTTGAGAATATGTATCAAACTTTGATTAAACAAAATAGATAACCTGCTAATGACTGGGTTGCCTCCCAGCAAGCGCTTCTTTAATGTCTTTAGCTGGACCTTCACTGAGAGTCATTCGAGCCTCAGTTTTGAGCATTCTTGCTCAAAATTGCTTTCAAGATAATGCTTGATCCTTTGTCCATTAACAATGAACTTTTTGTCAGAATCAATATCCTGAAGCTCAACATATCCATATGGTGACACGCCTGTAATCACATACGGACCCCTCCACCGGGATTTAAGTTTTCCTGGGAACAGTCTGAGCCTAAAGTTGAAGAGCAGAACTTTTTGTTCTGGCTCAAAGACTCTGGATGACAACTTCCTGTCATGCCACTTCTTTGCCTTTTTCTTATAAATTTTTGCATTTTCAAAGGCATTAAGTCTGAACTCCTCTAGCTCATTTAGCTGGAGCAATCTTTTTTCACCAGCTAACTTAGCATCCATGTTTAGGAATCTGGTCGCCCAGTAGGCTTTATGTTCCAGTTCCACGGGCAGATGACAGGCCTTCCCATACACCAGTTGGTATGGAGAGGTTCCTATAGGAGTCTTGAATGCTGTTCTGTATGCCCACAGAGCATCATCCAAGCTCTTTGCCCAATCCTTTCTACGGGCAATAACAGTTCGTTCCAGGATTCTTTTGAGCTCTCTGTTAGAGACCACAGCTTGCCCATTTGTCTGTGGGTGATACGGAGTTTCTACTTTGTGGCTAATTCCTTATCTAACCATAGCAGAGTACAGTTGTTTATTGCAGAAATGAGTGCCACCATCACTGATCAGTACTCGGGGAACACCAAACCTGCTGAAGATGTGTTTTTGGAGGAATTTCAGCACGGTCTTGGTATCATTATTGGGTGTGGCAATTGCTTCCACCCATTTAGATACATAGTCTACTGTCACTAGAATATAAGTGTTTGAGTATGATGGTGGGAAGGGGCCCATGAAGTCAATTCCCCATACATCAAACAATTCAATCTCTAAGATCCCCTTGCTGAGGCATGGCGTAACCATGAGGCAAGTTACCAGCTCTTTGGCAACTGTCACAATTACGCACAAACTCTCGGGCATCTCTATAGAGAGTAGGCTAGTAGAATCCGCATTGGAGGACCTTGGTTGCTGTTCGCTCACCTCCAAAGTGTCCTCCATATTGTGATCCATGGCAATGCCACAGGATTCTTTGTGCTTCCTCTCTGGGTACACATCTGCAGATTATTCCGTCTGTACATCTCTTAAAGAGGTATGGCTCATCCCACAGGTAGTACTTGGTATCTGAAATCAATTTCTTTCTTTGCACCCTGCTGTACTCCTGGGGTATGAACCTCACAGCTTTGTAATTTGCAATATCTGCAAACCATGGAGCTTCCTGAATGGCAAAAAGTTGCTCATCTGGAAAGGTCTCAAAGATCTCAGTAGGAGGGAGGGATGCCCCAACTACTGGTTCTATTCGGGACAGATGATCAGCTACTTGGTTCTCTGTCCCTTTTCTGTCTCTTATTTCTATATCAAACTCTTGCAGAAGCAACACCCATCTTATGAGCCTGGGTTTTGAATCCTGCTTTGTGAGTAAGTACTTAAGAGCAGCATGGTTAGTGTACACAATCACCTTTGATCCTACCAGATAGGATCTAAACTTGTCAATGGCATAGACCACTGCAAGTAACTCTTTTTCTGTGGTTGTGTAATTCTTCTGTGCATCATTTAGAACACGGCTGGCATAATAAATGACATGCAGAAGCTTGTTATGCCTTTGTCCCAACACTGCACCAATGGCATGGTCACTGGCATCACACATTAGTTCGAATGGCAATGTCCAGTCTGGTGCAGAGATGACTGGTGCTGTGACCAGCTTAGCTTTCAGGGTCTCAAATGCCTGCAGACACTGTGTGTCAAACACAAATGGTGTGTCAGTAGCTAGCAGGTTGCTCAGAGGTTTTGCAATTTTTGAAAAATCCTTTATAAACCTTCTGTAGAATCCGGCATGCCCCAGAAAGCTTCTGATTGCCTTAACATTGGCAGGTGGTGGCAATTTTTCAATTACCTCTACCTTTGCTTTATCCACCTCTATTCCCTTGCTTGAAATTTTGTGCCCAAGGACAATTCCTTCAGTCACCATAAAGTGACATTTCTCCCAGTTTAAAACCAGGTTAGTCTCTTGGCACCTTTTCAGGAAAAGTAAAAGGTGATTAAGACAGGAGCTGAATGAGTCTCCATATACTAAATTATTTGAGTTTGAACAACTAAAGGTTTATTTTGTTGCTTATATTAGGAAGAATTTATCCTTTTTTTTTACTACAATTGCATCTTTTATTATCCCTTTTTAAAAAAAATTTTTTTTTTCAAAAATATTATTTTTCTTTATCAAATTTTAATTTTTTTTCGTGAGTTTAGTGTCTTGTTCTAAGTTTGGTGTCAATTGCATATTTTATATTTTTCTTTAAAATTTTCGAACTTGTGTTCTTTGTTCTTCATTGATCTTCAAGTCGTTCTTGTTTATTTTTCTTGTTTGATCTTGAGTTTTTCTTGTTTTGTGTCTTTTCTTGTTTTTCTTGTGCTTTTTCAAAACATTAACTTTCAAAAATTATACTTTTATCCATAAAAATAATACATCTTTAAAATACGTTACATTTTTAGCTCAGTTGATTATAGCGTGGGTTTATGTTCTTAGCAATTGGGCACCTTCTTTTTAAAATCCTTTTTCAAAAAATAATTTTTCTTGATTTAATCTTGTGCCAAACTTTAAGTTTGGTGTTTTCTTGTTAATCTTTTCATAATTTTCGAAAATTTTATTAAAGTTTTCTAAAAATTTTAAGTTTGGTGTTCTTCCTTTTGTTCTTGGTGTTCTTGTGAATCTTCAAGGTGTTCTTGAGTTTTTCTTGTGTCTTGATCTTAAAATTTTTAAGTTTGGTGTTCCTTGGTGTTTTCCCTCCAAAATTTTCGAAAATAAGGAGCATTAGATTTAAAAATTTTAAGTCTTGTGTCTTTTATGTGTTTTTCTCTTTCATCATAAAATTCAAAATTCAAAAAAATATCTTTTCTAACTAATTTTGAACTATTTTTTCGAAAATTTTTTATAAAAATTCAGATTTCAATTTTAAAATTTTTTAATTCTTATCTTTTTAAGTTTTTTTTTAAAAAAAAATTTTATCTTTTTCAAAAATAGCCTAACCACTTTCTCTCTCCTTACTTTTTCAAAAATCTTCATAAAATATTTTCAAATTCTTATTACTTTTTTTTATTTTAATTTTCTTATTTTATCTTATTTTTATTTTGGTTTTTATTTTATTTCGAATTTTTTTTATAAACTAAAAAATTTAAATCCACATTACCCCTTTACTCCAACATGGACATAAGCGGAAATGAACAGTCCAGGAGGACTCTGGGGTCATATGCTAACCCCAGTACTGCTTCATATGGGAGTAGTATCTGTATACCCTCCATTGGAGTTAGTAGCTTTGAGTTGAATCCTCAGCTCATTATCATGGTGCAGCAAAACTGCCAGTATTCCGGTCTTCCACAGGAAGAACCTACAGAGTTTCTGGCACAATTTTTACAAATTGCTGACACAGTACATGATAAGGAAGTAGATCAGGATGTCTACAGATTATTACTGTTTCCATTTGCTGTAAAATATCAAGCTAAGAGATGGTTAAATAACCAGCCTAAGAACAGCATAAAAATATGGAAACAGCTGTCAGAAAAATTCCTGAATCACTATTTCCCTCCAAAACGGATGACACAGCTACGGCTAAGCATCCAAGGCTTCAAACAAGGAGATAATGAATCCCTTTATGATGCCTGGGAGAGATACAGAGAGATGCTAAGAAAATGCCCCTCTGAAATGTTTTCAGAGTGGGTGCAATTAGACATCTTCTACTATGGGCTTACAGAAAAAGCTCAGATTTCTCTAGACCACTCAGCTGGTAGATCTATACATATGAGAAAAACAATTGAAGAAGCTCAAGAGCTTATTGATACAGTTGCCAGAAATCAGCATCTGTACCTAAATAGTGAATCTTCCATGAAAGAAGAAGCTAAAACAGTAACTGCTGAACTCAATCCGGTAGATCAAGCTAATGAATTCAATCAGCAGCTGGACTTTCTAACCCAGCAGCTAGCCGAATTCAAGGAAATACTCCAGGAAACAAGAATGGCTAATAGGAATATGGAAGTACATTTAAAGCAAACAGAAAAGCAACTATCAAAATAAATAACGGAAGAATGCCAAGCAGTTCAATTAAGAAGTGGGAAAACATTAAATACCTCACTTCAAAGTAGCAGGAAGCCAAGAAATGAACAAATGGCTGCTCAAAATCCTTCTGAGGACAATCAGAGCCCAGAGAGGAATAATGCTGGCACTGAACGCCCAGACTATGCTCATTCCTGGCGTTCAACGCCATAAACAAGCATGAATCCGGCGTTGAACGCCCAAAGGAAGCATAGTTCTGGCGTTCAGACGCCAGTAACAGATAAGGAGTTGGCGTCTAACGCCACTCCAGCTTCCACCCCTGGCATTCAAATGCCAGTGGGGGATCAGTCACATACAAGTGCTGATAACAACCCTTCTAAAAAGGCTTCCCAACCCACTTCTGTAGGTAATAAACCTGCAGCAACTAAGGTTGAGGAATATAAAGCCAAAATGCCTTATCCTCAAAAACTCCGCCAAGCGAAACAGGATAAGCAATTTGCCCGCTTTGCAAACTATCTCAGGACTCTTGAAATAAAGATTCGGTTTGCAGAAGCACTTGAGCAAATACCCTCTTATGCTAAGTTCATGAAAGAGATCTTAAGTCATAAGAAGGATTAGAGAGAAACTGAAAAAGTTTACCTCACTGAAAAATGCAGTGCAGTCATTCTGAAAAGCTTACCTGAGAAGCTTAAAGACCCCGGGAGCTTTATGATACCATGCACATTAGAGGGTAATTGTACCAAGCAAGCTCTATGTGATCTTGGGGCAAGTATCAACTTAATACCTACATCTATTATCACAAAGCTTGGTTTGACTTTAGAAGTCAAACCAACCCGGATATGTCTTCAACTTGCTGATGGCTCCATTAAATACCCATTAGGCGTGATTGAAGACATGATTGTCAAGGTTGGGCCATTTGCCTTTCCTACTGACTTTGTGGTGCTGGAAATGGAGGAGCACAAGAGTGCAACTCTCATTCTAGGAAGACCTTTCCTAGCAACTGGCCGAACCCTCATTGACGTCCAAAAAGGGGAAGTAACCCTGAGAGTCAATGAGGAGGAGTTCAAGTTGAATGTTGCCAAAGCCATGCAATATCCAGACACCCCAGATGACTGCATGAGTATTGATATCATTGACTCTCTGGTAAGAGAGGTCAATATGGCTGAGAGTCTCGAATCAGAGCTAGAAGACATCTTTAAAGATGTTCAGCCTGATTTGGAGGAATCAGAGAGAATAATAGAACCTCTGAAAATCCCTCAGGAAGAGGAGAAACCTCCCAAACCTGAGCTCAAACCATTACCACCATCCCTGAAATATGCATTTCTAGGAGAAGGTGATACCTTTCCTGTAATCATAAGCTCTACCTTAGAGCCACAGGAAGAGGAAGCACTAATTCAAGTGCTAAGGACACACAAGACAGCTCTTGGGTGGTCCATCAGTGATCTTAAGGGCATTAGCCCAGCCAGATGCATGCACAAGATCCTATTGGAGGGTGACGCCAAGCCAGTGGTCCAACCACAAAGGCGGCTGAATCCAGCCATGAAGGAAGTTGTGCAGAAGGAGGTCACTAAATTACTAGAGGCTGGGATTATTTATCCTATTTCTGACAGCCCCTGGGTAAGCCCTGTCCAAGTCGTCCCTAAGAAGGGAGGCATGACAGTGGTTCATAATGAAAAAAATGAACTGGTTCCTACAAGAACAGTTACAGGGTGGCGTATGTGTATTGATTATAGAAGGCTCAATACAGCCACCTGAAAGGATCATTTTCCTTTACCATTCATAGACCAGATGCTAGAAAGACTCGCAGGTCATGAATACTACTGCTTCCTGGATGGATATTCAGGTTATAATCAAATTGCAGTAGATCCCCAGGATCAAGAGAAAACGGCAATCACATGCCCTTCTAGAGTATTTGCATACAGAAGGATGCCATTTGGCTTGTGCAATGCACCTGTAACCTTTCAAAGGTGCATGCTCTCTATCTTCTCTGATATGGTAGAGAAGTTTCTGGAAGTCTTCATGGATGACTTTTCAATATTTGGAGACTCATTCAGCTCCTGCCTTAACCATTTAGCACTTGTTCTGAAAAGATGCCAAGAGACCAACCTAGTTTTAAACTGGGAAAAATGTCACTTTATGGTGACTGAAGGGATTGTCCTTGGGCATAAAATTTCAAACAAGGGAATAGAGGTGGATCAAGCTAAAGTTGAAGTAATTGAAAAATTACCACCACCTGCCAATGTTAAGGCAATCAGAAGCTTTCTGGGGCATGCAGGATTCTATAGGAGGTTTATAAAGGATTTTTCAAAAATTACAAAACCTCTGAGCAATCTGCTAGCTGCTAACATGCCATTTGTGTTTGACACAAAGTGTCTGCAGGCGTTTGAGACCCTGAAAGCTAAGCTGGTCACAGCACCAGTTATTTCTACACCAGACTGGACATTACCCTTTGAACTAATGTGTGATGCCAGTGACCATACCATTGGTGCAGTATTAGGACAGAGGCATAACAAGCTTCTGCATGTCATTTATTATGCTAGCAGTGTTTTAAATGATGCCCAGAAAAATTACACAACCACAGAAAAAGAATTACTTGCAGTGGTTTATGCCATTGACAAGTTTAGATCCTACTTAGTAGGATCAAAAGTGATTGTGTACACTGACCATGCTGCTCTTAAATATCTACTCACAAAGCAGGATTCAAAGCCCAGGCTCTTAAGATGGGTGTTGCTTCTGCAAGAGTTTGATATAGAAATAAGAGACAGAAAAGGAACAGAGAATCAAGTAGCTGATCACCTGTCCCGGATAGAACCAGTAGCAGGAGCATCCCTCCCTCCTATTGAGATCTCTGAAACCTTTTCGGATGAGCAATTGTTTGTTGTTCAGGAAGCTCTGTGGTTTGCAGACATTGCAAACTATAAGACACAAGGTTCTCCTTTTGTAACAATGGAGAGGAAGCATGAAAAGCTTCTCTCACAGCAGAGTCAACCAAAGCCCCCACAGTCCAACTCTAAGTTTGGTGTTGGGAGGCCACAACCAAACTCTAAGTTTGGCATTGAACCCCCACATTCAAACTCTAAATTTGATGTTGGGAGGTCCCTACCTTGCTCTGATTATCTGTGAGACTCCATGAGAGCTCACTGTCCAGCTAAGGACAATAAAGAAGCGCTTGCTGGGAGGCAACCCAGCCAATCACAAAATTTAATTTTATTTGTTTTTGTTGATTTTTACAGGTATATGTCAAAGTATCTTCAAGGTAAAAAAGCAATTGATTGAATTCACAGAGTTACAGGGGAATTTAGAAGCTCACTGGCGTGAAAAAGCCAGTAAGAAATGTTTTGGGTGTTGAACGTCCAAAAAAAGCACCCACTGGGCGTTCAACGCCAGTAAGGGTAGCCATCTGGGCGTTAAACGCCAGAAGGAAGCACCTTCTGGGCGTTTAACGCCAGATTGACAGCATCCTGGGCGTTTAGAAAAATGCCCAGTGACAAAGAACTTCCTGGCGTTCAATGCCAGAAAGAAGCAACAGCTGGGCGTTGAACGCCCAGGAGAAGCATCAACTGGGTGTTAAACGCCCAAAACATGCAGCAGTTGGGCGTTTAACGCCAGAATGGTGGGGAGGAGGTAAAATTCGTTTTCCTTCACAAATTTTCTAATTTTTATGTTTCAATTCATGATTTCATGCATAAACATGTTTCAAAATATCATCCTTCAATTCCAAAAATTTTAATCCTAATTTCTAAAAAAACCCTAATTTCTAAAATCCCTTTTTCAAAAATATCAAATGTATCTTAATTCATAAACACAAATCTTTTTCAACTCATCATATCTTTTGGATTTCGAAATTGCCTCTCCCTCTATTCCTCTCCTTTCCTTTCTTTTGCTTGAGGACAAGCAAACCTCTAAGTTTGGTGTGATTTGCCATGATCACTGAGCTAAAACTCATTAAGATCATGGCACCTAAGGGAACAGGAAGAGCAAGGATGTGAACTTAAGGGAGCTGAAGCGTCCAAAAATTAATTCTTGAAGGCACCCCACAGACTAGAGGAACATCCACTTCCTAAAATACAGGTTGTTAGGTTCTAATTCTAGCTTTAACTCTGTGATAGTATTATTATAGGATTTTACCTTAGAAGTTATATAGGAGTAGTAGTAATTAGCATATCTATTTTGATTTTATTTTCAATTAAGTTATAATTTATTTTTCTCATCATCATCAAACATGAATAAAATAGTAGATTTTTAGAATAAAGAGGCAATTTAATTTTTTCGAGTTCTTAATAAGGAAAATTCTAATTATTTATATGTGGTGGCAATACTTTTTGTCTTCTGAATGAATGCTTGAACAGTGCATATTTTTGATATTGAATTTTATGAATGTTGAAATTGTTGGCTCCTAAAAGAATGATGAACAAGAGAAATGTTATTGATGATCTGAAAAATCATGAAATTGATTCTTGAAGCAAGAAAAAGCAGTGAAAAAAAAATTGAAAAAAAAAAGAGAGAAAGAAAAAGCAAGCAGAAAAAGCCAATAGCCCTTAAAACCAAAAGGCAAGGGTAAAAAGGATCCAAGGCTTTGAGCATTAATGGATAGGAGGGCCTAAGGAAATAAATCCAGGCCTAAGCGGCTAAATCAAGCTGTCCCTAACCATGTGCTTGTGTCATGAAGGTCCAAGTGAAAAGCTTGAGACTGAGTGGTTAATGTCGTGATCCAAAGCAAAAAGAGTGTGCTTAAAAGCTCTGGACACCACTAATTGGGGACTCTAGCAAAGCTGAGTCACAATCTGAAAAGGTTCACCCAGTTATGTGTCTATGGCATTTATGTATCCGGTGGTAATACTGGAAAACAAAGTGCTTAGGGCCACGGCCAAGACTCATAAGTAACTGTGTTCAAGAATCAACATACTACACTAGGAGAATCAATAATACTATCTTAATTCTGAGTTCCTATGGATGCCAATCATTCTGAATCTCAAAGGATAAAGGGAGATGCCAAAACTATTCAGAAACAAAAAGCTACAAGCCCCGCTCATCTAATAAGAATCTGAGCTTCATTTAAAACTCTAAGATATTATTACTCCTTAATTTATTTTCATCCTATTTTATTTATCTAGTTGCTTGAGGACAAGCAACAGTTTAAGTTTGGTGTTGTGATGAGCGGATATTTTATACGCTTTTTGGGGGTAATTTCATGTAGATTTTAGCATGTTTTAATTAGTTTTTAGTTAGATATTATTAGTTTTTAGGCAAAAATCATATTTCTGGACTTTACTATGAGTTTGTGTATTTTTCTGTGATTTCAGGTATTTTCTGGCTGAAATTGAGGGAGCTGAGCAAAAATCTGAGTTAGGCTGAAAAAGGACTACTGATGTTGTTGGATCCTGACCTCCTTGCACTCGAAATGGATTTTCTGGAGCTACAGGAATCCAATTGGCGCGCTCTCAACGGCGTTGGAAAGTAGACATCTAGGGCTTTCCAGCAATATATAATAGTCCATACTTTGCACGAAGATAGATGACGTAACTTGGCGTTGAACGCCAAGTACATGCTGCTGTCTGGAGTTAAACGCCAGAAACACGTCATGATCCGGAGTTGAACGCCCAAAACACGTTATAACTTGGAGTTCAACTCCAAGAAAAGCCTCAGTTCGTGGATAGCTTTAGTCTCAGCCCCAGCACATACCAAGTGGGCCCCAGAAGTGGATTTCTGCACCAATTATCTTAGTTTACTCATTTTCTGTAAACCTAGGTTACTAGTTTACTATTTAAACAACTTTTAGAGACTTATTCTGTACCTCATGACATTTTTCAGATCTGAATTACATACTTTTTGACGGCATGAGTCTCTAAACTCCATTGTTGGGGGTGAGGAGCTCTGCAGCGTCTCGATGAATTAATACAATTACTTTGTTTTCCATTCAAACACGCTTGTTCTTATCTAAGATGTTCATTCGCGCTTAATTATGGAGAAGGTGATGATCCGTGACACTCATCACCTTCCTCAATCCATGAACGTGTGCCTGACAACCACCTCCGTTCTACATCAGATTGAATGAGTATCTCTTAGATTCCTTAATCAGAATCTTCGTGGTATAAGCCGGATTGATGGCGGCATTCATGAGAATCCGGAAAGTCTAAACCTTGTCTGTGGTATTCCGAGTAGGATTCTGGGATTGAATGACTGTGACGAGCTTCAAACTCCTGAAGGCTGGGCGTTAGTGACAGACGCAAAAGAATCAATGGATTCTATTCCAACCTGATTGAGAACCGACAGATGATTAGCCGTGCTGTGATAGAGCATAGGAACGTTTTCACTGAGAGGATGGGAAGTAGCCATTGACAACGGTGACACCCTACATAGAGCTTGCCATGGAAGGGACCTTGCGTGTGGGAAGAGGATTTCAAGGAAAAGTAGAAATTCAAAGGACAAAGCATCTCCAAAACTCCAACATATTTCTCATTACTGCACAACAAGTAACGCTTTTATTCTCTTTTATTTCTCCAATCTAATAATTCCAACTGATAATTTTAATTAATATCCTGACTAAGAATAATAAGATAAACATAGCTTGCTTTAAACCAATAATCTCCGTGGGATCGACCCTTACTCACGTAAGGTATTACTTGGACGACCCAGTGCACTTGCTGGTTAGTTGTGCGGATCATAAATTCGTGCACCACAACCACCTCCGTTCTACCTTAGATTGAGTAGATATCTCTTGGATTCCTTAATCAGAATCTTCGTGGTATAAACTAGAATTGATGGTGGCATTCAAGAGAATCCGGAAGGTCTAAACCTTGTCTGTGGTATTCTGAGTAGGATTCAAGGATTGAATGACTGTGACGAGCTTCAAACTCCTAAAGGCTGGGCGTTAGTGACAGACGCAAAAGAATCACTGGATTCTATTCCAACCTGATTGAGAACCGACAGATGATTAGCCGTGCTGTGACAGAGCACGTTGAACATTTTCACTGAGAGGATGGGAGGTAGCCATTGACAACGGTGAAACCCTACATACAGCTTGCCATGGAAGGAGTCTTGCGTGCACGAAGAAGAAGACAGTAGGAAAGCAGAGATTCAGAAGATAGAGCATCTCCAAAACCTCAACCTGTTCTCCATTACTGCAAAACAAGTATTTATTTCATGTTCTTTTACTTTTTACAATCAACCCTGATAATTATTGATATCCTGACTAAGAGTTACAAGATAACCATAGCTTGCTTCAAGCCGACAATCTCCGTGGGATCAACCCTTACTCACGTAAGGTATTACTTGGACGACCAGTGCACTTGCTGGTTAGTTGTGCGGAATTGCAAAAGTGTGATTGCAATTTCGTGCACCAAGTTTTTGGCGCCGTTGCCGGGGATTGTTTCGAGTTTGGACAACTGACGGTCTATCTTGTTGCTTAGATTAGGACTGTTTTATTTTTGTTGGTTTAGAGTCTTTTATTTGAGTTTAGTTTCGTATTTTAAGGTCGGTGTCAATTGCATGCTTTTGTTTTCTTTTAATTTTTCAAATTTGCATGTTCTTAGTTCTTTCTTGTTCTTTAAAAATTCTAAGTTTGGTGTCTTCTTTGTGTTTCTCCTTTAAAATTTTCGAAAATTTGTGTTTGATTTTCTAAAAATTTTAAGTTTGGTGTCATTTTGTTGTTTTTCTCTTTCCTCATTTAAAAAAAATCAAATCTTTTTCAAAATAATTTTCAATCATATATTTTCAATTGCTAATTCCAAAATCTTTTTAATTAACTAATTGATTTAGTTTTCAATTTTCTTTGATCTTATTTTCTTTTAGTTTTCGAAATTTGATTTTATTTTCCATTTGTTTTATTTTATTATTTTCGGTCAAATAAAAAAAAATACTTTACTTGTAAATCCATATCATATTCCCTTTCTCCATCATGGACCTAAGTGGAATTGAACAGTCCAGAAGGACTATGGGGTCATATGCTAACCCCATTACAGCTGCATATGGGAGTAGCATCTGTATACCTCCTATTAAAGCAAGCAGCTTTGAGCTAAATCCTCAACTCATTATCATGGTGCAGCAAAATTGCCAGTATTCCGGTCTTTCACAGGAAGAACCCACTGAGTTTCTGGCACAATTCTTACAAATTGCTGACACAGTACGTGATAAAGAGGTGGATCAGGATGTCTACAGACTATTACTGTTTCCATTTGCTGTAAAAGATCAAGCTAAGAGGTGGTTGAATAACCAACCTACAGCAAGCATAAAGACATGGAAACGGTTATCAGACAAATTCCTGAATCAATTTTACCCTCCAAAAAGGATGACATAGCTAAGGCTGGACATCCAAGGCTTTAAACAAGAGGATAATGAATCCCTTTATAATGCCTGGGAGAGGTATAGAGGTATGCTAAGAAAATGCCCCTCTGAAATATTTTCAGAGTGGGTACAGTTAGACATCTTCTACTATGGGCTTACAGAAAAAGCTCAGATGTCTCTAGACCACTCAGCTGGTGGATCTATACATATGAGGAAGACGATTGAAGAGGCTCAAGAGCTTATAGATACTGTTGCTAGAAATCAACATTTGTACTCTAGCAATGAGTTCTCTACAAAAGAAGTTATGGCAGTAGCCACTGATCCTAATCCTCAAGAACAGATGATTGAGCTTAATCAGCAATTACACCTGATGACAAAACAGTTAGCAGAATTTAAAGAGATGCTCTAAGAAACTAAAATTGCTAACAAGAACATAGAATCACAGTTGAATCAGGTAAAACAGCAGTTATCTAAACAGATAACAGAAGAATGCCAAGCAGTTCAACTGAGGAGTGGGAAGACATTGAATAACACTGATCAAAGTAGCAAGAAGCCAATAAAAGAACGATTGACAGAGGATAATCAAACCACTGTCGAAAATCCCTCTGAGGACAGTAAGAGCCCAGAGAGGAATACTCTTGGCATCCAAACACCAGAAAGGGGGGAAAAGTTGGCGTTAAACGCCCATTCCCTACCCAGTTTTGGCGTTCAAACGCCAGAAAAGGGGGGAAAAGTTAGCGTTAAACGCCCATTCTTCACCCAATCCTGGCGTTCAAACGCCAATGGAGAATCAGACACCTGAGAGTGCTGATAGTAACCCCTCTAAAAAGGCTTCTCCAACCACCTCTGTAAGGAATAAACCTGCAGCAACTAAGGTTGAGGAATATAAAGCCAAGATGCCTTATCCTCAGAAACTCCGCCAAGCGGAACAGGATAAGCAATTTGCCCGCTTTGCAGACTATCTAAGGACTCTTGAAATAAAGATTCCGTTTGCAGAGGCACTTGAGCAAATACCTTCTTATGCTAAGTTCATGAAAGAGATCTTAAGTCATAAGAAGGATTGGAGAGAAACTGAAAAGTGTTTCTCACTGAAGAATGCAGTGCAGTCATTCTGAAAAGCTTACCAGAAAAGCTTCAAGATCCAGGAAGCTTTATGATACCATGCACATTAGAAGGTGCTTGCACCAAGACAGCCTTGTGTGACCTTGGAGCAAGTATCAATCTAATACCTGCATCCACTATCAGAAAGCTTGGGTTGACTGAAGAAGTCAAACCAACCCGGATATGCCTCCAACTTGTTGATGGCTCCATTAAATATCCATCAGGAATAATTGAGGACATGATTGTCAAGGTTGGGCCATTTGCCTTTCCAACTGACTTTGTAGTGCTGGAAATAGAGGAGCACAAGAGTGCAACTCTCATTCTAGGAAGACCTTTCTTAGCAACTGGACGAACTCTTATTAATGTACAAAAAGGGGAAGTAACCCTGAGAGTCAATGAGATGAGTTCAAGTTGAATGCTGTAAAAGCTATGCAACATCCAGACACACCAAATGACTGCATGGGCGCTGACATTATTGACTCTTTGGTGGAAGAGATCAATATGACTGAAAGTCTAGAATCAGAGCTAGAGGACATCTTCAAGGATGTTCAGCCTGATCAGGAAGAACCGGAGGAAACAAAAGAATTTTTGAAAATTCCTCAGGAGGAGGATAAGCCTCCCAAACCTGAGCTCAAACCACTACCACCATCCCTGAAGTATGCATTTCTGGGAGAGGGTGACACTTTTCCAGTGATCATAAGCTCTGCTTTAAATCCACAGGAAGAGGAAGCACTGATTCAAGTGCTAAGGACACACAAGACAGCTCTTGGGTGGTCCATAAGTGATCTTAAGGGCATTAGCCCAGCAAGATGCATGCACAAGATCCTATTGGAGGATAATGCCAAACCAGTGGTTCAACCACAAAGGCGGCTACATCTAGCCATGAAGGAGGTGGTGCAGAAAGAGGTCACTAAATTACTAGAGGTCACTAAATTACTAGAGGCTGGGATTATTTATCCTATTTCTGATAGCCCCTGGGTGAGCCCTGTCCAAGTTGTCCCCAAGAAGGGAGGCATGACAGTAGTTCATAATGAAAAAAATAAACTGGTTCCTACAAGAACAGTCACAGGGTGGCGTATGTGTATTGACAACATAAGGCTCAATACAGCCACCAGAAATGATCATTTTCCTTTACCATTCATAGACCAAATGCTAGAAAGACTAGCTGGTCATGATTATTACTACTTTTTGGATGGCTATTCAGGTTACAACCAAATTGCAGTAGATCCTCAAGACCAAGAGAAAACAGCATACATTTGCCCTTTTGGCGTGTTTGCCTACAGGAGGATGCCTTTTGGTCTGTGTAATGCTCCTGCAACCTTTCAGAGATGCATGCTATCCATCTTCTCTGATATGGTGGAGAAATTCCTGGAAGTCTTCATGGATGACTTCTCAGTATATGGAGACTCATTCAGCTCCTGTCTTAACCACCTAGCACTTGTCCTGAAAAGGTGCCAAGAGACTAACCTGGTTTTAAACTGGGAGAAATGTCACTTTATGGTGACTGAAGAAATTGTCCTTGGGCACAAAATTTCAAGCAAGGGAATAGAGGTGGATAAGGCAAAGGTAGAGGTAATTGAAAAATTACCACCACCTGCCAATGTTAAGGCAATCAGAAGCTTTCTGGGGCATGCAGGATTCTACAGAAGGTTTATAAAGGATTTTTCGAAAATTGCAAAACCTCTGAGTAACCTGCTAGCTGCTGACACACCATTTGTGTTTGACACACAGTGTCTGCAGGCATTTGAGACCCTGAAAGCCAAGCTGGTCACAGCACCAGTCATCTCTGCACCAGACTGGACATTACCATTTGAACTAATGTGTGATGCCAGTGACCATGCCATTGGTGCAGTGTTGGGACAGAGGCATAACAAGCTTCTGCACATCATTTATTATGCCAACCGTGTTCTAAATGATGCACAGAAGAATTACACAACCACAGAAAAAGAGTTACTCACAGTGGTCTATGCCATTGACAAGTTTAGATCCTATCTAGTAGGATCAAAGGTGATTGTGTACACTGACCATGCTGCTCTTAAGTACTTACTCACAAAGCAGGATTCAAAACCCAGGCTCATAAGATGGGTGTTGCTTCTGCAAGAGTTTGATATAGAAATAAGAGATAGAAAAGGGACAGAAAACCAAGTAGCAGATCATCTGTCCCGAATAGAACCAGTAGCTGGGGCGTCCCTCCCTTCTACTGAGATCTCTGAGACTTTCCCAGATGAACAACTCTTTGCCATTCAGGAAGCTCCATGGTTTGCAGATATTGCAAATTATAAAGCTGTGAGGTTCATACCCCAGGAGTACAGCAGGGTGCAAAGAAAGAAATTAATTTCAGATGCCAAGTACTACCTATAGGATAAGCCATATCTCTTTAAGAGATGTGCAGACGGAATGATCCGCAGATGTGTACCCAGAGAGGAAGCACAAAGGATCCTGTGGCATTGCCATGGATCACAGTATGGGGGACATTTGGGAAGTGAGCAAACAGCCACTAAGGTCCTCCAATGTGGCTTCTACTGGCCTACTCTCTATAGAGATGCCCGGGAGTTTGTGCGTAACTGTGACAGTTGCCAAAGAGCTGGTAACCTGCCTCATGGATATGCCATGCCTCAACAAGGGATCCTAGAGATTGAATTGTTTGATGTATGGGGCATTGACTTTATGGGTCCATTCCCACCATCATACTCAAACACCTACATTCTGGTGGCAGTGGACTATGTATCTAAATGGGTAGAAGCAATTGCTACACCCACTAATGATACTAAGACCGTGCTGAAATTCCTCCAGAAACACATCTTCAGCAGGTTTGGTGTTCCCAGAGTACTAATCAGTGATGGGGGCACTCATTTCTGCAATAAACAGCTGTACTCTGCTATGGTCCGATATGGAATTAGCCACAAAGTGGCAACCCCATATCATCCACAGACAAATGGGCAAGCTGAAGTCTCTAACAGAGAGCTAAAAAGAATCCTAGAACGGACTGTAAATGCCCGTAGAAAGGATTGGGCAAAGAGCTTGGATGATGCTTTGTGGGCATACAGAACAACATTCAAGACTCTAATAGGAACCTCTCCATACCAACTTGTGTATGGCAAGGTGATGAGCGGATATTTTATACGCTTATTGGGGGTAATTTCATGTAGATTTTAGTATGTTTTAATTAGTTTTTAATAGAATTTTATTAGTTTTTAAGCAAAAATCATATTTCTGGACTTTACTATGAGTGTGTGTATTTTTCTGTAATTTCAGGTATTTTCTGGCTGAAATTGAGGGAGCTGAGCAAAAATTTGACTGAGGCTGAAAAAGGACTGCTGATGCTGTTGGATCCTGACCTCCCTGCACTCGAAAAGCATTTTTTGGAGCTACAGGAGTCCAATTGGCGCGCTCTTAACGGCGTTGGAAAGTAGACATCCAGGGCTTTCCAGCAATATATAATAGTCCATACTTTGCGCGAAGATAGACGACGTAACTTGGCGTTGAACGCCAAGTTCATGCTGCTGTCTAGAGTTAAACGCCAGAAAAACGTCATGATCCGGAGTTGAACGCCCAAAACACGTCATAACCTGGAGTTTAACGCCAAGAAAGGCCTCCACTCGTGGATAGCTTTAGTCTCAGCCCCAGCACACACCAAGTGGGCCCCAGAAGTGGATTTCTGCACCAATTATCTTAGTTTACTCATTTTTTGTAAACCTAGGTTACTAGTTTACTATTTAAACAACTTTTACAGACATTTCTTGTACCTCATGACATTTTCAGATCTGAATTACATACTTTGTGACGGCATGAGTCTCTAAACTCCATTGTTTGGGGTGAGGAGCTCTGCAGCGTCTCGATGATTTAATACAATTCCTTTGTTTTTCATTCAAACACGCTTGTTCTTATCTAAGATGTTTATTCGCGCTTAATTATGAAGAAGGTGATGATCTGTGACACTCATCACCTTCCTCAATCCATGAACGTGTGCCTGACAACCACCTCCGTTCTACATCAGACTGAATGAATATCTCTTAGATTCCTTAATCAGAATCTTCGTGGTATAAGCCGGATTGATGGCGGCATTCATGAGAATCCGGAAAGTCTAAACCTTGTCTGTGGTATTCCGAGTAGGATTCTGGGATTGAATGACTGTGACGTGCTTCAAACTCCTGAGGGCTGGGCGTTAGTGACAGACGCAAAAGAATCAATGGATTCTATTCCAACCTGATTGAGAACCGACAGATGATTAGCCGTGCTGTGACAGAGCATAGGAACGTTTTCACTGAGAGGATGGGAAGTAGCCATTGACAACGGTGACACCCTACATAGGGCTTGCCATGGAAGGAGCCTTGCGTGTATTGAAGGATTTCAAGGAAGAGTTGAAGTCAAAGGACAAAGCATCTCCAAAACTCCAACATATTCCCCAGTCCTTTATAAACAAGTAACTCTATTGTTCTAGTTTATCTTCCCAATCAAATCTAATAATTCCAACTTACAATTTTAAACACTTTTGACATCCTGACTAAGATTAATAAAATAAACATTGATTGCTTCAAGCCAATAATCTCCGTGGGATCGACCCTTACTCACGTAAGGTATTACTTGGACGACCCAGTGCACTTGCTGGTTAGTTGTGCGAATCACAAATTCGTGCACCACAAGGCCTGTCATCTGCCCGTGGAACTGGAACATAAAGCTTACTGGGCAACCAGATTCCTAAACCTGGATGCTAAGTTAGCTGGTGAAAAAAGATTGCTCCAGCTAAATGAGCTAGATGAATTTAGACTCAGTGCCTTTGAAAATGCAAAAATTTATAAGGCAGAGAAGTGGCATGACAAGAAGTTGTCATCCAGAGTCTTTGAGCCAGGACAAAAAGTTCTGCTCTTCAACTCTAGGCTCAGACTGTTCCCAGGAAAACTTAAATCCCGCTGGAGGGGTCCGTATGTGATTACAGGAGTATCACCATATGGATATGTTGAGCTTCAGGATACTGATTCTGACAAAAAGTTCATTGTTAATGGACAGAGGATCAAGCATTATCTTGAAAGCAATTTTGAGCAGGAATGCTCAAAACTGAGGCTTGAATGATTGTCAGTGAAGGTCCAGCTAAAGACAATAAAGAAGCGCTTGCTGGGAGGCAACCCAGTCATTAGCAGGTTATCTGTTTTGTTTAATCAAAGTTTGATACATATTCTCAAAGGGCAATTATCAAAATTGAAGGAATTCACAGAGTTACAGAAGGATTCAGTGCAAAAAAGCAGAGAAAAAGAGCTTGCAGGCGAAAAAAATGCCAGTAAGGGGTACTTTGGGCGTTAAACGCCAGAATGGGCACCATTCTGGGTTTTTAACGCCAGTAAAGGTGCTATTTTGGGCGTTAAATGCCAGAATGGGCACCATTCTGGGCGTTTAACGCCAGGTGTGCAGTATCCTGGGCGTTTAGCAAAACGCCCAGTGATGAAGGAAATTCTGGCGTTTAACGCCAGCCAGGGTACCTGGCTGGGCGTTAAATGCCCACAATGGCCAACATTTGGGCATTAAACACCAGAATGAATACCATTCTGGGCGTTTAACGCCAGAAAGGTGGGGGACAGAGATTTTGCTCTCTAATTAAAATTTTTTCAAACTTTCCTGTTTTGATCCATAATTTTCTACATAAACACATTTCAAACTTTCATCATTCACCTTCAAATTTTCAAAAATTAAAATCATTCTTCAAATCTCTCTCAAATCCTTCCCAAATCTTCTTTAAAAACTCAAATATTTCTCAAATTCTTTCCATATCTTCTCAAATATCCTTCAAAATTTTCGAAATCTCTCCCCCTCCCTTATAAATACATGTTCGGCCAACCCTTTCTCCCCACCATTCGAATTTGCTCTCCTCCTCTCTCCCCTCTTTCCTTTCTTTTGCTTGAGGGCAAGCAAACCTCTAAGTTTGGTGTGCTTTTCTGTGATCACTAAGCTAAGAATCATCAAGATCATGGCTCCTAAGGGAAAACAAACCAATTCAAGAGGAAAGAAAGAGAATAATCCAAAGAGTCTTTAGAATTAAGAGAAATTCTTAACCAAAGAACATAAAGACCATTATCACAAAATAATGGGTCTGAGGTCAGTGATCCCGGAAGTCAAATTCGATCTAAAAGAAGATGAATATCCAGGGATCCAAGAGCAAATTCGAAATAGAGGATGGAAAGTTCTAACCAATCCTGAGATAAAGGTTGGAAGAAATATGGTTCAGGAATTCTACTCAAATCTGTGGCTGACAGATAAGCAGAGAATGACTGGAACCACTTTCCATACTTACAGAACCATGGTTAGAGGGAAAGTTATCTACTTCCATCTGGACAAAATAAGAGAGATCTTCAAATTGCCTCAATTGCAAGATGATCCTGAATCCTTTAATAGGAGAATGGTGAGAGTAGATAAGGGGTTGGATCAAGTTCTAGAAGATATATGCCTCCCTGGAACTAAGTGGACAACCAATTCAAAAGGTGCCCCAAACCAACTTAAGAGGGGAGATCTCAAACCAGTTGCAAGAGGCTGGTTGGACTTTATAGGACGTTCCATATTGCCCACTAGCAACCGTTCTGAGGTTACTATCAAGAGAGCAGTGATGATTCATTGTATTATACTGGGAAGAGAAGTGGAGGTTCATCATCTGATTGCTTGTGAGATCTACACAATTGCAAACAAGAATTCCACTGAAGCCAAACTGGCTTACCCAAGCTTAATCTCTTTGCTATGTAAAGATGCTGGTGTGAGGATGGGAGTAGATGAATTCATCCCAATTAAGCACCCAATCACCAAGAGGTCAATGGAAGGACAAATGCAAGATAACTCTATCAAAAGAAGGGCGCAGGAGTTCCTCCCTGAACTTCCTGAAATTGACTACTAGACTCGTCTAGAAGCATCTGTTATCAAGCTACAAGAAGCTATGGAACAAATTAAGGAAGAACAGCAGAATCAAAACTGCATGCGCTGGAAATTGATGAAGGAACAAGAGAAGCAGGGGCGTGAGCTACATGAGTTGAAGCGCCAAAAGCTCTCCCTTGAAGGGTCAGATATCCCACAAGTTGAGGGAGCATCCACTTCTCAAAATCAAGGTTGTTGAGTCCTAACTCTGTGATAACCTCTATCATTAGGAGTCCATTTAAATTTTTATTTTCTATTACTATTAGTATTATCTTATATCTATTTTTGAGTCTTGTTCTTAATTCATGATTAATAAAATTTAAGGTTCATGTCTTAAAGCTATGAATGTCCTATTAGTCCATCGCCTCTCTTAAATGAAAAATGCTCTAATCACAAAAGAACAAGAAGTACAGGATTTTGAATTCATCTTTGAAACTAGTTGAATTAGTTTGATGTGGTGACAATACTTTTTGTTTTCTGAATGAATGCTTGAACAGTGCATATGTCTTTTGAATTTGTTGCTTTAAGAATGTTAAAATTGTTGGCTCTTGAAAGAATGATGGAAAAGGAGAAATGTTATTAAGGATCTGAAAAATCATCAAATTGATTCTTGAAACAAGAAAAAACAGAGAATACAAAAAAAAACAAAAAAAAAATAATAATAAAGTTGTGATCCAAGGCAAAAAGAGTGTGCTTAAGAACCCTGGACACCTCTAACTGGGGACTCTAGCAAAGCTGAGTCACAATCTGAAAAGGTTCACCCAAGTATGTGTCTGTGGCATGAATGTATCCGGTGGTAATACTGGAAAACAGAGTGCTTTGGGCCACAACCAAGACTCATAAAGTAGCTATGTTCAAGAATCATCATACTTCACTAGGAGAATCAATAACACTATCTGAGTTCTGAGTTCCTATAGATGCCAATCATTCTAAACTTCAAAGGATAAAGTGAGATGCCAAAACTGTTCAGAAGCAAAAAGCTACTAGTCCTGCTCATCTAATTGGAGCTAAGTTTCTTTGATATTTTGGAGTCTATAGTATATTCTCTTCTTTTTATTCTATTTTAATTTTCAGTTGCTCGGGGACAAGCAACAATTTAAGTTTGGTGTTGTGATGAGCGAATAATTTATACGCTTTTTGGCATTGTTTTTAATGTGTTTTGAGTATATTTTAGTTAGTTTTTATTACATTTTTATTAGTTTTTAGTTAAAATTCAATTTTATAGTCTTTAATATGAGTTTGTGTGTTTTTCTATGATTTCAGGTATTTTTTGGCTGAAATTGAGGGACCTGAGCAAAAATCTGATTTAGAGTCTGAAAAGGACTGCAGATGCTGTTGGATTCTGACCTCCCTGCACTCGAAGTGGATTTTCTGGAGCTACAGAAGCCCAATTGGCGCGCTCGTCACGGCGTTGGAAAGTAGACATCCTGGGCTTTCCAGCAATGTATAACAGTCCATACTTTGCTTGAGATTTGATGGCCCAAACCGGCGTTGCAAATCAGCTTCAGAATTCCCAGCGTTTAACGCCGGAACTGGCACAAAAATTGGAGTTAAACGCCCAAACTGGCATAAAAGCTGGCGTTTAACTCCAGAAAAAGTCTCTACACATGAAAGCTTCAATGCTCAGCCCAAGCACACACCAAGTGGACCCCGGAAGTGGATTTTTACGTCATTTACTCATTTCTGTATACCCTAGGTTACTAGTTCACTATTAATAGGACCTTTTGATATTGTATCTGTACCTCATGACACTTTACACGTTTCTCATTGTATCTTCTACAGCATGAGTCTCTAAACCCCATGGTTGGGGGTGAGGAGCTCTGCTGTGTCTTGATGGATTAATGCAATTACTATTGTTTTTCATTCAATCCCGCTTGCTTCTATTCTAAGATATCACTTATTCCTAAACCTGATGAATGTGATGATCCGTGACACTCATCATCATTCTCACCTATGAACATGTGCCTGACAACCACCTCCGTTCTACCTTAGATTGAGTAGATATCTCTTGGATTCCTTAATCAGAATCTTCGTGGTATAAGCTAGAATTGATGGCGGCATTCAAGAGAATCCGGAAGGTCTAAACCTTGTCTGTGGTATTCTGAGTAGGATTCAAGGATTGAATGACTGTGACGAGCTTCAAACTCCTGAAGGCTGGGCATTAGTGACAGACGCAAAAAAATCACTGGATTCTATTCCAACCTGATTGAGAACCGACAGATGATTAGCCGTGCTATGACAGAGCACCTTGAACATTTTCACTGAGAGGATGGGAGGTAGCCATTGACAATGGTGAAACCCTATATACAGCTTGCCATGGAAGGAGTCTTGCGTGCATGAAGAAGAAGACAGTAGGAAAGTAGAGATTCAGAAGATAGAGCATCTCCAAAACCTCAACCTGTTCTCCATTACTGCAAAACAAGTATTTATTTCATGTTCTTTTACTTTTTACAATCAACCCTGATAATTATTGATATCCTGACTAAGAGTTACAAGATAACCATAGCTTGCTTCAAGCCGACAATCTCCGTGGGATCGACCCTTACTCACGTAAGGTATTACTTGGACGACCCAGTGCACTTGCTGGTTAGTTGTGCGGAATTGCAAAAGTGTGATTGCAATTTCGTGCACCACCATGTATTTACTTTTTGTGATTCTAATGTTACTAGTGTTTGTCTAGAACATATTATTATAAGTGCTATAGAGAATCTAATTCATTATAGTCAAGATATTGCCATTGGACAACAACTAGATTTTGCAGCTGCTACATAAAGTAAATCTAAGAGATAAAATAGATTCATCTATTGTTGTAGCAAAAACTTCTACAAAAAATGAAAATTTTGAAGCCCCGGTCCCTAAACCTACTTCAAATACTTCCAAATCAAGAGAATAGAGGTTTGTGTAGAATTATCTTGAGCAATATATCATTGGTGATCCATCATAAGGAATCACAACTAGATAATGTATTAGATGGATGAAATCTAACAATGTTGTCTTAATCTCAACTATTAAACCTCAAAAAAATTAAAGAGGCATTTGCTGATCCATCTTAGGTGAAAGCTATGAAAGATGAGATGAAAGAATTTGAGAAGAACAAAGTCTGGACTCTTGTTCCATAATTGAATGGAAAGAATGTCACTAGAACTAAGTGAATTTTTAGAAACAAGCTTGGAGAAGATGGTAAAATAGCTAGAACCAAAGCAAGTATTTTGCTCAAAGATATGACCAACAAAAAGGAATAGATTTTGATGAATTCTTTACTCTAGTAGCTTAAATCGAGGCTATTAGAATACTCCTTGCATATGCTGCTCATCCAAGGTTCAAGCTATGCCAAATGGACATAAAATGTACTTGTCTTAATGTTATAATAGATAGAGAGGAGTATGTAGCTCAAGTACCGGATTTTGAAAACAAAACCTTTTCATGCTATGTTTTTAAACTTGCAAAAGCTACTTATGGTTTAATAAAGCTTCTAAAGCTTGGTATGAAAGGTTTAGCTATTTTTTTTGAATAATGCATTTTAAAGAGGAACCACAAACACAACTCCATTTATTAAAAATTCTTTTGATCAATTTATTGTTGTTCAATTATATGTGGATGTTAAAATCATTGGTTCTATTAATAACACTATAAGAAATTTGCCGAGTATCATCAAATTTACCGGTGAAATTACAAAAAAAATTCACTAGAAATTTTTTTTATCGTCGGATTTTGTGTTGGACCCAATCAGAGGGTAAAGTCCTCACTGGTAACTAAATACTGTAGGATTCTATAATCCGATAGTAATTTCCAACAAATTCCATTATAAAGTTGGCAAAAATTTCGAGGTGGTTACCATAAGATAATTTTCGACGATAACTTTGGGGCTATGCATTTTGGTTCTACGCCACATTACCCATGGTGACTGTAAATCTCTTTTTTCTTGAATCTGTTAGAATCTGATACTCAATAATTAATAGTGAAATCCCAATTAAGGAAATTCAATTAGTATTTTTATTGAAAATAGTCAACTATATATAATGTGAAATATTAAGTGTACAGAATCAAAACTCAAACAAATAAAATACTGTCAAATAAAGGAAAACAAAACCCTAATGGTTACGGGTCTTGATAATCATCGTTGTCATCATCCCCTTGGTCCTTCTGAGACGGCAGTCTAGGTGGTGATGTCGATGCATGTTCTGGCTCCTGTGCAGAGGATGCGGAGCTCCCTCCAGCAGCAGCGCTGCCACCAGTGTGCATCTGCTCATAGTACACCACCATCTGTTACCACATCTGCTGAGTCTGCTTTAGCTCTTGCTTGAACTCCTACCTAAGAGACTATGTCACATTCTGAGCATTTAGTCGTTATGCCTGGTGCACGAAATGGTGATCATCAATGGCGCCATCAACATGGTACGCTCAATTGTAATCTCAACTCTTTATCACAACTTTGCACAACTAACCAGCAAGTGCACCGGGTCGTCCAAGTAATAAACCTTACGCGAGTAAGGGTCGATACCACGGAGATTGTTGGTATGAAGCAAGCTATGGTCATCTTGTAAATCTCAGTCAGGCGGATTCAAATGGTTATGGAGGATTAATGACTAAAAGATGAATAAAACATAAAATAAAGATAGAGATACTTATGTAGTTCATTAGTGGAAATTTCAGATAAGCGTATGGAGATGCTTTGTCCATTCCGTCTCTCTGCTTTCCTATTGTCTTCATCCAATCCTTCTTACTCCTTTCCATGGCAAGCTGTATGTTGGGAATCACCGTTGTCAATGGCTACAGTCTCATCCTCTCAGTGAAAATGTTCAACGCGCTCTGTCACAGCACGGCTAATCAGCTGTCGGTTCTCGATCATGTCGGAATAGAATCCCGTGATTCTTTTGCGTCTGTCACTAACGCCCCACAATCGCGAGTTTGAAGCTCGTCACAGTCATTCAATCCTTGAATCCTACTCGGAATACCACAGACAAGGTTTAGACTTTCCGGATTCTCAAGAATGCCGCCATCAATTCTAGCTTATACCACGAAGATTCTGATTAAGGAATCCAAGAGATATCCACTCAATCTAAGGTAGAACGGAGGTGGTTGTCAGGCACACGTTCATAGGTGAGAATGATGATGAGTGTCACGGATCATCACATTCATCAAGTTGAGGAACAAGTGATATCTTAGAACAAGAATAAGCTGAATTGAATAGAAGAACAATAGTAATTGCATTAATACTCGAGGTACAGCAGAGCTCCACACCTTAATCTATGGTGTGTATAAACTCCACCGTTGAAAATACATAAGAACAAGGTCTAGGAATGGCCGAATGGCCAGCCTCCCAAAGAGGGTTCAATCATCAAAACACGATCAAAAGATGATCCGAAGATTGAAAGATTCAAATACAATAGCAAAAGGTCCTATTTGTAGATAACTAGTGGCTTAGGGTTTACAAAGATGAGTAAATGACATAAAAATCCACTTCCGGGCCCACTTGGTGTGTGCTTGGGCTGAACATTGAAGCTTTCATGTGTGGAGACTTTTCTTGGAGTTAAACGCCAGCTTTTGTGCCAGTTTGGGCGTTTAACTCCCATTCTTGTGCCAGTTCCGGCGTTTAACGCCAGAATTCTTGAGCTGACTTGGAACGCTTGTTTGGGCCATCAAATCTCGGGCAAAGTATGAACTATTATACATTTCGGGAAAGCCCAGGATGTCTACTTTCCAACGCAATTGAGATCGCGCCAATTGGGCCTCTGTAGCTCCAGAAAATCCACTTCGAGTGCAGGGAGGTCAGAATCCAACAGCATCTGCAGTCCTTTTCAGCCTCTAAATCAGATTTTTGCTCAGGTCCCTCAATTTCAGCCAGAAAATACCTGAAATCACAGAAAAATACACAAACTCATAGTAAAGTCCAGAAAAGTGAATTTTAAATAAAAACTAATAAAAATATAATAAAAACTAACTAAAACATACTAAAAACATACTAAAAACAATGCCAAAAAACGTATAAATTATCCGCTCATCACAACACCAAACTTAAATTGTTGCTTGTCCCCAAGCAACTGAAAATCAAATAGGATAAAAAGAAGAGAATATACTATAGAATCCAAATTATCAATGAAACTTAGCTCCAATTAGATGAGCGGGACTAGTAGCTTTTTGCCTCCGAACAGTTTTGGCATCTCACTTTATCCTTTGAAGTTCAGAATGATTGGCATCTATAGGAACTAAGAATTCAGATAGTGTTATTGATTCTCCTAGTTAAGTATGTTGATTCTTGAACACAGCTATTTTATGAGTCTTGGCCGTGGCCCCAAGCACTCTGTTTTCCAGTATTACCACCAGATACATACATGCCACAGACACATAACTGGGTGAACCTTTTCAGATTGTGACTCAGCTTTGCTAGAGTCCCCAGTTAGAGGTGTCCATGGTTCTTAAGCACACTCTTTTTGCCTTGAATCACGACTTTAACTGCTCAGACTCAAGTTTTCACTTGCCACTTTCACGCCACAAGCACATGGTTAGGGACAGCTTGGTTTAGCCGCTTAGGCCAGGATATTATTCCTGTAGGCCCTTCTATCCACTGATGATCAAAGCCCTGGATCCTTTTTATTACCCTTGCCTTTTGGTTTAAAGGGCTATTGGCTTTTTCTGCTTGCTTTTTTTTTTGAATTCACGGCTTTTTCTTGCTTCAAGAATCATTTTTATGATTTTTCAGATCCTCAGTAACATGTCTCCTTTTTCATCATTCTTTCAAGAGCCAACAATTTTAACATTCATGAACAAATTCAAAAGACATATGCACTGTTCAAGCATACATTCAGAAAACAAAAAGTATTGTCACCACATCAAATAACTAAACCAGTTTCAAGGATGAATTCGAAATCATGTACTTCTTGTTCTTTTGTAATTAAAACATTTTTCATTTAAGAAAGGTGATGGATTCATAGGACATTCATAACTTTAAGGCATAGATACTAAGACACTAATGATCATAAGACACAAACATAGATAAACATAAGCATAACAATTCGAAAAACAGAAAAATAAAGAACAAGGAAATTAAAGAATGGGTCCACCTTAGTGATGGCGGCTTGTTCCTCCTCTTGAAGATCTTATGGAGTGCTTGAGCTCCTCAATGTCTCTCCCTTGCCTTTTTTGCTCCTCTCTCATGGCTCTTTGGTCTTTTCTAATTTCATGGAGGAGGATGGAATGTTCTTGGTGCTCCACCCTTAGTTGTCCCATGTTGGAACCTAACTCTCCTAGGGAGGTGTTGATTTGCTCCCAATAATTTTGTGGAGGAAAGTGCATCCCTTGAGGTATCTCAGAGATTTCATGATGAGGAGTTTCCTCATGCTCATGTCCATGAGTGGGATCTCTTGTTTGCTCCATCCTCTTCTTAGTGATGGGCTTGTCCTCATCAATGAGGATGTCTCCCTCTATGTTAATTCCAACTGAATTACAGAGGTGACAATTGAGATGAGGGAAGGCTAACCTTGCCAAGGTAGAGGACTTGTCCGCCACCTTATAAAGTTCTTGGGATATAACCTCATGAACTTCTACTTCTTCTCCAATCATGATGCCATGAATCATGATAGCCCGGTCTATAGTGACTTCAGACCGGTTGCTAGTGGGAATGATTGAGCGTTGGATAAACTCTAACCATCCCGTAGCCACGGGCTTGAGGTCATGCCTTCTCAGTTGAACCAGCTTCCCTCTTGAATCTCTCTTCCATTGAGCGCCCTCTTCACAAATGTCTATGAGGACTTGGTCCAACCTTTGATCAAAGTTGACCCTTCTAGTGTAGGGGTGTTCATCTCCTTGCATCATGGGTAAGTTGAATGCCAACCTTACATTTTCCGGACTAAAATCTAAGCATTTCCCCCGAACCATTGTATGCCAATTCTTTGGATCCGGGTTCACACTTTGATCATGGTTCTTGGTGATCCATGCATTGGCATAGAACTCTTGAACCATTAAGATTCCGACTTGTTGAATGGGATTGGTAAGAACTTCCCAACCTCTTCTTCGGATCTCATGTCGGATCTCCGGATATTCACTATTTTTGAGTTTGAAAGGGACCTCGGGAATCACCTTCTTCATGGCCACAACTTTATAGAAGTGGTCTTGATGCACCCTTGAGATGAATCTCTCCATCTCCCATGACTCGGAGGTGGAAGCTTTTGCCTTCCCTTTCCTCTTTCTAGAGGTTTCTTCGGCCTTAGATGCCATAAATGGTTATGGAAAAACAAAAAGCAAAGCTTTTACCACACCAAACTTAGAAGGTTTGCTCGTCCTCGAGCAAAAGAAGAAAGAAGAGAGTAGAAGAAGAAGAAAATGGAGGAGTTGGAGGTGGCTTTGTGGTTCGGCCAAGGGGGAGAAGTAGTGTGTAGGTTGTGTGAAAATGAAGGAGTGAAGATGGGTTTATATAGGGGTGGAGAGAGGGGTAAGGTTCGGCCATTATGGGTAGGTTTGGGAGGGAAAGTGGTTTGAATTTGAATGGTAAGGTAGGTGGGGTTTTATGAAGGATGGATGTGAGTGGTGAAGAGAATGGTGGGATTTGATAGGTGAGGATTTTTTGGGGAAGAGGTGTTGAAGTGATTGGTGAATGGGTGAAGAAGAGAGAGAGTGGTAGGGTAGGTGGGGATCCTGTGGGGTCCACAGATCCTGAGGTGTCAAGGATAATTCATCCCTGCACCAAGTGGCGAGCAAAAATGCTCCTTCTGCCAATCTTGGCGTTAAACGCCGGGCTGGTGCCTATTTCTGGCATTTAACGTCAGCTTCTTGCCCATTCCTGGCATTAAAACGCCAGTCTGGTGCCCCTTTCTGGCGTTAAACGCACAGAATGGTGCCAGACTAGGCATTAAACGCCCATTTGCTGCCCTTACTGGCGTTTAAACGCCAGCAAGGTTTTCTTCCAGGGTGTGCTATTTTTCTTTCTGTTTTTCATGCTGTTTTTGCTTTTTCAATTGATTTTGTGTCTTCCCATGATCATCAACCTATAGAAAACATAAAATAACAAAGGAAAATAGATAAATATAACATTGGGTTGCCTCCCAACAAGCGCTTCTTTAATGTCAGTAGCTTGACAGTGGGCTCTCATGGAGCCTCACAGATACTCAGAGCAATGTTGGAACCTCCCAACACCAAACTTTAGAGTTTGAATGTGGGGGTTCAACACCAAACTTAGAAGTTGGTTGTGGCCTTCCAACACCAAACTTAGAGTTTGACCGTGGGGGCTCTGTTTGACTCTGTTTTGAGAGAAGCTCTTCATGCTTCCTCTCCATGGTTACAGAAGGGTATCCTTGAGCCTTAAACACAAATGAGTCTTTATTCACTTGAATGATCAATTCTCCTCTGTCAACATCAATCACAGCCTTTGCTGCGGCGAGGAAGGGTCTGCCAAGGATGATGGATTCATCCATGCACTTCCCAGTCTCTAGGACTATGAAATTAGCAGGGATGTAATGGTCTTCAACCTTTACCAGAACATCCTCTACAAGTCCATAAGCTTGTTTTCTTGAATTGTCTACCATCTCTAGTGTGATTCTTGCAGCTTGCACCTCAAAGATCCCTAGCTTCTCCATTACAGAGAGAGGTATGAGGTTTATGCTTGACCCTAGGTCACACAAAGCCTTCTCAAAGGTCATGGTGCCTATGGTACAAGGTATTGAGAACTTCCCAGGGTCCTGTATCTTTTGAGGTAATCTCTGCCTAGTCAAGTCATCCAGTTCTTTGGTGAGCAAAGGGGGTTCATCCTCTCAAGTCTCATTACCAAATAACTTGTCATTTAGCTTCATGATTCAGTAACTTTCTTACTTAGCTGACCCACTTGTGCCTCCAAGTTTCTAATGGAGGACCTTGTTTCAGTCATGAAACTTTGAGTGGTTTTGATTAGATCAGAGACCATGGTTGCTAAGTCAGAGTGGCTCTGCTTAGAATTCTCTGTCTGTTGCTGAGAAGATGATGGAAAAGGCTTGCCATTGCTAAACCTATTTCTTCCACCATTATTGTTGTTGAAACCTTGTTGAGGTCTCTGTTGATCCTTCCATGAGAGATTTGGATGATTTCTCCATGAAGGATTATAGGTGTTTCCATAGGGTTCTCCCATGTAATTCACCTCTTCCATTGATGGGTTCTCAGGATCATAAGCTTCTTCTTCAGATGAAGCGTCCTTAGTACTGCCTGGTGCAGCTTGTATTCCAGACAGACTTTGAGAAATCATATTGACTTGTTGAGCCAATATTTTGTTCTGAGCCAATTTGGCATTCAGAGTATCAATTTTAAGAACTCCTTTCTTCTGATTCGTCCTATTGTTCATAGGATTCCTTTCAGAAGTGTACATGAATTGGTTATTTGCAACCATTTCAATGAGTTCTTGAGCTTCTGCAGGCGTCTTCTTCAGATGAAGAGATCCTCCAGCAGAGATGTCCAATGACATCTTGGACAGTTCAGACAGACCATCATAGAAGATACCTATGACGCTCCATTCAGAGAGCATGTCAGAAGGATACTTTCTGATCAATTGTTTGTATCTTTCCCAAGCTTCATAGAGGGATTCACCTTCCTTCTGTCTGAAGGTTTGGACTTCCACTCTAAGCTTACTCAATTTTTGAGGTGGAAAGAACTTTGCCAAGAAGGCATTGACTAGCTTTTCCCAAGAGCTCAGGCTTTCCTTAGGTTGTAAGTCCAACCATATCCTAGCTCTGTCTCTTACAACAAAAGGGAATAGCATAAGTCTGTAGACCTCAGGGTCAACTCCATTGGTCTTGACAGTGTCACAGATTTGCAAGAATTTAGCTAAAAACTGATGAGGATCTTCCAATGGAAGTCCATGGAACTTGCAATTCTGTTGCATTAGAGAAACTAATTGAGGCTTAAGCTCAAAGTTGTTTGCTCCAATGGCAGGGATAGAGATGCTTCTCCCAAAGAAGTCGGGAGTAGGTGCAGTAAAGTCACCCAGCACCTTCCTTGCATTGTTGGCATTATTGTTGTGTTCGGCTGCCATGTCTTCTTCTTGTTTGAAGATTTCTGTTAGGTCCTCTATAGAGAGTTGTGCTTTAGCTTCTCTTAGCTTTCACTTCAAGGTCCTTTCAGGTTCAGGGTCAGCCTCAACAAGAATACTTTTGTCTTTGCTCCTGCTCATATGAAAGAGAAGAGAACAAGAAAATATAGAATCCTCTATGTCACAGTATAGAGATTCCTTGAGATGTCAGAGGAAAAGAAGAATAGAAGGAGGAGGTAGAAGAATTCGAACTTATCAAGAGAGATAGGGTTCGAATTGTGCTTTGAAGAGGAGTGTTAGTCCATAAATAGAAGGATGTGAGAAGAGGGGAAGAATTTTTGAAAATAAAGTAAGAGATTTTGAAATAATTAAAAGAAATTTTGAAAAATGGTAATTGATTTTCAAAAACTAAGATTGGGAAAGAAATTAAGTGAAATTGAAAAAGATTTTGAAATTAGAAATCAAAAAGATATGATTGAAAAATTATTTTGAAAAAGATGTGATTAAGAAGATATGATTGAAAAATAGTTTAAAAAGATTTGATTTTTAAAATTAATGACTTGGCTAACAAGAAATTTAAAAGATATGATTCAGACATTAAACCTTTCTCAATAGAAAAGGCAACATACTTGAAATGTTGAATCAAATCATTAATTGTTAGCAAGTATTTTTGAAAATAGAAAGAAATTGATTTTGAAAATATATGATTGAAAAGATATGATTTGAAAAAGATTTGATTTTGAAAAATTATGAAAACTTGAAAAAAATTTGAATTAAAAACAAAATCTTCCCTCTTGTGCCAAAATGCTAACCCTTTGGGTGTTAAACGCCCAGCCAGGTATCCTGGCTGGCGTTTAAACGCCAGTTTTCCTTCCTCACTGGGCGTTTTGAACGCCCAGCTTTTTCTGTGTAATTCCTCTGCTGTATGTTCTGAATCTTCAATTCTCTGTAATATTGACTTGAAAAGACACAAATTAAAATTTTTTTTGAATTTTTAATGATGAGGAATAATCAAAATGCCACTAAGATCAAATAAACAATGCATGCAAGACACCGAACTTAGAAGTTTGTATACTACTAACAAATTGAGAATGCATATGAGAAACAACAAAACACTCAAGACAAGAGAATTTAAAGATCAGAGCAAGGAAATCATCAAGAACAACTTGAAGATCAATGAAGAACATAATGCATGTAATTTTCGAAAATTAGAAGAATAAAGACATGCAATTGACACCAAACTTAAAATTAGACACTAGACTCAAACAAGAAACATAAAAATATTTTTGATTTTTATGATTTTGTAAATTTTTTTTTTGGATTTTTTGAAAATTATATGGAGAAGGGAATAAAGAGATTCAAAATTTTTAATAAGAATTCCAGGAATCATGCAATGTTAGTCTAAAGCTTTAGTCTAAAAAGATTAGACATGGCTACCCAAGCTTCAGTAGGACATTGCATTCAAGAGCTAAATTGATGAGAATCAATCAGCTTTGGTGATGATGAAAACATCACCTTGAAACTCTAGAATTCATTCTTAAAAATTCTGAAAAAATACCTAATCTAAGCAACAAGATGAACCGTCAGTTGTCCAAACTCAAACAATCCCCGGCAACGGCGCCAAAAAACTTGGTGCACGAAATTGTGATCATCAATGGCGCCATCAATATGGTACGCTCAATTGCAATCTCAACTCTTTATTACAACTTCGCACAACTAACCAGCAAGTGCACTGGGTCGTCCAAGTAATAAACCTTACGCGAGTAAGGGTCGATCCCACGGAGATTGTTGGTATGAAGCAAGCTATGGTCATCTTGTAAATCTCAGTCAGGCGGATTCAAATGGTTATGGAGGATTAATGACTAAAAGATGAATAAAACATAAAATAAAGATAGAGATACTTATGTAGTTCATTGGTGGGAATTTCAGATAAGCGTATAGAGATGCTTTGTCCCTTCCGTCTCTCTGCTTTCCTATTGTCTTCATCCAATCCGTCTTACTCCTTTCCATGGCAAGCTGTATGTTAGGCATCACCGTTGTCAATGGCTACAGTCCCGTCCTCTCAGTGAAAATGTTCAACGCGCTCTGTCACAGCACCGCTAATCAGCTGTCGGTTCTCGATCATGTCGAAATAGAATCCAGTGATTCTTTTGCGTCTGTCACTAACGCCCCACAATCACGAGTTTGAAGCTCGTCACAGTCATTCAATCCTTGAATCCTACTCGGAATACCACAGACAAGGTTTACACTTTCCGGATTCTCAAGAATGCCGCCATCAATTCTAGCTTATACCACGAAGATTCTGATTAAGGAATCCAAGAGATATCCACTCAATCTAAGGTAGAACGGAGGTGGTTGTCAGGCACACATTCATAGGTGAGAATGATGATGAGTGTCACGGATCATCTCATTCATCAAGTTGAGGAACAAGTGATATCTTAGAACAAGAATAAGCTGAATTGAATAGAAGAAAAATAGTAATTGCATTAATACTCGAGGTACAGCAGAGCTCCACACCTTAATCTATGGTGTGTATAAACTCCACCGTTGAAAATACATAAGAACAAGGTCTAGGCATGGTCGAATGGCCAGCCTCCCAAAGAGGGTTCAATCATCAAAACATGATCAAAAGATGATCTGAAGATTGAAAGATTCAAATACAATAGCAAAAGGTCCTATTTGTAGATAACTAGTGGCTTAGGGTTTACAAAGATGAGTAAATGACATAAAAGTCCACTTCCGGGCCCACTTGGTGTGTGCTTGGGCTGAGCATTGAAGCTTTCATGTGTAGAGACTTTTCTTGGAGTTAAACGCCAGCTTTTGTGCCAGTTTGGGTGTTTAACTCCCATTCTTGTGCCAGTTCCGGCGTTTAACGCCAGAATTCTTGAGCTGACTTGGAACGCTTGTTTGGGCCATCAAATCTCAGGCAAAGTATAGACTATTATATATTTCTGGAAAGCCCAGGATGTCTACTTTCCAACGCAATTGAGAGCCCGCCAATTGGGCTTCTGTAGCTCCATAAAATCCACTTCGAGTGCAGGGAGATCAGAATCCAACAGCATCTGCGGTCCTTTTCAGCTTCTGAATCAGATTTTTGCTCAGGTCCCTCAATTTCAGCCAGAAAATACCTGAAATCACAAAAAAACACACAAACTCATAGTAAAGTCCAGAAAAATGAATTTTAAATAAAAACTAATAAAAATATAATAAAAACTAACTAAAACATACTAAAAACATACTAAAAATAATGCCAAAAAGCGTATAAATTATCCGCTCATCAATGCCTCTCCTCAGGTAGATGCAGTTGGTGACCCTGGTTCCGAAGGCTCTGGGTGAAGCTGTGAACCTGCTCTCGCAAATAGATGTCCTCATGATCGACAGGGATGATGGATGAAGTGGACAAAGCCCTCAAGGTGGAGATGCAAAGGTTGCTAGTTAAGAATGACCCTATCCTGTATACATGATTCTTGTACGGCTTGGATGCAGTCTCGTGTCACACCACATTAGAATTGATGATGGAAGTAGAGGAGTTGTTACCATCCTTTCCACTCTGCTGAGATTGTTTGGTTTCGGCCTCCAAATTTTGTGTGTAGGATTCCTATGTATCACATTAAATGCAAAAATGATCAAGTTGACAAATAATTGAAAATAAATATGTGTTATGAAATAAATCACAATGTTTACTCACATAATAATTTCCAAACCGCTGATCGGCAAATCTCTTCTTATTTTCTTTCAAAGTGTGAGTATACTTGAAGGTCTCCGCCAACGACATAGATTGCACATATTGAAACAATAGGTTAAATCAAGTGATAATTAATTTAATAATAAAATATAAAATGAACATAACATACTAAAACAAGTTATATACTAGCCTGACCTTTGTCTTCATGAAAGTCACTGACCCGCCTGTATACTTGGACGATCTGGTCGATGCCCTATTGGTTTTGTTTGTGATTTGGCGATACTTGAATCCCTCATTAGTCTCCTAATATAAGTAGAGGGCCTTCTTAATGTCCGGGTAGAGCTACTGAATAAGGTGTTCGCACCTCTCACGTACGTCCTCAAGCATCTACTAAAGCCACCTAGCCATGCAGTGGTCAAAAATTTTCTTGATCATGGCATCGTGAGTCATCTTTCATATAAATATATCATGTACAAGGAAACATTTAGTATTAGTTAATCAAAATTAAATACATAAACGAAATAGAAGATAGAAACTAACTAAAGTTTGAACAAGTAGAGATTTTACCACCCACTTATGAAATCATCGCTCTCTGGTATCAGTAGGGATCTTCTTGTAACTCAGTCGTGAATGGTCGTACATCAATTTAATGACATTAGTACACTCCTATATATAGCCATTGTTATTTGGTCTAAATCTATCAATGGAGAACTTAAGATTAGTAAACATAAATATTGTTTAACAATTTCAAAATATATTTAAAACAATTAAAATAGTACTCACACGGTCAATCCATCAGGCCAAATTGTCATCCTAATAACTAGTGGGGGTGTTGGGGCATCTGGCTGGAAGCAATGAGAGGATTTCGACACTATGGTGTTTGTCACTAGAGGTTGCGTAATCGATGTAATGGACTATTGATTGGATAGAATTTGTGGAGGATTCCACTCTGGTGAAGCAATAAGACGACTTTTTGGATGTGGGGGCGGCGTAACAAAACTTACTTGATTGGGGATAGGGACCATGAGAAGGACTGATCTTGTCAACCCGATGCCTATGACCTACTGGTGCACAAAATTATGATCTCAATGGCGCCAACAACTTGGTACGCACAATTGTAATCTCAACTCTTTTTCACAACTTCGCACAACTAACCAGCAAGTGCACTGGGTCATCCAAGTATTAAACCTTACGTGAGTAAGGGTCGATCCCACGGAGATTGTCGGCTTGAAGCAAGCTATGGTGAAGAGAATATAGGGAAGAGAATATGATTTGATAGGTGAGTGGTGTTTTGGGTAGAGTGTTATAGAGATGTGTGAGGGGGAGAGAGAGAGAGATGGGGTAGGTGGGGATCCTGTGGGGTCCATAGATCCTGAGGGTTCAAGGATTACTCATCCCTGCTCTTTTTAGGCGTGCAAAACGCCCTTATTGTGCAATCCTGGCGTTTAACGCCAGACTGCTGATTGTTTCTGGTGTTAAACGCCAGTTTGTTGCTTCTTTCTGGCGTTTAACGCTAGTCTAGTGCTTTTTTCTGGCGTTTAACGCCCAGAATGGTTCTGCTACTTGTACTGGCATTTAAATGCCAGTAAGTTTCTCCTCCAGGGTGTGCTGTTCTTAATGCTATTTTTGAATTTGCTTTGATTTTTGCAATTGTTTTTGTGACTCCACATGATCATCAACCTAAAGAAAACATGAAATAACATAGAAAAATAAAATTGGGTTGCCTCCCAATAAGCGCTTCTTTAATGTCAATAGCTTGACAGTGAGCTCTCATGGAGCTTCACAGATGTTCAGAGCATTGTTGGAGCCTCCCAACACCAAACTTAGAGTTTGAATGTGGGGGTTCAACACCAAACTTAGAGTTTAGTTGTGGCCTCCCAATACCAAACTTAGAGTTTGACTGTGGGGGCTTTGTTTGACTCTGCATTGAGAGAAGCTTTTCTTGCTTCCTCTCCATGGTTACAGAGGGAGATTATTGAGTGTTAAACACAAGGTAGTCCTCATTCAATTGAAGGATCAACTCTCCTCTGTCCATATCAATCACAGCTTTTGCTGTGGCTAGGAAGGGTCTTCCAAGGATGATAGATTCATCCTCTTCCTTCCCAGTGTCTAGGATTATGAAATCAGCAGGGATGTAAAGGCCTTTGACCTTTACTAGCACGTCCGCTAACTGTCCATAAGCCTTTTTCATGGATTTGTCTGCCATCTCTAATGAGAATTTGGCAGCCTGTACCTCATAGATTCCCAGTTTCTCTATTACAGAGAGTGGCATTAAGTTTATGCCTAACCCCAGGTCACACAGAGCCTTCTCAAAGTTCATGGTACCTATGGTGCAGGGAATTAAGAATTTATCAGGATCCTGTTTCTTTTGAAGTCATGTCTGCCTAACCAAGTCATTAAGTTCATTGGTTAGTAAGGAGGGTTCATCCACCCAAGTCGCATTACCAAATAACTTGGTATTCAGCTTCATGATTGCTCCAAGGTACTTAGCAACTTGCTCTTCAGTAATATCTTCATCCTCTTCAGAGGAGGAATATTCATCAGAGCTCATGAATGGTAGAAGTAGGTTCAATGGAATCTCTGTGGTCTCTAGATGAGCCTCAGATTCCTTGGGTTCCTCAAATGGGAACTCCTTTTTGTCCAGAGGACGTCCCATGAGGTCTTCCTCACTGGGATTCACGTCCTTCTCCTCCTCTCCAGGTTCGGCCACACCAAGTAAGGTTATGGCCTTGCACTCTCTTTTTGGATTCTCTTCTGTATTGCTTGGGAGAGTACTAGGAGGAGTTTCAGTGACTCTTTTACTCAGCTGGCCCACTTGTGCCTCTAAATTTCTAATGGAGGACCTTGTTTCATTCATGAAACTTAGAGTGACCTTAGATAGATCAGAGACTATGTTTGCTAAGCTAGAGGGGCTTTGCTCAGAATTCTCTGTCTGTTGCTGAGAGGATGATGGAAAAGGCTTACTATTGCTAAACCTGTTTCTTCCACCATTATTAAAGCTTTGTTGAGGCTTTTGTTGATCCTTCCATGAGAAATTTGGATGATTTCTCCATGAAGGATTATAGGTGTTTCCATAGGCTTTACCCATGTAATTCACCTCTGCCATTGCAGGGTTCTCAGAATCATAAGCTTCTTCTTCAGAAGATGCTTCTTTAGTACTATTGGATGCATTTTGCAATCCATTCAGACTCTGAAAAATCATATTGACTTGTTGAGTCAACATTTTGTTCTAAGCCAATATGGCATTCAGAGCATCTTTCAAGAACTCCTTTCCTCTGAGGCGTCCCTGATAAACCTCTTTACCCACTTATTCATATAATTAGCATGCATTTATATTTCCTTCCTAAAATTATTACATGATTGAAAAAATGCTTCTTTGGTCTTAATTTAGCTAATCTTAATCCTCTCTTATTATCATTCGATGCCTTGATCTGTGTGTTAAGTGTTTCAGGCTTTATGGGGCATGAATGAGTGAGAGATTGGGAAGGAAGCTTGCAAAAATAGAAGGAACACAAGAAATTGAGGAGATGACTAGCGAGAAGTGACGCATACGCGTCAGCGACGCGACCGCACGGAAGAAAGGAATTCACAGTGACGCGGCCGCATGAGTGACGCAGACGCGCGGATTGGAAAAGCAGAAGCGTCACAGAGGCATAGACGACGCGCCTGCATGGAAAAGAAAAACGCCGAATGACGCGTCCGCATGAATGACGCGTCCGCGTGACGTGTGCGATTTACAGAACTACAAAAGTCACTGGCAGAGATTCTGGGCCGGATTTCAACCCAGTTTTTGGCCCAGAAACACAGATTAAAGTCAGGGAACATGCAGAGACTCAACATGCTTTTCATAATTCACAATTTTAGTTTTAGATGTAGTTTTTAGTGAGAGAGGTTCTCTCCTCTCTCTTAGGTTTTAGGATTAGGATTTCTTTTCAATTCAGGATTATTTTATCTTCATCAGGTTCAATAATTTATGTTTCTCTTCTACTTTTATTTACTCTGATATTTTTATTTGTGTTTGATTGATGTTGCCCAATTGGCTGATGATATTGTCCATGTTAGAATTGACATTTTTATTTAATATAATTTGAGGTATTTCAGATTTATATGTTATGGATGCTTTGGCTTTATCCAATTTATTTTCATTCAAGTAGATTTTATTCCCTTTTGGTTTTGGTTAAGAAATCAGTAACTCTTGAGTTATCAAACTCAACATGATCGATAACCGCTATCTTTGCCAATTAGCTTGAACTTCTATAATCCCAATCTTTTTCTAGGAATTAACTAGGATTTGAAGATCAATCTAATTAGCCACTTGACCTTCCTTTGCACCAGCAGAGGTTAACTAAGTGGAATTAAGATTCAATTTTCATCATCATTGATAAGGATAACTAGGATAGGACTTCTAATTTCTCGTATCTTGCCAAGAGTTTATTTTACAGTCATTTATTTATTTTATTCGTCATTTATCATAATTGCCCCTCATTCTTAAAACCCCCAATTTACAAACTCATAACCAATAATAAGAACATACCTCCCTGCAATTCCTTGAGAAGACGACCCGAGGTTTAAATACTTCGATTATCAATTTATTTAGGGGTTTGTTACTTGTGACAACCAAAACATTTGTAAGAAAGGTTGATTGCTTGGTTTAGTAACTATACTTACAATGAGGGTTTACTATAACTTCTAAACCATCAATCTTCAGTTCTTCCAAATGGCACCGTTGCGGGGGAATTGCAAACGTGTGCCTTATTATTGGTTATTGTAAATATTTTTCAAAAAAAAATATTTTTCTTTTACTTGTTTATTTGTTTCTTCTTTTCCCCCTTTATTTCTTACAACTACTATGAATTCTCACCCCTCTCGCTTTGAGTCTGGTTCTAGGTTTGTTTCAATGAATGGAAGCTATAACAGGAATATGCATCAAGGTCGACGCAATCAAAGATGGGCGGAGCCAAGAGGATCTGATCAACCTTTTAGGTAACAGCACCCTCCTGGATATCATGGACAAAGACCATTTTACATTGCATGCCCAACTGATAGATTTGGTGGACCGCCTTAGAGCTACCAACAAGCCCCACCCTGTGCTCAGAAACCATCCCCTCGACATAACTTCGAACCACGACACTCACAAGTCTCTTTTCGCCATTCACTACCACGTGATCCTTATCCACCCCAACGCCAATCCAATTACTCCCAAGAACCACCACTCTCCTATGCACCATGTCCATATCAATCAAGCCAAGAATCACAGGTTTGCATCGAAAAATCAGTAAAACAATTTATTGCAACCCTTCATCAACTGGAGCAAGCAGTAAATCAATTATCTTCCAGACGTTCAGACACTCAACAGACTCCTATGGCTTCATGTGGGAAATCTAATGAAAAATGCAGCACGAAAAAGACACTAGAAGCTCCAGTGAACAGCATAGAGCATAACTTCGTACTGGAACAAATAGAGGAAGCTGTCATTGTAGAAGAAGAAGAGTTGGTTGAAGATTTAGGAGATGCCGAACCGCCACCTAAATCCAGAGTTGTGGATGCAGATATCTTATGGGGAACTAGACAGAATTACCCAAGACACATGTTTCCTTGATGATGATGATCACAAGTCAAGTTCTCTTAGTAAGGAACTTACATCCGCAAGTGAATTCTTGGAGATGGAAGAATTTTCCCCAAGTGAATATGAAGATGATGCAGAGGTCGACTTTTCTCAACCTCCTGTTTATGACTCAAGTGATGAGGAAGATATCAATGACTTTAATCAAGACATGGGTGAAGTTGAAGAAATTTGCAACGAGGTGGATGAATTCACTGAAAACCACAAGGGAGTAGAGCTTGCAGAACCACTAAAAATACTGATCCCAAGGCCACTACCAACCAACACAGACTTCAAGTGGGTAAAATCCTTGACTCTTATATTTATTTTTCCACTTGAATATGGTTTACTTAAAACAGACGGCCAGCTTAGAGCTCTTTTCGGCTTTAAGAGTAAAAGGGAAGTGGCTCATACTCAGAGCTGGTGCACAAGGTTCAATAAGGTTCCACACTTCAACTTGAAGTGCATGGATTGGTATCATGTTCAATTGCAAGGATCTCGGAAGCTGATTGGTCACACTAGTGAGAATTCAGACTACTCACCACCCGGCTGGAAAAATGCAGATCAAGACAAAGATGGGTGTAAAAGTAGAGTTTGGGATCCTAAAATCTATCCCGACATTCAACACTCCGGGAGCCTTGAAGCCTTTTTGAACTTACGTAAGGGCTTTACGTACCTTGTTTGGGACCCCGGAGGATGCTGGCATTCCAAACACTGGTGGATATTCCTGGATCAGTACAAGCATAAGCCACCATGACAAGGAGCTCACTAGAATGTCCAACTTAAGGACTTTAACTAAAAGTGCTGGGTGGGAGACAACCCACCATGGTATGATCGTTCCTTTTGTAATTTTAATTTTATTTAGTTTTGTTTGTTTTTGAGTTTTATTTTACTTTATTGAACCTGAAATCATGCATAGCATTCACATTAAGCATTGTATTCTGCATACTGCATTCTGCATTTTGCATAAAAAAAAATTTCGCATGCGACACGATAGCGTCACTAACGCGTCCGCGTCGCAGGTGCTTTAGGGAGAAACAAAAAGTGAACAGAGAGTCATGCGAGAGCGTGGCTGGAGGTGTGTCTTTGGCACAAATTGATCCACGCGACCGCGTCATTGACGCGTCTGCGTCAAGTGCAAACATTGGCCTCCCACGCATCCGCGTCATTCACGCGGCCGTGTGCCCTGGAATTCGACGTAAAATGGGTGCACGACCGAAAGTTGTGCTAGAGTGGTGATGGATGGGTGCTGAACGCACAAAGTCTTCCCATGCGTCCGCGTCATATCCTTCGTATGGCCACTCACGCGAACGCGTCACCCACGCATTCGCGTCACCCAAAATTTGGCAAAAATAAAAAAAATTCGAACAGAAAGTTGTGCGAGCGCGAGGCTGCCCTCGCGCCAGTAGCATAACCTAAGTCACGCATCCGCGTGACCGACGCGACCGCGTCGATTAATTTAAGCGCAAGTCGCGCGACCGCGTCCCCCACGCATCTGCGTCGCTTGCACCGTACAACTTTTCCAAAGCAGCCAAATATCTTATCTTTTCTGCACTATTTCTAATTCTTTTCTTCCTTTCTTATTTCTTTTCTTCTTTCTTCCTCCTTTTCTTACTTTCTTCTTATTCATCTATTTCACTTCTCATCTCTCTTCACTTCCATTCTATTTCATTCAATTTATTTGCATACCCTCATTCATTGCATTATCTTCATTGGTGTTGGAAATTTATTTGGGTCATTGTGGATTGTTGCAAAATTGTTTGGCAATTATCTTTTAATTTTTAAAGGGTAGCTTGCATGTTCAATTTATTATTTTCATTAGATTATTTACCATGCATGGTAAGTGTTTGTAAAAACGCCCTTATGGCATTATGCACTATTTTTCAGTATCTTTTATCCTACTACTCTGAATGCCTGCTTTTCATGAAACCCTTTTTCATATCATATTCCTTATATATAATTGTCATTACAAACATGTTGTTAGTTTGAACGACTTGGCAATCTAACTTGGACATTGAATGCTTGATTTATGCTACTCATGCCTTTGCTAGCATGCCAATCAACATCTTGCATTTAATTGTTATTACATGCACTTGCTATATTTCCATTGATGAACTTTTCACATGTAGTCATGACCATGTGGTAACGTCATTCCTCTTTATTGTGCATTGATTACCACATTTTCCGTTCTCTTCCTTGCTCTAACCCTTAGCTTTCAAAGTTACTTTCTTTTTTCCTTTTCAGGATGGCCACCAAGAAGGGTAGAGAGAAAGCTACTTCCAAACCACCGGCAAGGAAAAGAACCAAAAGAGCCCTAGCTGAGGAACCACAACCCCCATCCACCTGCACATCTCAGCATGCACCGAGGACGGTGCAATCTTTAAGTGTGGGGAGGTCGATACCGATCTCCACGGGTTAGTTAGTCCCTTCTCAACACCAATTTTTGTTTTTCATTGTTGCATTTGCATGTTTGATTGCATATTTATTTTTTGTGCATATTTTACCACTTGGTTAAAGTAATATTTTCTTTTTCAAGAAATTTTTATAGTATTTCACTAATTTGAATAAAACTTTTTGAAAAACTTGTTTGAAGAAGTATTATTTTAGAACATAGTTTAGAGCTCGAACACACAAAACCAGTGAGATTTTGAGCCTATTTGATTGGTTGCATTTTATCAACCAATATTTTATTTTTGGTGTGTGTTTTTCTCTCTAAAATTGTGATCTTTGTCTTGCTTAATTCTATATTTCCATTGTTTGATGTATGCATGCACTGATATGATTGAAGCCCTTGTTTCACTAAGCTTACATACCCATATACCCTTTCATTATCCTTTGCAAATCAATTTGAGCCTAATATACCCATTTGTTCTTTACTTTAGATCATTACTAACTCTAAGCAGAAAATAATAATGTCCTTAATTTGAATCGTTGGTTAGCTTAGACTAGTAAAAGTGCTCATGATTTAAGTGTGGGGAATTTGGGTTTAAAAATATTTGGTTTGAATAATTGGGTGTTGTATATTTTAGTGAAAATGTGCAAAATAATAGTTGAGCACATATTATTGCATTCAATACTTTAATCATATGCATTGAGAAAAAAAATAATAATAAAAAAAAAGTGAAAAAAAAAAGAAAAGAGCAATTAATAAAAGGGGACAAAATGCCCCAAAGTAAGTGTTCGTATCAATGCATATGTACTAAACTCAATTTTAGGATGCATGAACATGTGGAAAGCACAGTTAATGGCAAGTTAGATTTTGCATTTTAATTAAATGGATTGTCTTAAGTTAGGTGGAAAGTTTATGTTAATTAAGGATTCAGATTTTAATCCACTTGGCCAAATACAATCCTACTTTGACCCTAACCCCATTACAACCCTTAAAAGACCTCTTGATTTGTGTATTGGTGCATTAAATTTTTGTTGATTGTTAGATGAAGAGCAAGCTATAGAAAGCAAGATTAGTAGAGAATTGAGAGAATTGACCCTAGACACTTGAGAGTTAGAGTGATATACACTACCAGTAAGGGTTCAACGCTCAATTTTATGTTCCCTGCTTTCATGAGCTATCTTCTTCTTGCAAGTTATTCATATTGTATTTTGTAATTTGAATTAGTGAAATCCAGTTCATATTTGTTCTTGAAAGATTTATTTACTTTTTCACCAAGTAGGTAGAATCATCTTTGCATGTAGTTGCATTCACATTCATAGGTTGCATTGCATAAGTCTTGCCTTTCCCTACTCATTTATTTGGTCTCCTTGAGTTTAGCATGAGGACATGCTAATGTTTAAGTGTGGGGAGGTTGATAAACCACTATTTTATGGTTTACAATGTGTTTAATTGTGTGGTTTTATCATGGTCTTTACCCACTTATTCATATAATTAGCATGCATTTATATTTCCTTCCTAAAATTATTACATGATTGAAAACATGCTTCTTTGGTCTTAATTTAGCTAATCTTAATCCTCTCTTATTACCATTCGATGCCTTGATATGTGTGTTAAGTGTTTCAGGCTTTATAGGGCATGAATGAGTGAGAGATTGGGAAGGAAGCTTGCAAAAATGGAAGGAACACAAGAAATTGAGGAGATGACCAGCGAGAAGTGACGTGTACGCGTCAGCGACGCGACCGCACAGAAGAAAGGAATTCGCAGTGACGGGGCCGCATGAGTGACGCGGACGTGCGGATTGGAAAAGCAGAAGTGACGCAGAGGCATAGATGACGCGCCCGCATGGAAAAGAAAAACGCCGAATGACGCGTCCGCATGAATGACGCGTCTGCGTGACGTGTGCGATCTTCAGAATTACAAAAGTCGCTGGCAGAGATTTTGGTCCAGATTTCAACCCAGATTTTGGCCCAGAAACACAGATTAAAGTCAGGGAACATGCAGAGACTCAACATGCTTTTCATAATTCACAATTTTAGTTTTAGATGTAGTTTTTAGTGAGAGAGGTTCTCTCCTCTCTCTTAGGTTTTAGGATTAGGATTTCTTTTCAATTCAGGATTATTTTATCTTCATCAGGTTCAATAATTTATGTTTCTCTTCTACTTTTATTTACTCTGATATTTTTATTTGTGTTTGATTGATGTTGCCCAATTGGCTGATGATATTGTCCATGTTAGAATTGACATTTTTATTTAATATAATTTGAGGTATTTCAGATTTATATGTTATGGATGCTTTGGCTTTATCCAATTTATTTTTATTCAAGTAGATTTTATTCTCTTTTGGTTTTGGTTAAGAAATCAGTAACTCTTGAGTTATCAAACTCAACATGATCGATAACCGCTATCTTTGCCAATTAGCTTGAACTTCTATAATCCCAATCTTTTTCTAGGAATTAACTAGGATTTGAAGATCAATCTAATTAGCCACTTAACCTTCCTTTGCACCAGCAGAGGTTAACTAAGTGGAATTAAGATCCAATTTTCATCATCATTGATAAGGATAACTAGGATAGGACTTCCAATTTCTCGTACCTTGCCAAGAGTTTATTTTACAGTCATTTATTTATTTTATTCATCATTTATTATAATTTCCCCTCATTCTTAAAACCCCCAATTTACAAACTCATAACCAATAAGAAGAACATACCTCCCTGCAATTCCTTGAGAAGACGACCCGAGGTTTAAATACTTCGGTTATCAATTTATTTAGGGGTTTGTTACTTGTGACAACCAAAACGTTTGTAAGAAAGGTTGATTAGTTGGTTTAGTAACTATACTTACAACGAGAGTTTACTATAACTTCTAAACCATCAATCTTCAGTTCTTCAGTCCCATTACTCACTGGATTCCTTTTAGAGGTGTACATGAACTGGTTATTTGCAACCATTTCAATGAATTCCTGAGCTTCTGCAGATATTTTCTTCAGGTGAATAGATCCACCTGCAGAATAGTCCAATGACATCTTGGACAATTCAGACAGACCATCATAGAATATATCCAGGATGGTCCATTTTGAGAGCATGTCAAAAGGACACTTTTTGGTCAGTTGCTTGTATCTTTTCCAAGCTTCATAGAGGGATTCACCTTCTTTCTGCCTGAAGGTTTCAACATCCATTCTAAGCTTGCTCAGCTTTTGAGGAGGAAAAAACTTGGCTAAGAAAGCCGTGATCAGCTTATCCCAAGAGTTCAGGCTATCTTTAGGTTGAGAGTTCAACCATATTCTAGCTCTGTCTCTTACAAAAAAGGGAAAAACATAAGCTTATAGACCTCGGGATCAACTCTATTGGTCTTAACAGTATCACAGATATGCAAGAATTCAGTTAAGAACTGAAAAGGATCTTCTGATGGAAGTCCATGAAACTTGCAATTTTGTTGCATCAGAGAAACTAATTGAGGCTATAGCTCAAAGTTGTTTGCTCTAATGGCAGGGATTGAGATGCTTCTTCCATGAAAGTTGGAATTTGGTGCAGTAAAGTCACCAAGCATCTTCCTTGCACCTCCACCATTGTTATTGGGTTCGACCATCTTTATTTCTTTTTCGAAAATTTCTGTAAAGTTCTCTTCAGAGTGTTGTGTTTTAGCTTCTCTTAACTTCCTCTTCAGAGTCCTTTCAGGTTCTGGATCAACTTCAACAAGAATGTTCTTATCCTTGCTCCTGCTCATGTGAAAAAGAAGAGAACAGAAAAGAAGAGGAATCCTCTATGTCACAGTATAGAGATTCCTTTATGTGAGTAGAAGAGAAGAAGAATAAGAATGAAGAAGAGAAAAATTCAAACACAGAGGAGAAAAGAGGGTTCAAATTTTAAGATGAAGAGAAGTGTTAGTAAATGAATAAATAAATAGAAACGGATGAGAGAGAGAGAGAAGAAAATTCAAATTTTAATAAAGAGGAATGAAAAATATTTTTGTTTTTTTTATTTTAATTATTAATTAAAATTCGAAAATTAAGAGAAGAGGTAAAATAAAATCAAAATTTGAAACAATTAGTTAATTAAAAAGAATTTTGGAAAAAGGGTGAGGAATTTTCGAAAATTAGAGAGAGAAAAGTAGTTAGGTGGTTTTGAAAAAGATAAGAAATAGTAAAACAAACAAAAAGTTAATTAGTTAGTTGAAAAAGATTTGAAAATCAATTTTGAAAAGATAAGAAGTTAGAAAAGATTTTTGAAATTGATTTTGAAAAAGATATGATTTGAAAAAGATATGTTTAAAAGATATGATTAAAAAGATATAATTAAAAAGATATGATTGAAATTTATTTTTGAAAAAGATTTGAAAAGGAAATTAAAAAGATTTGATTTTTAAGATTAAAATTGATTACTTGACTAACAAGAAACTAAAAGATATGATTCTAGAAATTAAAGATTGAACCTTTCTTAACAAGAAAGTAACAAACTTCAAATTTTTGAATCAATCACATTAATTGTTAGTAAAGTTTTCGAAAATTATGAAATAAAATTAAGAAAAATATTTTGAAAATCAATTTTAAAAATTTTTCAAAAATCATGAAAAAATGAAAAAGATTTAATTTTTGAAAAAGATTTTGAAAAGATAAATTTTTGAAATTGAAATCTTGACTTGACTAACTAGAAACAACTTATTTTTTTAAGAAATTTTGACTAAGTCAACCCAAAGATTTCAAATTTTATGAGTGAAATAAGGAAAGTATATTTTTTTGATTTATTTGAATTTTAATAAGAGAGAAAAATAACTAAAATGACTAAAAACATAAAAATTATGGATCAAAACACATGATGCATGCAAGAACACTTTGAATGTCAAGATGAACACCAAGAACACTTTGAAGATCAAGATGAACGTCAAGACTTATTTTTGAAAAATTTTCAAGAAAAAAAAACGTGCAAGACACCAAACTTAGAAATTTTTAATATTTAGACACTAAGAATTCAAAAATGCATATGAAAAATCACAAAAGACACAAAACAAGAAAATATGAAGATCAAACAAGAAGACTTGTCAAGAACAACTTGAAGATCATGAATAATGCAATGCATGAATTTTTCAAAAAATGCACAAATTTTAAAAACATGCAATTGACACCAAACTTAAAATTTGACACTAGACTCAAACAAGAAATACAAAATATTTTTGATTTTATGATTTTATAAATTTTTTGTATTTTTCAATTTTTTTTTGGAAAAACGAAAATGAAGAGAAAATTTTTTTTGAAAGATTTTTGAAAACTTTTTGAAAATAAAATAAAGGTTGGAACAAGAAGAAAATTACCTAATCTGAGAAACAAGATGAACCGTCAGTTGTCCAAACTCGAACAATCCCCGGCAACGGCGCCAAAAACTTGGTCCACGAAATTGTGATCTCAATGGCGCCAACAACTTGGTACGCACAATTGTAATGTCAACTCTTTTTCACAACTTCGCACAACTAACCAGCAAGTGCACTGGGTCGTCCAAGTAATAAACATTACGTGAGTAAGGGTCGATCCCACAGAGATTGTCGGCTTGAAGTAAGCTATGGTCATCTTGTAAATCTCAATCAGGTGGATTCAAATGGTTATGGAGTTTTAATAATTTAAAAGATAAATAAGCATAAAATAAAGATAGAGATACTTATGTAATTCATTGGTGGGAATTTCATATAAGTGTATGGAGATGCGTTGTTCCTTCTGAATCTCTGCTTTCCTATTGCCTTCATCCAATCCTTCATACTCCTTTCTATGGCAAGCTGTATGTTGGGTGTCATCGTTGTCAATGGCTACTTCCCGTCCTCTCAGTGAAAATGGTCCTCTACGATTTCTGTACGGCTAATCAACTGTTGGATTTCTCATCTCGGATGAAAAATACCATGCACAGATATCGTATGGCTAATCATCTGTTGGTTCTCGATCGTGTAGGAATAGGATTTACTATCCTTTTGCATCTGTCACTACGCCCTACAGTCGCAAGTTTGAAGCTCGTCACAGTCATCCCATCCCAGATCCTACTCGGAATACCACAGACAAGGTTTAGACTTTTCGGATCTTAAGAATGCTGCCAATGGATTCTAGCCTATACCACGAAGATTTTAATCTTGGGTTCAGATGCCCCATTGTCAGAGGGGAGTCGATGTGAATTGTTGATTAAAAACCCAAGAGATATACATTCAAGCTTGTTTTCATGTAAAACGGAAGTAGTTGTCAACCACGCATTCATGAGTGAGAATGGTGATGAGTGTCACATAATCATCACATTCATCATGTTCTTGTGTGCGAATGAATTTATTAGAATAAGAATAAGCATGAATTGAATAGAAGAACAATAGTACTTTGCATTAATACTCGAGGAACAGCAGAGCTCCACACCTTAATCTATGGTATGTAGAAACTCCATTGTTGAAAATACATAAGTGATATGGTTTTCATTGGCTTCGGCCCTAGAGGGGGAACCAGAATAACCAAGATGTAGGTCTAAGGACTAAACGTCCAAAGATCCCTAATACAATAGTAAAAAGTTATATTTATACTAAACTAGTTACTAGGGTTACAAAAATAAGTAAATGATGCAGAAATCTATATCCTGGCCCACTTGGTTTGTGCTTGGGCTGAGCATTGAAGCTTTCATGTGTAGAGGTCTTCCTTGGAGTTAAATGCCAGTTTGTAACTTGTTTCTGGCATTTGACTCTAGCTTGCAACTTGTTTCTGGCGTTTAACGCCAGAATAGGGCAGAAAGCTGGCGTTGAATGCCAGTTTGCATCAACTTAACTCGGGCAAAGTATAGACTATTATATATTGCTAGAAAGCTCTGGATGTCTACTTTCCAACGAAATTAAGAGCAGACCATTTGGATTTTTGTAGCTCCAAAAATTTTATTTCGAGTGCAGGGAGATCAGAATCCATCAGCATCAGCAGTCCTTTGTCAGCCTCTGATTCATATTTTTGCTCAGGTCCCTCAATTTCAGCCAGAAAATACCTAAAAACTCAGAAAAATACACAAACTCATAGTAAAGTCCAGAAATATGATTTTTTCTAAAAAACTAATAAAAATATACTAAAAGGTATCTAAATCATACTAAAAACTATATAAAAGTAATACCAAAAAGCGTATAAATTGTCCGCTCATCACCTGCCAAGGGTAGCCAAGGTAAAAGGAGATGACTGAAAAGTCCTATGGGTGCCAGTAGTCGCCCTCCTTCTACCCTGATCACAAGGCTGACTCTCAACATGTCTGCCTGTAGTCATGTCTACCAGAAACAAAAATGAAAATAGTTATGTAGTTAGCATGCAATGTAATCATATAACAATCTAATTAAAATTTAATAAAAAAAAGACACATAAGATAGAACTAAGGCTAGCATTCATTGTAATTATATAACAATCTAATTAAAGTTTAAACATATAACAAGCTAGTTAGGCTATACTAAGGTTATCCTTATTCGGATACATCATCTTCTTCCTCTGGTTCATCCTCCTCTTCTAAGGTAACTTCCTAATCATCAAACTCATCTTCTTCTTCTTTGTCTCCATCCACCCCCTCTTCTTCTTAATCATCATTGTCCTTTAGTAGTAGCATGTCATTGTCTATCCCAAAATCAATGATGTCATCATCCATAATAGTTGACCTAAGAGCATAGCGGTTTGAATCGAACTGGTCAGGCTATTTGTTCACTGCTTCACTGGTTCAACTAGTGGGTCACTAGTTGAACTAATTGACTCAGTCCCACGTAAATAAAAAATATAAAATAGTCAAAAATTTAAAATTAAAATTTGAAATATATATTTTCACTAATATTTTAAGAACAATTAAATCTTAAAAAATTATAATCAACAAGTTATAATCTAATTATTATTAAATAATTATATAAAATTTTAGTATTTTTCATAATAAATATTTTTAATTTTATTTTTGTATTAAAGTAACTATTTTTAATTTTAATAACTAACTCATTAATTTATATTAATTATAGTGCTATGTACTATATGTATTTATTAAAAAAATAGTATTAATAAATATCATATAATCGTAAAAAGAATATTTATATTGTAATTAATATTTGATATTTTTATTTATACATATTTAATAATATTTATATTTATATTTATATTAATAATTATGCATAATAAAAAATATAATTAATTAAAATATAAGTGATATAAAATTAAAATAATATCTAACAAAATTATTATACATGTTTACTATATAATTAATAATTAGTATATACAATAACACGGAATAGTATAGCCTATTGGCAAAAAGAGCATGCAGTAACAAGGAAAACGTGGGTTCAACCACATCTTCATCAATTTTGGAATTTTTACCTAAGTGGCTCGGTTGGATCGATTTCCACTGGTTTTGACTGGTATTTAATGAATTTGACCGGTTCTGGCCAATTCTCAACCTGAAATGGTCTTAGGACTAAATCGAACCGGTTGGTAGCTTGATTCACTAGTTTTCTAGTCGAACTGGCCATTTCAGTCCAATTTTGATAACTATACCTAAGAGTGATTGGATCACCTGTATCAACCTCTATCTTTGAAGGAGTTCGATCATCAATTTGATAAGGTTCTTGACCCTCTATCCCATCAGATTCGATATGACCTCTTCGCTTAGTCTTAACCACAACCACCCAACAAGACTTGCATGACCCTGGGTAAGGTGGGGACATTTACTTCAGTGATAGTATAGTCTTTATGCTTTCATTTTTCTAGTTACGGACTTGGATCAAACCATTCACATTTAAACACACACATACTTTGTACATAGTGCAACAAACACACCATACCAATAAAGGTGATCCACTTATCAAAAGACTCTTAGACTTATCAAAAGACTCGTAGATGTGGTTTAACTCAGACATAATATTCACCATTCTAATATAGGAAGACAATTTTTGAGTGAACACACCCCTCAAACAATAGTCGTGTGACAAATTCTAACAGATAATAAAATCTTATTGCTTCCGAGTTAGGCTCTTCTTCACCATATTCCATATTATTAACACCGATTGTATCAAGTACTATCTCGTTGTATTTCTCTTGGTTACCCTCTCAATTTACCTCTTCCATGTTCACTTCTCTAACCACCCAAATCATCCTTGATCGACTCTCAAACCTATTGGAATTTGGTGCAAACTGATTTATTCCCTGCTCATCAACTACTCTGTATTCAATCCACACCCAATACCCATCCTTGAATCCATTACCGTAAATGTGAAGGGTTATATTCGAAGGTCCTAACACTTAGTTAACCGACACTTACATCATGAACACTTAGATTCAACTTGAGACCTAAATGGTTCCATGTTGAAAATATGCGCAAAAAATGATCAATGCCCTCAAGTAACTCAGGTTGAAACCTCCTTGATAGACCGTTATCCCTATCATACATCCACAAACAATGACTTGCAATCATTTTGTAACAAACAACCTAGAATTCAACCAATAAAACAATTTATTAAAATTATTAGAAACTTCGGCAGAGTTTCTTCTATGATTAGAATCCTCCACCAAATGTAATTTTTATTTTTTTCACAAACCAAACATGCTTTAAACAATTTATCGAAAATTCGGCAAAGTTTTTCAATTTTCATAGAGAAAATAATTGTAGGCATAAATTAAAATAAACATGCATTCAATAAAAATCAAATCCTAGCCGTTCTAGTGCGCAACCCCTTAAATAAGGATTTCAAGAAGGCGGCACTAGCCAACATTCACCCACTTTCATCCTTAAACTCTATCCTAAAAAAAGTAAGTCCAGTATAAAACTTAAGCAATTTAACATGTTTAGACACAGAAAACTAACAACCCACGATCAAACTACACCATGTTCAAACAAAACAAAAATCCTAAAATATAAATAAAATTAGTGAAATATAAAATTTAATAATAAAAAATTAATAACATTTGTAAAATTAATTAATGTAATTCCAAAATCCTAATTAATACTAAAGTTAACTTAGTTAACCTAAATTCTAGTCTAAATTAGTCTAACTTCAATCCTAAAATAAAGAATAAAAGACAATACACAAATTATTTTTCTATCAAAATATCAATTTTATCCTTATACCATAACCACTTTACCACTATTGATCACTAGTTTAACAACACACTATTGATTTTTAACCATCTCAAACAACTAAATTCACAAAATCAGTAAAAAATTCAAATTAAAAACTTAATTAAAAAAACTTAATCATAGAAGAACCGAAAATTAATTAATCATTTAATTAAAATAAAATTAACATATGATTTAAGTGCCCAAATTAGGTTCAAAATTTAGAGATATTAATTAGAAAATATAAAGATGAATTTGGGATTCAGTGAATTTTTCCGAACGAGAGAAAGTACTTTTCTGCTGAAAGATACGTAAAAGTGCGTACCGATTTAATTGGACCGACACTGTGAGTGAAAAAACAAATTTAATTATGAGTGAATAAATTATAAAATTGAATTATTAATTTGAAAGATATAAAAAAAATAGAGTTGCAAACCGGACGCTAATTCTAAAGGTTTGGCTCAAACTTGGGGCAAATAGACCAAAAACGCTAATGGGTTGAACCGGGTGTAAGTTGGGCCTAAGCCCAACTTATAAATACACATTAAATGAGCACCTCAGCTCATTCACTCATCAAAGAGGGTGAGGACACGCTGAAATGAGAAGGGGGGGAGGAGAGCTCCATGTCACTATTCATCTCCTCCTTTAAAGCTCCATAACTTTTGATTCGGAGCTCCGATTGATGATTCATTTGTGGCCACGCGAAACTCTCGTCGAACTCTTTATTTCTAGCTAAACAAAGTTGGTAAGAACACAAAGCTCACACTCCAATTTTCTGCCCTATGTAAATCCAATATTTTAGATTTTGATTTTGGAAAAATTTTGTGATTTTGGTTATTTAGATGTGATCTAATAGCGGATTATTATTGGGTTTTATCCCAATTCACAATGGGTAAGGTAAGAAAGCTCTATAACCTTGTGATTTGTGCATTTAGAAACTCTAGGTATTGATCTTTATGAATTAATTGTGTATAGCTTGATCATTGTGATATTGGGAGCAAGTGGAGTTAAGTTGGTGGCTTGATTGAGCTTAGTTGTGATCAATTAGTGAGTTTTATGTATATTGGAAATCGACCAAGGTATGGTTTTGGTTTTTATTTTTTTATGTAATATGTAATGTTTGGTGACACTTAGGCTAGTGGCCTTTAAGATGGAATTGAATGATGTGGTTGTATGATTAATTGGATGTAAATGTTATGGTTTATATATGGTGGAGTATGAATATTGATGATTATAATGATTGCGATGATTGAACGAATTATGATGTTAATAATGGGTAATTGTTGATGTGTTGATGATTGATTATGTTGTTGTTGATAGATGATGAGAAATTAGAGAATTTATGATGATAAGTTGATGATTGAGGTAAAGAATTGATTGAGCAAGGATAATGTGGTTGTGAAATGTTGATTGTTGTTTTGTTCATGTGAATTGATGTGGTGAGTGAGAGTTGTGGTTGTAAAATGTTAGTTGTTTTGTGTATGTGAATTAATGTGGTGAATGGGACTTTATGATGAGAATTATGAAATTAAATGCATGAGATAGGTTGAATTGAGGATGGAGAGAGATAAGTGGTATTGATAGAGTTTTGGTATTTGAGTAGAATGGTTTAAAAGTGAGAATTGTGATATTGAGGTTTGGTTTAGTAAAAAAAAATAAAATAAAAAAAGTTGAGTTGTCAAAATTCTACATAAACTGATTTTCTGGCAGCAACTTCAAAAACTTTTTGGGAATGATCTAACCATTACAATTAAATGGGATTAATTTTTCTTGAATCTTCCTGATGTGTATATCAATCCTACAAAATTTGGGTAACCTTTAATGGTTAGATTAGGAGATACGAGTTTTTGAAGTTTGTTACTTTAACGTTGATTTTCTGCTGCTGCATAATCAAACCAGCAACTTTCCAAACTTATATCTCCCAATCCTGACCACATTTTTTAGTGGAACCAAAATGAAATTGAAACTGAAACTATTTTCATATTTTTGTAAAAATTTCAGGCATTAATAAATTTTGTAGAAAAAGTTGTGCTTGTTTTAAAAATAAAGCTCTTAGTTATGTTGACAGCAAAAACAAGTTTTTGAAAGCAAACTTGTAATAAGTATAACTCTTTTAAAAAAATGATTTTTTTATGGGACTTGATCTGGTTTGAAACTTTATAAGTCTAATTTATTTGTAGAAAATTTCAAATTCATCAAGTGAAAATATGATTTTCAGTGAATTTTCTAAGAACAGGGTTGCGTGCTATCTTGGTGCATAATTTTTCAAACTTAAATCCCTGTTTTGTTAAAAAATTATTTTCTTTACTTTTTCAAGAATTATCTAGCTTTCTAATTTTTTAATTACCATTTAAGATTTCTATATAGTAATTAGGTCCTAATACTATTAGAGATGAGTTAGTAAATTAAATTGATGAATTTCTATTATAAGTTTAGAAGACAGTGACAAGGCTTGGGAAGTTCTGTGGATGGAATAGCTTGAATATCTGAGCGGAGTGTTGAGGTGATAATGAATTGAAAAAAAAATATGATTATGGTTAATGAAATGAGTATAAGCAGACTTGTGCTATGAGCAGTGATATCTGAGATTGAGTATGTGATTGTCATATGCATTGTTCTTTGTCGTAGGGACTGTAGCAGTCTCCCGTCTAAGTTCGAATGTGAGGGCTGTGAGAGTTTTCTGCTCACCTGACATGCATTGAATTGGTAAGTTGCTATGCGCCTTGGGTACAAGATGTGGCAGTCTCCCGCTTGTCGAGGTAGCAGTATCGACATAGGAGCCGAGACAGTCTCCTGCCTACGTTGAGATGTAAGGACTGAGGCAGTCTCCTGCTCACATAACCTTCTTTGCCACCAGAGTGAACTCAGGCACTATATTTTGAAAGAATGTGCCAGGCACTATAACTCACGGGGCATAAGAAAGAGTGAGCAGGGCACTATATCCCTAGTTGTAGCAGAAATGCGACATCCCGGGGATGTGTCGGATTGGCATTTTGAACTGACAAGTAATATCACGAACCAAATAGGATGGACATTCATCATATGCATCTTCTACATGCTTGCTTGCTTTGATTAATTGAGTGATGCCTATTTGAATAACATGCCTAAATACTAGTTGATTTACCTGCTATATACATGTACCACTTGTGTTTCACTTGCTTGCATCATCTGTGATTGACTGGTGCTGAGGAGGTTAGGTAGGCGGCGGAGATGGGATCGCATGGAGGGTAGGCTGGCGAAGGCTGTGGGATACAGCGGTGTGATTTGGAATTAGTTAGAAATCTCCTAAGTTTAGATTACCCTGTTTACGATTTAAGTTAATTATTTGTTTTAAGCCTGAATACTTTGTAACAATGTGAAGTTCTAGGATGCCTATGGCGTCCCAGAACCTTATATCTTACATATTGGTCACTATTACCATACTGAAAACCTCCAATTCTCAAACCATATGTTGTTGTTTTTCAGATGCAAGTCACAACCCACCTCGGTGAGTTGCGGGATGGTGACAGAACGGAGGATCACTTGCTATATTTTGTATTTTGGATTATTTTGTTGTAGTTCTCTCACTTATATATATTTAACTTGTTGCTTAGAGGCTTACCTTGAGAGATAGGAAGTAGCTATTTTAAATCAATCTTTGTTGTATATTTTGACTAGACGGCCTAAACTTCGCGGGTTGCGGCTAGTTTCTTTTGGTTATATATATATATATATATATATATATATATATATATATATATATATATATATATATATATATATATATATATATATATATATATATATATATATATATATATATGTATGTATGTATGTATGTATCTTGGTTCCTTTATCTATTACCTACTATTGCAAGGTTATATATATTATGTTTCGTTCCTTTCGAGCCAATGCATTTTAGTTTTTGTGAGTGAATGCTTCACGATTTGTTTCCTTCTATTTGTCTATCTTTGATTTATATTTCTTCATCGGGCTTCTATTTATATAAATTCTTGAATATATTCTATAATAAGAGCTTTAGAACTGTCGTAGCACTTTGTCACCCTTGCATTTAGTGGTATCAGAGCAGTTCATCCTCGTGAGCCTGAGAGATAGACCGATTGTGCTTTATTGCATACTGATGAGCAGATAATTTATACGCTTTTTGGCATTGTTTTTAGGTAGTTTTTAGTATGTTTTATTCACTTTTTAGTATATTTTTATTATTTTTTAAGCAAAATTCATATTTCTGGACTTTACTATGAGTTTTTGTGTTTTTTTGTGATTTTAGGTATTTTCTGGTTGAAATTGAGGGACATGAGCAAAAATCTTATTCAGAGGCTGAAAAAGGACTACAGATGCTGTTGGATTCTGACCTCCCTGTACTCGAAATGGACTTTCTGGAGCTACAGAAACCCAATTGGCACGCTCTCAATTGCGTTGGAAAGTAGACATCCTGGGCTTTCCAGAAATATATAATAGTTCATACTTTGCCCGAGTTTTGATGACGCAAACTGGCATTCAAATGCCAACTTCCTGCCCTATTCTGGCTTTAAACGCCAGAAATAGGATAAAAGCTGGATTTAAACGCCCAAACTGGAATAAAAGCTGGCGTTTAACTCCAAAAAAATTCTCTACACACGAAAGCTTCAATGTTCAGCCCAAGCACACACCAAGTGGGCCCGGAAGTGGATTTATGCATCATTTACTTTTTTTGTAATCCTAGTAACTAGTTTAGTATAAATAGGATTTTTTATTATTGTACTGGAAATCTTTGGACGTTTAGTCCTTAGACAGAGGTCTTGGTTATTTTGGTTCCCCCTCTAGGGCCGAAGCCAATGAACACCATTATCACTTATGTATTTTCAACGGTGGAGTTTCTACACCTTATAGATTAAGGTGTGGAGCTCTGCTATTCCTCGAGTATTATTGCAAAGTACTATTGTTCTTCTATTCAATTCAAGCTTATTCTTATTCTAAGATATTCATTCGCACACAAGAACATGATGAATGTGATGATCAAGTGACACTCATCACCATTCTCACTTATGAATGCGTGCCTCACAAACACTTCCGTTCTACATGAAAACAAGCTTGAAAGCATATCTCTTGGATCTCTCTTCAATGATTCACATCGTCTCTCCTGACAACGGAGCATCTGAATCTGAGATTAGAATCTTCGTGGCATAGGATAGAATCAATTGGCAGCATTCCTGACATCCGAAAAGTCTAAACCTTGTCTGTGGTATTCCGAGTAGGATCTGGGAAGGGATGATTGTGATGAGCTTCAAACTCATGACTGTTGGGCATAGTGACAGACGCAAAAGGATCATTGGATCCTATTCTAACACAAGTGAGAACCAACAGCTGATTAGCAATGCGGTAGCTGTGCCTGGTATTTTTCATCCGAGACGAGAAATCCGACAGTTGATAAGCCGTACAGAAACCGTAGAGGACCATTTTCACTGAGAGGACGGGAGGTAGCCATTGACAACGGTGATCCCCAATATACAACTTGCCATGGAAAGGAGTATGAATGATTGAATGAAGGCAGTAGGAAAGCAGAAATTCATAAGGAATATTGCATCTCCATACACTTATCTGAAATTCCCACCAATGAATTACATAAGTATCTCTATCTTTATTTTATGTTTATCTATCTTTTAAATATCAAAACTCCATAACCATTTGAATCCACCAGACTGAGATTTACAAGATGATCATAGCTTGCTTCAAGCCGACAATCTCCGTGGGATCGACCCTTACTCACGTAAGGTATTACTTGGACGACCCAGTGCACTTGCTGGTTAGCTGCACAAAGTTGTGTATCACGATTTCATGTACCAAGTTTTTGCCGTTGCCGGGGATTGTTCGAGTTTGGACAAATGACGGTTCATCTTGTTGCTCAGATTAGGTAATTTTCTTCTTGTTTCAACCTTTATTTTATTTTCAAAAAGTTTTCAAAAATCTTTTAAAAAAATTTTTCTCTTCTTTTTTGTTTTTCCAAGAAAAAAATTTTCGAAAAATTACAAAAAATTAATAAAATCATAAAAACAAAAAATTTTTTGTGTTTCTTGTTTGAGTCTATTGTCAAATTTTAAGTTTGGTGTCAATTGAATATTTTTAATTTTCCTTAAAATTTTTTTTCGAAAACTCATGCATGGTGTTCTTCATGATCTTCAAGTTGTTCTTGATGATTGTCTTTGTTTGATCTTGTGATCTTCTTGTTTTGTGTCTTTTCTTATTTTTCATAAGCATTTTTGAATTCATAGTGTCTAAACATGAAAAATCTCTAAGTTGGGTGTCTTGCATATTTTTCTTTTCTTGAAAAAATTTTCAAAAATAAGTTTTTGATGTTCATCATGATCTTCAAAATGTTCTTGGTGTTCATCTTGACATTCATAGTGTTCTTGCATGTATCATTTGTTTTAATCCAAAACTTTTATGTGTTGAGTCATTTTGTGGTTTTTCTCTTTCCTCATTAAATTCAAAAAATAAAAAATATCTTTTCCTTATTTCACTCATAAATTTCGAAATCTTTGGGTTGACTTAGTAAAATTTTTTTAAAATAAGTTGTTTCTTGTTAGTCAAGTCAAGATTTCAATTTCAAAAATTTATCTTTTCAAAATCTTTTTCAAAATCAAATCTTTTTCATTTTTTTCCTTTGTTTTTCAAAAAATTTCAAAAATCTTTTTCCTATTTTTACCTCATATTTTTCGAAATTAATACTAACAATTAATGTTTTGATTCAAAAATTTCAAGTTTCTTACTTTCTTGTTAAGAAAGATTCAAACTTTAAATTTTAGAATCATATCTTTTGATTTCTTGTGAGTCAAGTCATTAATTCTGATTTTAAAAATTAAATCTTTTTCAAAATAAATTTCAATCATATCTTTTTCAAACTTTAATTTCAAAATATCTTTTTCTAACTTCTTATCTTTTCAAAATTAATTTCAAAATCTTTTTCAAAACCACCTAACTAATTCTCTCCTAATTTTCGAAAATCACCTCCCTCTTCTTCAAAAAATCTTTTTAATTAACTATTGATTTGAATTCTAATTTTATCTCTTCAAACTTTTTCGAAAATTGCTAACCCATTTTTCAAAATAATTTTTGAATTTCTCTCTCTCTCACCTCTTTCTAATTATTTTATTTAATCACTAAAACTTCTCCTCTACTAGTAATTCGGACTCTCTCATTCTTTATATGTTCGAATTTGCCTCTATCTACCTCAACCTTCTATTCTTATTTTCCTCTAACACCTTAAGGAATCTCTTTACTGTGACATAGAGGATTCATCTTCCTTTCTGTTCTCTTCTTTTTCATATGAGCAGGAGTAAGGACAAGAACATTCTTGTTGAAGCTGACCATGAACCTGAAAGGACTCTGAAGAAGAAGCTAAGAGAAGCTAAAGCACAACAATCCAGAGAAAACCTTACAGAGAATCTCGAAAAAGAAGTAATGGCCGAACCCAACAACAATAACAATGCAAGGAAGGTGCTTGGTGATTTTACTACACCAACTTCCAACTTCCATGGAAGAAGCATCTCAATGCCTGCCGTTGGAGCAAACAATTTTGAACTTAAGCCTCAATTAGTTTCTCTGATGCAACAGAATTGCAAGTTTTATGGACTTTCATCAGAAGATCATTTTCTGTTCTTAATTGAATTCTTGCAGATCTGTGATACGGTTAAGACCAATGGAGTTTATCCCGAGGTCTACAAGCTTATGCTTTTCCCGTTTGCTGTAAGAGATAGAGCTAGAATATGGTTGGACTCTCAACCTAGAGATAGCCTGAACTCTTGGGATAAGCTGGTCACGGCTTTCTTAGCAAAATTCTTTCCTCCTCAAAAGCTGAGCAAGCTTAGAGTGGATGTTCAAACCTTCAGGAAGAAAAAAGGTAAATCCCTCTATGAAGCTTGGGAAAGATATAAGCAACTGACCAAAAAGTGTCCTTCTAACATGCTCTCAGAATGGACCATCCTGGATATATTCTATGATGGTCTGTCTGAATTGTCTGAGATGTCATTGGACAATTCTACAGGTGGATCTATTCACCTGAAGAAAATGCCTGCAGAAGCTCAGGAACTCATTGAAATGGTTGCAAATAACCAGTTCATGTACACCTCTGAAAGGAATCCTGTGAATAATGGGATGCCTCAGAAGAAAGGAGTTCTTGAAATTGATGCTCTGAATGCCATATTGGCTTAGAATAAAATGTTGACTCAACAAGTCAATATGATTTCTCAGAGTCTGAATGAATTGCAAAATACATCCAATAGTACTAAAGAAGCATCTTCTGAAGAAGAAGCTTATGATCCTGAGAACCCTGCAATAGCAGAGGTGAATTACATGGGTGAAGCCTATGGAAACACCTATAATCCGTAATGGAGAAATCATCCAAATTTCTCATGGAAGGTGGTGGACGAAATTGTTATTCATGTGTTATTCCATTTTGCAAAATTAATTGCTTTCCATTCCCTGGTAATGGCGCCAAAAACATGATGCCAATACCATAGTTCACAACTTCGTTCAACTTAACCAGCAAGTGTACTGGGTCATCCAAGTAATACCTTATGTGAGTAAGGGTCGATCCCACAGAGATTGTTGGTATGAAGCAAGCTATGGTCACCTTGTAAATCTCAGTTAGGCAGATTAAATAGTTTTGGGTTTCGAAAATTAATAATAAAAAGAAAATAAAAGGGATAGAAATACTTATGTAAATTAATAGTGGGAATTTCAGATAAGTGTATGGAGATGCTGTGCTCCTCTTGAATCTCTACTTTCCTGTTACATTCATCCAATCCTTCTTACTCCTTTCCATGGCAAGCTATATGTAGGGCATCACCGTTGTCAATGGCTACATCCCATCCTCTCAGTGAAAATGGTCCTATGCTCTGTCACAGCACGGCGAATCATCTGTCGGTTCTCAATCAGGTTGGAATAGAATCCCTTGATTCTTTTGCGTTTGTCATCACGCCCAGCCTTCAGGAGTTTGAAGCTCTTCACAGTCATTCAATCCCAGAATCCTACTCGGAATACCATAGACAAGGTTTAGACTTTCCGGATCCTCATGAATGCCGCCATCTATCTAACTTATACCACAAAGATTCTGTTGGGGAATCTAAGAGATATGCGCCCGGCCTAAGGTAGAACGGAAGTGGTTGTCAATCACATGCATTCATAGGTGAGAATGATGATGAGTGTCACGGATCATCACATTCATCAAAGTGTTGTGCAACGTATATCTTGGAATAAGAATAAAAGAGAATTGAATAGAAAGTAATAGTAATTGTATTGAAACTTGAGGTACAGCAGAGCTCCACACCCTTAATCTATGGTGTGCAGAAACTCCACTGTTGAAAATACATAAGTGAAAGGTTCAGGCATGGCCGAATGGCCAGCCCCCTGAATGTGATCAATAGCCTCTTAAGATGAGGAATAAAACAAAACTGAGACCAAAGATGTCTAATACAATAGTAACTTATCCTATTTATACTAGACTAGCTACTAGGGTTTACATGAGTAAGTAATTGATGCATAAATCCACTTCCGGGGCCCACTTGGTGTATGTTTGGACTGAGCTTGATCTATCCACGAGCTGAGGCTTCTCTTGGAGTTGAACGCCGAGTTATGACGTGTTTTGGGCGTTCAACTCCGGATCATGACGTGTTTCTGGCGTTTAACTCCAGACAGCAGCATGTACTTGGCGTTCAACACCAAATTACGTCGTCAATTCCCGAATAAAGTATGGACTATTATATATTGCTGGAAATCTCTGGATGTCTACTTTCCAATGCCGTTGAGAGCGCGCCATTTGGAGTTCTGCAGCTCCAGAAAATCCATTTTGAGTGTAGGGAGGTCAGATTCCAACAGCATCAGCAGTCCTTTTGTCAGCCTTTTTTAGAGTTTTGCTCAAGTTCCTCAATTTCAGCCAAAAATTTCCTGAAATCACAGAAAAACACACAAACTCATAGTAAAGTCCAGAAATGTGAATTTAACATAAAAACTAATGAAAACATCCCTAAAAGTAGCTTGAACTTACTAAAAACTACCTAAAAACAATGCCAAAAAGCGTATAAATTATCCGCTCATCACAACACCAAACTTAAATTGTTGCTTGTCCCCAAGCAACTGAAAATCAATTAGGATAAAAAGAAGAGAATATACCATAAATTCCAGAATATCAATGAATATTAATTATAATTAGATGAGCGGGACTTGTAGCTTTTTGCTTCTGAATAGTTTTGGCATCTCACTTTTTCCTTTGAAGTTCAGAATGATTGGCTTCTCTAGGAACTTAGAATTTTGGATAGTGTTATTGACTTTCCTAGTTAAGCATGTTGATTCTTGAACACAGCTACTTATGAGTCTTGGCCGTGGCCCTAAGCACTTTGTTTTCCAGTATTACCACCGGATACATAAATGCCACAGACACATAACTGGGTGAACCTTTTCAGATTGTGACTCAGGTTTGCTAGAGTCCCCAGTTAGAGGTGTCCAGAGCTCTTAAGCACACTCTTTTTGCTTTGGATCACGACTTTAACCACTCAGTCTCAAGCTTTTTACTTGGACCTTCATGACACAAGCACATGGTTAGGGACAGCTTGATTTAGCCACTTAGGCCTGGATTTTATTTCCTTGGGCCCTCCTATCCATTGATGCTCAAAGCCTTGGATCCTTTTTACCCTTGCCTTTTGGTTTTAAGGGCTATTGGCTTTTTCTGCTTGCTTTTTCTTTTTCTTTCTATTTTTTTCGCCATTTTTTTAGCAAGCTTTCTTTTTCACTGCTTTTTCTTGCTTCAAGAATCAATTTCATGATTTTTCAGATCATCAATAACATTTTTCTTTGTTCATCATTCTTTCAAGAGCCAACAATTTTAACATTCATAAACAACAAGATCAAAAGACATATGCACTGTTCAAGCATACATTTAGAAAACAAAAGTATTGTCACCACATCAATATAATTAAACTAAATTCAAGGATAAATTCGAAATTCATGTACTTCTTGTTCTTTTGAATTAAAATATTTTTCTTTTAAGAGAGGTGAAGGATTAATGGAATTTATTCATAGCTTTAAGACATAGTTACTACATACTAATGATCATGAAATAAAGACACAAAACATAGATAAACACAACATTAAAAACCGAAAACAGAAAGAAATAAAGAACAAGGAATGAATCCACCTTTAGTGGCGTCTTCTTCTTGAAGGACCAATGATGTTCTTAAGCTCTTCTATGTCCCTTCCTTGCCTTTGTTGCTCCTCCCTTATTGCTCTTTGATCTTCTCTTATTTCATGGAGAATGATGGAGTGCTCATGATATTCCACCCTTAATTGTTCAACATTGTGGCTCAAATCTTCTAAGGAAGTGTTGCATTGTTCCCAATAGTTGTTGGGATGAAAGTGCATCCCTTGAGGCATCTCAGGGATTTCTTGATGATGAGCTTCCTCATGCATCTCTTGAGAACCGTGAAGGGTCTCTTTTGCTTGCTCCATCCTCTTCTTGGTGATGGGCTTATCCTCTTCAATGAGGATGTCTCCTTCTATGATAACTCTAGCTGAGTAACATAGATGGCAAATAAGGTGAGGAAAAGCTAGCCGTGCCATATTGGAGGGCTTGTCGGCTATTTTGTAGATTTCATTGGAGATGACCTCATGAACTTCTACTTCCTCTCCAATCATGATGCTATGAATCATGATGGCCCGATCCACAGTAGTTTCAGATCGGTTGCTAGTAGGAATGATGGAGCGTTGAATGAACTCCAACCATCCTCTAGCCACAGGCTTGAGGTCCAGTCTTCTTAGTTGGACTGGCTTGCCTTTGGAGTCTCTCTTCCATTGAGCTCCTTCCACACATATGTCCATAAGGACTTGGTCCAACCTTTGATTAAAGTTGACCCTTCTAGTGTAGGGGCGTTCATCTCCTTGCATCATGGGCAAGTGGAATGCCAACCTCACATTTTTCGGACTAAAATCTAAGTATTTCCCCTGAACCATTGTGAGAAGATTCTTTGGACTCGGGTTCATACTTTGATCATGGTTCCTAGTGATCCATGCATTGGCATAGAACTCTTGAACCATTAAGATTCCGACTTGTTGCATGGGGTTGGTTAGGACTTCCCAACCTCTTCTTCGGATTTCATGTCGGATCTCCGGATACTCATTTTTCTTGAGCTTGAAAGGGACCTCATGGATCACCTTCTTCTTTGCCACAACATCATAGAAGTGGTCTTGATGGCTCTTGGAGATGAATCTTTCCATCTCCCATGACTCGGAGGTGGAAGCTTTTGTCTTCCCTTTTCCTTTTCTAGAGGATACTCCGGTCTTAGGTGCCATTGATGGTAATGGAAAAACAAAAAAAAGCTTATGCTTTTACCACACCAAACTTAAAATATTGCTCGCCCTCGAGCAATAGAAGAAAGAAGAGAAGAAGAAGAAGAAGAGAATATGGTAGAGAGGGAGATATGTAGGTTTGGCCAAGTGGGAGAAGATGGGGTTGTGTTGTGTGAAAATGAAGTAGAATGGAAGGGTATATATAGGGAGAAAGGGGAGTGAATGTTCGGCCATTTAGGGTGGGAATGGGTGGGAAAATGTTTTTGAATTTTGAAGGTAGGTGGGGTTTATGGGGAAGAGTGGATGGATGTGAGTGGTGAAGGGGGTGATTGGGAAGAGGAATTGAGGTGATTGGTGAAGGGTGTTGGGAAGTGTGACATGGGGAATACAAATCACAAAAATAGGATTAGGAGGTAAGGTAGGAATATAGTAGGTGGGGATCCTGTGGGGTCCACAGATCCTGAGGTGTCAAGGAATTCCATCCCTGCACCAAATAGGCATGTAAAATGCCTTTGCACATCATTCTGGCGTTTAAACGCCCATTGGTGCACGTTCTGGGCGTTCAACGCCCATGTAAAGCATGTTTCTGGCGTTGAACGCCATTTCATGCTTGTTACTGGCGTTCAGCGCCAGCTTTTCTTCTCTAGGCACATTCCTGGCGTTCAGCACCAGAATGTTGCTTGTTTTTGGCGTTCAACGCCAGAATGATACTCTGTTCTGGCGCTGAACGCCGGCCAGATGCATCTTACTGGCGTTGAACGCCAGCCTGTGCTTCCTCCAGGGTGTGATTTTTTTCTTCTGCTGTTTTTTGATTCTGTTTTTAATTTTTATGATTTTTTCGTGACTCCTCATGATCATGTACCTAATGAAACACAAATAACAATAAAATAGAATAAAATAAAAATTAGATAAATAAAATTGGGTTGCCTCCCAACAAGCGCTTCTTTAATGTCAATAGCTTGACAGTGGCTCTCATGGAGCCACAAGGTGATCAAGTCAATGTTGTATAGTCCCAACACCAAACTTAGAGTTTGGATATGGGATCTTAACAACAAACTTAGAGTTTGGTTGTGGCCTCCCAACACCAAACTTAGAGTTTGACTGTGGGGGCTCTTCTTGACTCTGAACTGAGAGAAGCTCTTCATGTTTACTCTCTTTTGTCACAGAGGGATGGCCATGTGCCTTAAACACAAGGTAGTCCCCATTCAATTGAAAGACTAATTCACCTCTGTTGACATCTATCACAGCTCCTGCTGTGGCCAGGAAAGGTCTTCCAAGGATGATGCAATCATCCTCTTCCTTCCTATGAAATCAGCAGGGATGTAAAGGCCTTCAACCTTTACTAACACGTCCTCTACTATTCCATAAGCTTGTCTCAATGACTTGTCTGCCAATTGTATTGAGAACAAGGCAGGTTGTACCTCAATGATCCCTAGCTTCTCCATTACAGAGAGTGGCATAAGATTTATCCCTGACCCCAGATCACACAGAGCTTTTTCAAAGGTCATGGTGCCTATGGTACAAGGTATTAAGAACTTGCCAGGATCTTGTTTCTTTTGAGGTAGAATTTTTTGAATCCAAGTATCTAGTTCATTAATGAGCAAGGGAGGTTCACTTTCCCAAGTCTCATTACCAAACAACTTGGCATTCAGCTTCATGATAGCTCCTAAATATTGAGCAACTTGCTCTCCAGTCACATCTTCATCCTCTTCAGAGGAGGAATAGTCTTCAGAGCTCATGAATGGCAGAAGGAGATTTAATGGAATCTCTATGGTCTCTATATGAGCCTCAGATTCCTTTGGATCCTTAATAGGAAACTCCTTCTTGCTTGAGGGACGTCCCAGGAGGTCTTCCTCACTAGGATTTTCGTCCTCCTCCTCCCTTGTGCATTCGGCCATATTGATTATATCAATGGCCTTGCACTCTCCTTTTGGATTCTCTTCTGTATTGCTTGGGAGAATACTGGGAGGAGTTTCAATGACTTTCTTACTCAGCTGGCCCACTTATGCCTCCAGATTTCTAATGGAGGATCTTGTTTCACTCATGAAACTGAAAGTGGCCTTTGACAGATCAGAGACTAGATTGGCTAAATTAGAGGTGTTTTGTTCAGAATTCTCTGTCTGTTGCTGAGAAGATGATGGATATGGCTTGCTATTGCTCAGCCTATTGCGTAGACCATTGTTAAAGCCTTGTTGAGGCTTTTGTTGATCCTTCCATGAGAAATTTGGATGATTTCTCCATGATGAGTTATAGGTGTTTCCATAAGGTTCACCCATGTAATTAACCTCTGCCATGGCAGGGTTCTTAGGATCATAAGCTTCTTCAGAAGCTGTCTCCTTAGTACTGTTGGATGCATGTTGCCATCCATTTAGACTTTGAGAGATCATGTTGACTTGCTGAGTCAATACTTTGTTTTGAGCCAATATGGCATTCAGAGTATCAATTTCAAGAACTCCTTTCTTCTGAGGTATCCCATTATTCACGGAATTCCTCTCAGAAGTGTACATGAATTGGTTGTTTGCAACCATGTCAATGAGTTCTTGAGCCTCTTCAGGCGTTTTCTTCAGGTGAATAGATCCACCTGCAGAATGGTCCAATGACATTTTCGAAAATTTAGAGAGACCATAATAGAATATATCTAATATGGTCCATTCTGAAAACATGTCAGATGGACATCTTTTGGTCAGCTGCTTGTATCTTTCCCAAGCTTCATAGAGGGATTCACCATCTTTTTGTTTGAAGGTTTGAACATCCACTCTCAGCTTGCTCAGCTTTTGAGGAGGAAAGAATTTATCCAAGAAGGCAGTGACCAGCTTATCCCAGGAGTCCAGGCTATCCTTGGGTTGTGAATCCAACCATATTCTAGCTCTGTCTCTTACAGCAAAAGAGAAAAGCATGAGTCTGTAGACTTCAGGATCAACTACATTTGTCTTTACAGTCTCACAGATCTGCAAGAACTCAGTTAAAAACTGATAAGGATCTTCAGATGGAAGTCCATAAAACTTGCAGTTTTGTTGCATTAAGGCAACTAGCTGAGGTTTCAGCTCAAAGTTGTTGGCTCCAATGGCAGGAATGGAGATGCTTCTTCCATCAAATTTGGACGTTGGCTTTGTGAAGTCACCAAGCATTCTCCTTGCATTATTATTATTTTCAGCTGCCATCTCCTTCTCTTGTTCGAAAATTTCTAAAAGGTTGTTTCTGGATTGTTGTAATTTAGTTTCTCTTAGTTTCCTTTTCAGAGTCCTTTCAGGTTTAGGATCAATTTCAACAAGAGTGCCTTTTTCCCTGTTCCTGCTCATATGAAAGAGAAGAAAACAAGAAAAGAAAGAGGAATCCTCTATGTCACAGTATAGAGATTCCTTTATGTTAGTAGAAGAAGAAAGGGGAGAAGAATGTAGAAGAGGGGATTCGGATAATTAGATGGAGAGAGGTGAAGAGAAGTGTTAGTAATTAAATAATTAAATAGAAGAAGAAAAGAGAAAGAGAATTTCGAAAATAATTTTAAAAAAAGGGGTTAGTGATTTTCGAAAATTAGAGATAAATTGTGATTAAAATTAAAATTATTAATTAATTAAAAAGAATTTTTGAAAAAGATGGAGGTATTTTCAAAAATTAGAGAGGGAAAAGTAGTTAGGTGATTTTGAAAAAGATAGGAAACAAACAAAAAGTTAGTTAGTTGATTGAAAAAGATTTGAAATTTTAATTTTAAAAAGATAAGAAGATAAGAAGTTAGATAAGATATTTTGAAATCAAATTTTGAAAAAGATAAAATTTTGAGAAGGATAAGATAAAAAGATAAGATAAAAATTTGAAGAGAAAGATATTTTGAAAAAGATTTAATTTTTAAAATGACTTAACTAACAAGAAACTACAAGATAAGATTCTAGAATTTAAAGATTGAACATTTCTTAACAAGAAAGTAACAAACTTCAAATTTTTGAATCAATCACATTAATTGTTAGCTAAATTTCGAAAATATGATATAAAGATAAGAAAAAGATTTTGAAAAATATTTTGAAAAAGGTTTTTGAAATTTTCGAAAAAAAAGGAAAATTGAAAAAGATATGATTTTTGAAAAAGATTTTGAAAAGATAAGATTTTTAAAATTGAAAATTTGACTTGACTTGTAAGAACAACTAATTTTGAAAATTTTTGACTAAGTCAACTCAAATTTTCGAAAATTTGGAGGGAAATAAGGAAAAGATATTTTTTTGATTTTTGAATTTTTAATTATGAACGAGAAAAACAACAAAAATACTCAATGCATGAAATTTTTAGATTAAAACAATGAATGCATGCAAGAATGCTATGAATGTCAAGATGAACACCAAGAACACTTTGAAGATCATGATGAACATCAAGAACATAATTTTGAAAAATTTTTAATGCAAAGAAAACATGCAACACACCAAATTTAGAAATCTTTAATGCATGGACTCTAACAAACGAAAAATGCATATGAAAAACAACAAACAACACAAAACAAGAAATCATCAAGATCAAACAAGAAGACTTGTCAAGAACAACTTGAAGATCATGAAGAACACCATGAATGCATGAATTTTCGAAAAATGCAAGAAAAAAATTTTTTTAAAAGCATGCAATTGACACCAAACTTAAAAATTGACTCAAGACTCAAACAAGAAACACAAAATATTTTTTATTTTTATGATTTTCTAATTTTTTTGTATTTTTATTAATTTTTTTTCGAAAATAAAGCTTGGAAAAATGAAAAATAAAAGAAAGATTTTTGAAAAAGATTTTTGAAAAGAAACTTACCTAATCTGAGCAACAAGATGAACCGTCAGTTGTCCATACTCGAACAATCCCCGGCAACGGCGCCAAAAACTTGGTGGACGAAATTGTTATTCATGTGTTATTCCATTTTGCAAAATTCATTGCTTTTCATTCCCTGGTAATGGCGCCAAAAACATGATGCCAATACCATAGTTCACAACTTCGTTCAACTTAACTAGCAAGTGTACTGGGTCATCCAAGTAATACCTTACGTGAGTAAGGGTCGATCCCACAGAGATTGTTGGTATGAAGCAAGCTATGGTCACCTTGTAAATCTCAGTTAGGCAGATTAAATAGTTTTGGGTTTCGAAAATTAATAATAAAAAGAAAATAAAAGGGATAGAAATACTTATGTAAATTAATAGTGGGAATTTCAGATAAGTGTATGGAGATGCTGTGCTCCTCTTGAATCTCTACTTTCCTGTTACATTCATCCAATCCTTCTTACTCCTTTCCATGGCAAGCTGTATGTAGGGCATCACCGTTGTCAATGGCTACATCCCATCCTCTCAGTGAAAATGGTCCTATGCTCTGTCACAGCACGGCTAATCATCTGTCGGTTCTCAATCAGGTTGGAATAGAATCCCTTGATTCTTTTGCGTTTGTCATCACGCCCAGCCTTCAGGAGTTTGAAGCTCGTCACAGTCATTCAATCCCAGAATCCTACTCGGAATACCATAGACAAGGTTTAGACTTTCCGGATCCTCATGAATGCCGCCATCTATCTAACTTATACCACGAAGATTCTGTTGGGGAATCTAAGAGATATGCGCTCGGCCTAAGGTAAAACGGAAGTGGTTGTCAGTCACACGCGTTCATAGGTGAGAATGATGATGAGTGTCACGGATCGTCACATTCATCAAAGTGTTGTGCAACGTATATCTTGGAATAAGAATAAAAGAAAATTGAATAGAAAGTAATAGTAATTGTATTGAAACTTGAGGTACAGCAGAGCTCCACACCCTTAATCTATGGTGTGTAGAAACTCCACCGTTGAAAATACATAAGTGAAAGGTTCAGGCATGGCTGAATGGCCAGCCCCCTGAATGTGATCAATAGCCTCTTAAGATGAGGAATAAAACAAAACTGAGACCAAAGATGTCTAATACAATAGTAACTTATCCTATTTATACTAGACTAGCTACTAGGGTTTACATGAGTAAGTAATTGATGCATAAATCCACTTCCGGGGCCCACTTGGTGTATGCTTGGGCTGAGCTTGATCTATCCACGAGCTGAGGCTTCTCTTGGAGTTGAACTCTAAGTTATGACGTGTTTTGGGCATTCAACTCCGGATCATGACGTGTTTCTAGCGTTTAACTCCAGACAGCAGCATATACTTGGCGTTCAACGCCAAGTTACGTCGTCAATTCCCGAATAAAGTATGGCCTATTATATATTGCTGGAAAGCTCTGGATGTCTATTTTCCAACGCCATTGAGAGCGCGCCATTTGGAGTTCTGTAGCTCTAGAAAATCCATTTCGAGTGAAAGGAGGTCAGATTCCAACAGCATCAGCAGTCCTTTTGTCAGCCTTTTTCAGAGTTTTGCTCAAGTCCCTCAATTTCAGCCAGAAATTACCTGAAATCACAGAAAAACACACAAACTCATAGTAATGTCCAGAAATGTGAATTTAACATAAAAACTAATGAAAACATCCCTAAAAGTAGCTTGAACTTACTAAAAACTACCTAAAAAAATGCCAAAAAGCGTATAAATTATCCGCTCATCAGAAGGATCATCAAAAGCCTCAACAAGGCTTTAACAATAACAATGGTGGAAGAAACAGGTTTAGCAATGGCAAGCCTTTTCCATCATCTTCTCAGCAACAGACAGAGAATTCTGAGCAGAACCCATCTAGCTTAGCAAATATAGTCTCTAATCTATCTAAGGCCACTCTCAATTTCATGATTGAAACAAGGTCCTCTATCAGAAACATGGAGGCATAAGTGGGTTAGCTGAGTAAAAGGGTTACTGAAACTCCTCCTAGCACTCTCCCAAGCAATACAGAAGAGAATCTCAAAAGAGAGTGCAAGGCCATAACCGTGACCAACATGGCCAAACCTGGAGATAGTGAAAAGGTAGTAATTCCCAGTTAGGAAGACCTCAGGGAATGTTCACTGGCCATTAAGGAGTACCCCAATGAGGAACCAAAGGAATCTAAGGCTCATACAGAGACCATAGAGATTCCATTAAACTTCATTTTACCATTCATGAGCTCTGATGACTATTCATCTTCTAAAGAAGATGAAGACATTGCTGAAGGGCAAGTTGCCCAGTATTTAGGAGCAATCATAAAACTGAATACCAAGCTATTGGGTAATGAGACTTAGGAGGATGAACCTCTATTGCTCATTAATGAACTGAATACCTGAGTTTAGCAAACTTTACCCCAAAAGAAACAGGATCCTGGTAAATTCTTAATACCCTGTACCATAGGCACCATGACATTTGAGAAGGCTCTGTGTGACCTAGGATCAGGTATTAACCTCATGCCACCCTCTGTAATGGAAAAACTAGGAATCTTTGAGGTACAAGCTGCAAGAATCTCACTAGAGATGGCAGACAAATCAATGAAACATGCTTATGGACTAGTAGAGGACGTGCTAGTGAAGGTTGAAGGCCTTTACATCCCTGCTGATTTCATAATCTTAGACATTGGGAAGGATGAGGATGAATCCATCATCCTTGGCAGACCTTTCCTAGCCACAGCAAAAGCTGTGATTGATGTGGACAGAGGAGAGCTGGTCCTCCAATTGAATAAGGACTACCTTGTGTTTAAAGCTCAAGGATCTCCCTTTGTAACCATGGAGAGGAAGCATGAAAAACTTCTCTCAATACAGAGTCAAATAAAGCCCCCACATTTAAACCCTAAGTTTGGTATTGAGAGGCCACAACCAAAATCTAAGTTTGGTGTTGTTAGGCCCCAACCATGCTCTGAACATCTGTGAAGCTCCATGAGAGCTCACTGTCAAGCTATTGACATTAAAGAAGCGCTTATTAGGAGGCAACCCAATTTTATTTTATTAATTCTCCATTTCCCCTTGTTATTTTCTGTTTTTTTTTAGGTTGATGATCATGTGGAGTCACAAAAACAACTGAAAAAATTAAAGCAAAATAAAAAACAGCATTAAAAATAGCACACCCTAGAGTATAAACTTATTGGCGTTTAAACGCCAGTAAGAGTAGTAGAATGGGCGTTAAACGCCCAGTTTGGCACCATTCTTGGCGTTTAACGCCAGAAATGGGCACCAAACTGGCGTTTAACGCCAGAACAGGGTAACAGGCTGGCGTTAAATGCCAGAAAGGGAAGAAAAGCTGGCGTTAAACACCAGAAACAGGCAACAACCTGGCGTTTAACGCCATAATTGCACTCTAAGGGCATTTTTCATGCCTAAATGGAGCAGGGATGAGAAGTCATTGATCCCTCAGGATCTGTGAACCCCACAGGATCCCTACCTACCCCACCTCTCTCTCTCTCTCTCTCCCTCTCACACATTTCCATAACACTCTTCCCCATATTCTCTTTACCAATCACCTCCATCCCTCTTCCCCCAAAAACCCTACCTACCTCACTTTTCAAATTCAAACACTTTTCCCTCCCAAACCCAACCTCAAATACACGAACCTACCTCTTCCCCCTACTCCTATATAAACCCCTTATCCTTCCTTCAATTTCACACATCACAAACACTACTTCTACCCCTTGGTCGAACCACATTCCACCTTCCATCTCCTCTATTTTCTTCTTCTTCCCCTTCTTTCCTTCTTCTTTTGCTTGAGGACGAGCAAACCTTTTAAGTTTGGTGTGGTAAAAGCATTGCTTTTTGTTTTTCTATAACCATTTATGGCACCTAAGGCCGGAGAAACCTCTAGAAAGAGGAAAGAGAAGGCAAAAGCTTCCACCTCTGAGTCATGGGAGATGGAGAGATTCATCTCAAAGGTCCATCAAGACCACTTCTATGAAGTTGTGGCTAAGAAGAAAGTGATTCCTGGGGTCCCTTTCATGCCCAAAAGGAATGAGTATCCGGAGATCCGACATGAGATCCGAAGAAGAGGTTGGGAAGTTCTCACTTCAACAAGTCGAAATCTTAATGGTTCAAGAGTTCTATGCCAATGCATGGATCACTAGGAACCACGATCAAAGTATGAACCCGAATCCAAAGAATTGGCTTACAATTGTTCGGGGGAAATACTTAGATTTCAGTCCGAAAAATGTAAGGTTGGCGTTCAACTTGCCAATGATGCAAGAAAACGCACGCCCCTACACTAGAAGGGTCAACTTTGATCAAAGGTTGGACCAAGTCCTCATGAACATATGTATGGAAGGAGCTTAATGGAAAAGAGACTCAAGAGGCAAGCCAGTTCAATTGAGAAGACCGGACTTTAAGCCTGTGGCTAGAGGATGATTGGAGTTCATCCAATGTTCTATCATTCCTACTAGCAACCGATCCGAAGTAACTGTGGATCGGGCCATCATGATCCATATTATCATGATTGGGGAGGAAGTAGATGTTCATGAGATCATACCTCTAGAACTCTACAAGGTGGCTGACAAGTCCTCCACTTTGGCAAGGTTAGCCTTTCCTCATCTCATTTGTCACCTATGTAATTCGGCTGGGATTGTCATAGAAGGAGATATCCTCATTGAAGAGGACAAGCCCATCACTAAGAAAAGGATTGAGGAAACAAGAGAGCCCACTCATGGACCTCAACAAGAGCATGAGGAAATTCCTCATGAAATCCCTGAGATGCCTCAAGGGATGCACTTTCCTCCACACAACTATTCGGAGAAACTCAACACCTCTTTGGAAAGCTTGAGTTACAACATGGACCAACTAAGGGTGGAGCACCAATAACACTCCATCATTCTCCATGAAATTAGAGAAGATCAAAGAGCCATGAGGGAGGATCAATAAAGGCAAGGAAGAGACATAGAGGAGCTCAAGAGCACCATTGGTTCTTCAAGAGGAAGAAGACGCCACCCTAACTAAGGTGGACCCGTTCCTTAATCTCCCTGTCTCTTTGTCTTTCTATTTTTGGCTTTGAGCTTTATGTTTTACTATGTTTTGTGTCTTTACTACATGATCATTAGTGTCTAGTGTCTATGTCTTAAAGCTATGAATAATTCCATGAATCCTTCACCTCTCTTAAATGAAAAATGTGCCTAATTATAAAAGAACAAGAAGTACTTGAATTTCAAAATTTATCTTGAAATTAGTTTAATTATTTTGATGTGGTGGCAATACTTTTTGTTTTCTGAATGAATGCTTGAACAGTGCATATTTTTTATAGTGAAGTTTAAGAATGTTAAAATTGTTGGCTCTTGAAAGAATGATGAACAAAGAGAAATGTTATCGATAATTTGAAAAATCATGAAATTGATTCTTGAAGCAAGAAAAAGAAGTGAAAAAAAAGTAGCGAAAAAAAGAGAAAAATGGCGAAAAAAGAGAGAAAAAAAGAAAAAGAAAAATCCAATAGCCCTTTAAACCAAAAGACAAGGGTAAAGAGGATCCAAGGCTTTGAGCATTAATGGATAGGAGAGCCCAAAGGAATAAAATCCTGGCCTAAGCGGCTAAATCAAGTTGTCCCTAACCATGTGCTTGTGTCATGAAGGTCCAAGTAAAAAACTTGAGACTGAGTGGTTAAAGTCATGGTCCAAAGCAGAAAGAGTGTGCTTAAGAACTCTGGACACCTCTAACTGGGGACTTTAGCAAAGCTGAGTCACAATCTGAAAAGGTTCACCCAGTTATGCGTCTGTGGCATTATTGTATCCAGTGGTAATACTGGAAAATAAAGTGCTTAGGGTCACAACCAAGACTCATAAAGTAGCCGTGTTCAAGAATCAACGTACTGAACTAGGAGAATCAATAACACTATCTAAAATTCTGAGCTCCTATAGACGCCAATCATTCTAAATTTCAAAAGATAAAGTGAGATGCCAAAACTGTTCAGAAGTAAAAAGCTATTAGCGCCGCTCATCTAATTGGGACTAAGTTTCATTGATATTGTGAGATTCATTTTATATTATCTTCTTTTTATTCTATTTTGTTTTTAGTTGCTTGGGAACAAGCAACAATTTAAGTTTGGTGTTTATTCCGAGGGTTGCCTGAAACTGTAGGTTGATCTCGGATGAGATCTTCTGTATTGGTCGGAGCTGTTATGTCCGATTTGTTGGACTTGGTGATAGTGCTAATCCTTCGTCACCGGAGGGTGGTGGTACCTTCAAGGGACTCCGATGCTTAATTTAGCAAGGGTATTAAGTAGGTTTTTTGTAGAATTAGAGTATGAGTTATACCTGGGTGCTCCAATGTATTTATAATGGTGTAGAGTGACCTTTTCAGATAAGATAAGTTAGTTATCTTATCTTATCTTATCTTATCTTTATGGGAACCGCACTTATCTCTATAGGCTTAGGCTGCCTTTGGATTTGGGTCGTGTTCCTCTATTCGGGCCCTTCGTTGGGCTTTCCTGGCAATTTGGCCGAGCTCTTTGAGAAGAGGTCGGGTAGCTTGACCCGAAGAGGTCGGTCGTCTCGTTGCTAATCATCCCGGGTCGGACAGCTTGACCCAGGGTATGAACAGTGTCCCTGCTCGAGTTCGGTCTTTCTTTTGAGGTCTAGTCTTTAGTTTTAGGACTTGGATCCTTCTCTGGTGAAGCCGAACTCGAGCATTTTGTCGACTTCTTCTTTGTAGAGTTCTCCTTTGAATGCGGAATGTTTTCTTTTGCTTATTCTTTAAAAGCGCGCGCTTTTGCATTAGCGCTTTTAGCCTTGGGAATAGGCGAGGGTTTGGTACCCTCATTAATTGGTTTTTAATTGTGCCGTTTCTCTTAGCCTCTCCATTTTGAATTTTCAATTTTTAGCGAAAACGGTTTCTCTTATCCGTAACTTCCCTTTTCTTTCTCTCTTTCTGTTTTGCCTGAAGTTTGCAGTTTTTGCTTTTCTTCCTGCGACGCTGCTTGGCGATTATTTTGTGCTTTCCTTATTGTGAAAGGGCGACTCCTGATTCCATTTCCTTCCTTCAACTTTGTCGAAGCTTTCGGCTTTCCCAGGTTGGTTTTTCCTTCCGCTTTTTTGTTGCTTTGCATTCGGTTTTTGGTAAAGTTTGATTTTGCTGTGATGCATGTTGTCACTGAGGCTTTTGAAAGATTGTTCCTTTGATGTCTTTTCTCCATGTTGGTAACTGTGATGTCTTTGGGTATGAACAGTAACTTTGCTAATGAACCTTTGTAGAAAGTAACGATTTTTAATGGCTCGTTTTGATTTTGTGTCATTTTGCCCGTTTGGGGGGGGGTTGTTTCTCTGAAAAGTGGTGGCGTCTTTGATGACTTCTTCTTGATACGTTTTGCTGCTTGGTAGTTTTGTTTGCTGATAAGCTGAGACTGTGAATTTGGAAGGTAGTTGTTTTGATGACTTTATTTGATCTGTAGCTTTCTGGGGTAATGACTTTTCTTTTCTTCTCGGGATGTCGCTTTTTGAGAGAGAGCTTTTCTTTGTCTTTGCTAAGAGTTTTGTTGGGATGTTAGTCTTGTAGGTTTTCCTGAGTCCTTATTCTGTTAACTGCCTCCAAAGGATGCCCCTGGATCTTTTTGGTGTGGGTCCTGGGGTTTCCTTTTGTTGTCTGTACTGCACTAGATTATATTGTCCGAGTTGTTTTGCTTTCGTCTGAGATGTTTTTGAGTAATCCAATCTTCTTTTCTTATTGTAGGACTAGTTGACCTCATGTCTTCTCGCAAAAATATTGTTGAGACATCTTCCCAAATCCCTGAGGGCATGGCTGATTGGGTGGATTCTATGGTTCTTTTGTGTGTTTCGTTGGTTGACTCAGAGTTTTGTCAGCAACTTAGGCAATTTCATAGGGTTTGTGGTAATAGTAGTGATGAGAAGAACTATGAGCTCGTATCTCCAACTTCTGAGGAAACGGTTTGTTTTTCTACCCGAATTATTAGAGAGCGCCCCTTTTTCTATGCATATGGCTTCTTTTTTAGTCAAATGAATATTACCCTTCCTTTTACCCCTTTTGAGACCAACCTATTATGGTCCTCTAATGTAGCTCCATCCCAACTTCACCCCAATTCCTGGGGTTTTATAAAAATCATTCAGTTGCTGTGTGATGAGCGGATAATTTGTACGCTTTTTGGCATTGTTTTTAGTATGTTTTTAGTAAATTTGGTTTAGTTTTTAGTATATTTTTATTAGTTTTTAGTTAAAATTCACTTTTCTGGACTTTACTATGAGTTTGTGTGTTTTTCTGTGATTTCAGGTATTTTCTGGCAGAAATTGAGGGTCCTGAGCAAAAATCTTATTCAGAGACTGAAAAGGACTGCAGATGCTGTTGGATTCTGACCTCCCTACACTCGAAGTGGATTTTCTGGAGCTACAGAAGCCCAATTGGCGCGCTCTCAATGGCATTGGAAAATAGACATCCTAGGCTTTCCAGCAATATATAATAGTCCATACTTTGCCCAAGATTTGATGGCCCAAACCGGCGTGGCAATTCAGCCTCAGAATTTCCAGCGTTTAACGCTGGAACTGGCATAAAACTTGGAGTTAAACGCCCAAACTGGCATGGAAGCTGGCGTTTAACTCCAGAAAAGGTCTCTACACATGAAAGCTTCAATGCTCAGCCCAAGCACACATCAAGTGGGCCCGGAAGTGGATTTTTCTGTCATTTACTCATTTCTGTAAACCTTAGGTTACTAGTTCACTATTAATAGGATCTTTTGACATTGTATCTGTACCTCATGACACTTTACACGTTTCTTTGTGTACCTTCCACGGCATGAGTCTCTAAACCCCATGGTTGGGGGTGAGGAGCTCTGCTGTGTCTTGATGGATTAATGCAATTACTACTGTTTCCTATTCAATCATGCTTGCTTCCATTCTAAGATATCACTTGTTCTTAACCCGGATGAATATGATGATCCGTGACACTCATCATATTCTCAACTATGAACGTGTGCCTGACAACCACCTCCGTTCTACCTTAGATTGAGTAGATATCTCTTGGATTCTTTAATCAGAATCTTCGTGGTATAAGCTAGAACTGATGGCGGCATTCAAGAGAATCCAGAAGGTCTAAACCTTGTCTGTGGTATTCTGAGTAGGATTCAATGATTGAATGACTATGACGAGCTTCAAACTCCTGAAGGCGGGGCGTTAGTGACAGACACAAAAGAATCAATGGATTCTATTCCGGCCTGATCGAGAACCGATAGATGGATAGCCGTGCCGTGACAGGGTGCGTTGAACATTTCCACTGAGAGGATGGGAGGTAGCCACTGACAACGGTGAAACCCTACATACAACTTGCCATGGAAGGAGCTTTGCGTGTTTGATGAAGAAGACAGTAGGAAAGCAGAGATTCAGAAGATGGAGCATCTCCAAAACCTCAACCTATTCTCCTTTACTGCATAACAAGTACTTATTTCATGTTCTTTTGCTTTTCACAATCAATCCTGATAAATTCTGATATCCTGACTAAGAAGTACAAGATAACCATAGCTTGCTTCAAGCCGACAATCTCCGTGGGATCGACCCTTGCTCACGCAAGGTATTACTTGGACGACCCAGTGCACTTGCTGGTTAGTTGTGTGGGATTGCAAAAGTGTGATTGCAATTTCGTGCACCAAGTTTTTGGCGCCGTTGCCGGGGATTGTTCGAGTTTGGACAACTGACGGCTTATCTTGTTGCTTAGATTAGGACTGTTTTGTTTTTATTGGTTTAGAGTCTTTTAGTTGAGTCTAGTTTCATATTCTAAGTTTGGTGTCAATTGCATGCTTTTGCTTTTCTTTTAATTTTCGATTTTGCATGTCCTTAGTCCCTTTTTGATCCGTAAAAGTTCTAAGTTTGGTGTCCTCTTTGTGTTTTTCCTTTAAAATTTTCGAAAAATTGTGTTTGATTTTCTAAAAATTTTAAGTTTGGTGTCATTTTGTTATTTTTCTCTTTCCTCTTTTCAAAAATCAAATCTTTTTCAAAAAAATTCTTCAATCATATCTTTCTAATTGCTAATCTCAAAATCTTTTTACTTAACTACTTGATTCAGTTTTCAATTTGCTTTGATCTTATTTTCTTTCAATTTTCGAATTTTTTTATTTTATTTTACTTTCCTTTTGTTTTTATTTTATTTTTCGGTTAATTCAAAAAAAAAAAAAACAAAATTTATCTATTGGCAATCCATATCATTTCCCTTTATCCATTATGGACCTAAGTGGGATTGATCAGTCCAGAAGGACTCTGGGGTCATATGCTAACCCCATTACAGCTGCATATGGGAGTAGCATCTGCACGCCTCCCATCAAAGCAAGCAGCTTTGAGCTAAATCCTCAACTCATTATCATAGTGCAGCAAAATTGCCAGTATTCTGGCCTTCCTCAGGAAGAGCCTACTGAGTTTCTGGCACAGTTCTTACAAATTACTGACACAGTACATGATAAAGAGGTGGATCAGGATGTCTACAGACTATTACTGTTTCCATTTGCTGTAAAAGATCAAGCTAAAAGGTGGTTGAATAACCAACCTACAGCAAGCATAAAGACATGGAAACAATTATCAGACAAATTCCTGAATCATTTTTACCCTCCAAAGAGGATGACACAGCTAAGGCTGGACATCCAAGGCTTTAAACAAGAGGATAATGAATCCCTTTATAATGCCTGGGAGAGGTATAGAGGTATGCTAAGAAAATGCCCCTCTGAAATGTTTTCAGAGTGGGTACAGTTAGACATCTTCTACTATGGGCTTACAGAAAAAGCTCAGATGTCTTTAGACCACTCAGCTGGTGGATCTATACACATGAGAAAGACAATTGAAGAAGCTCAAGAGCTTATAGACACTGTTGCTAGAAACCAATATTTGTACTCTAGCAATGAGTTCTCTCCAGAAGAGGAAGTCATGACAGTAGTCACTGACCCTAATCCTCAAGAACAGATGATTGAGCTTAATCAACAATTGCTCCTAATGACAGAACAGTTAGCAGAATTTAAAGAGATGCTCTATGAAACTAAAGTTGCTAACAAAAACATAGAACTACAGTTGAATCAAGCAAAACAGCAAATATCTAAACAGATAACAGAAGAATGTCAAGCAGTTCAATTGAGGAGTGGGAGGACACTGGATAACACCACTCAAAAGAGCAAAAAGTCAAATAAGGAACAATTGACAGAGGATAACCAACCCACTGTTCAAAATCCCTCTGAGGACAGTAAGAGCCCAGAGAGGAATGCTAGTGGCATTCAAACGCCAGAAAGGGAGGGAAAGCTGGCGTTAAACGCCCATTCCCTGCCCAGTTCTGGCGTTCAAACGCCAGAAAAGGGGGAAAAGTTTGCGTTAAACGCCCATTTTCAACCCAATCCTGGCGTTCAGACGCCAAGGGGAGATCAGACACCTGAGAGTGCTGACAGTAATCCCTCTAACAAGGCTTCTTCAACCACTTCTGTAAGGAATAAACCTGCAGCATCTAAGGTTGAAGACTATAAAGCCAAGATGCCTTATCCTCAAAAACTCCGCCAAGCGGAACAGGATAAGCAATTTGCCCGCTTTGCAGACTATCTAAGGACTCTTGAAATAAAGATTCCGTTTGCAGAGGCACTTGAGCAAATACCTTCTTATGCTAAGTTCATGAAAGAGATCTTAAGTCATAAGAAGGATTGGAGAGAAACTGAAAAAGTGTTTCTCACTGAAGAATGCAGTGCAGTCATTTTGAAGAGCTTACCAGAAAAGCTTCAAGATCCTGGAAGCTTTATGATACCATGCACATTAGAAGGCGCTTGCACCAAGACAGCCCTATGTGATCTTGGAGCAAGCATCAATCTAATACCTGCATCCACTATCAGAAAGCTTGGGTTGGCTGGAGAAGTCAAACCAACCAGGATATGCCTCCAACTTGCTGATGGCTCTATTAAACATCCATCAGGCATAATAGAGGATATGATTGTCAAGGTTGGGCCATTTGCCTTTCCAACTGACTTTGTGGTGCTGGAAATGGAGGAGCACAAGAGTGCAACTCTCATTCTAGGAAGACCATTCCTAGCAACTGGACGGACTCTCATTGATGTACAAAAAGGGGAAGTGACCCTAAGAGTCAATGAGGATGAGTTCAAGTTGAATGCTGTGAAAGCTATGCAGCATCCAGACACACCAAATGACTGCATGGGCGCTGACATTATTGACTCTTTGGTGGAAGAGATCAATATGACTGAAAGCCTAGAATCAGAGCTTGAAGACATCTTCAAGGATGCTCAGCCTGATCAAGAAGAACCACAGGAAACAAAGGAATTTTCGAAAATTCCTCAGGAGGAGGATAAGCCTCCCAAACCTGAACTCAAACCACTACCACCATCCCTGAAGTATGCATTTCTGGGAAAGGGTGACACTTTTCCAGTGATTATAAGCTCTGCTTTGAATCCATAGGAAGAGGAAGCACTGATTCAAGTGCTAAGGACACACAAGACAGCTCTTGGGTGGTCCATAAGTGATCTTAAGGGCATTAGCCCAGCTAGATGCATGCACAAGATCCTGCTGGAGGATGATGCCAAACCAGTGGTCCAACCACAGAGGAGGCTAAATCTAGCCATGAAGGAGGTGGTGCAGAAAGAGGTCACTAAATTACTAGAGGCTGGGATTATCTATCCTATTTCTGATAGCCCCTGGGTGAGCCCTGTCCAAGTTGTCCCCAAAAAGGGAGGCATGACAGTGGTTCATAATGAAAAAAATGAACTGGTTCCTACAAGAACAGTCACAGGGTGGCGTATGTGTATTGACTACAGAAGGCTCAATACAGCCACCAGAAAGGATCATTTTCCTTTACCATTCATAGACCAAATGCTAGAAAGACTAGCTGGTCATGATTATTACTGCTTTTTGGATGGCTATTCAGGTTACAACCAAATTGCAGTAGATCCTCAGGACCAAGAGAAAACAGCATTTACTTGCCCTTCTGGCGTGTTTGCCTACAGAAGGATGCCTTTTGGTCTGTGTAATGCTCCTGCAACCTTTCAGAGATGCATGCTATCCATCTTCTCTGATATGGTGGAGAAATTCCTGGAAGTCTTCATGGATGACTTCTCAGTATATGGAGACTCATTCAGCTCCTGTCTTAATCACCTAGCACTTGTCCTGAAAAGGTGCCAAGAGACTAACCTGGTTTTAAACTGGGAGAAATGTCATTTTATGGTGACTGAAGGAATTGTCCTTGGGCACAAAATTTCAAGCAGGGGAATAGAGGTGGATAAGGCAAAGGTAGAGGTAATTGAAAAATTACCACCACCTGCCAATGTTAAGGCAATCAGAAGCTTTTTGGGGCATGCAGGATTCTACAGAAGGTTCATAAAGGATTTTTCGAAAATTGCAAAACCTCTGAGTAATCTGCTAGCTGTTGACACACCATTTGTGTTTGACACACAGTGTCTGCAGGCGTTTGAGACCCTGAAAGCTAAGCTGGTCACAGCACCAGTCATCTCTGCACCAGATTGGACATTGCCATTTGAATTAATGTGTGATGCCAGTGACCATGCCATTGGTGCAGTGTTGGGACAGAGGCATAACAAACTTCTGCATGTCATTTATTATGCTAGCCGTGTTCTAAATGATGCACAGAAGAATTACACAACCACAGAAAAAGAATTACTTGCAGTGGTCTATGCCATTGACAAGTTTAGGTCTTATCTAGTAGGATCCAAAGTGATTGTGTACACTGACCATACTGCTCTTAAATACTTACTCACAAAGCAGGATTCAAAACCCAGGCTAATAAGATGGGTGTTGCTTCTGTAAGAGTTTGATATAGAAATAAGAGACAGAAAAGGGACAGAGAACCAAGTAGCTGATCATCTGTCCCGAATAGAACCAGTAGCTGGGGCGTCCCTCCCTTCTACTGAGATCTCTGAGACTTTCCCAGATGAGCAACTCTTTGCCATTCAGGAAGCTCCATGGTTTGCAGATATTGCAAACTATAAAGCTGTGAGGTTCATACCCCAGGAGTACAGCAGAGTGCAAAGAAAGAAATTAATTTCAGATGCCAAGTACTACCTATGGGATGAGCCATATCTCTTTAAGAGATGTGCAGACGGAATGATCCGTAGATGTGTACCCAGAGAAGAAGCACAAAGGATCCTATGGCATTGCCATGGATCACAGTATGGAGGACATTTCGGAAGTGAGCGAACAGCCACTAAAGTCCTCCAATGCGGCTTCTACTGGCCTACTCTCTATAAAGACTCCCGAGAGTTTGTACGTAACTGTGACAGTTGCCAAAGAGCTGGTAACTTGCCTCACGGATATGCCATGCCGCAACAAGGGATATTAGAGATAGAATTGTTTGATGTATGGGGAATTGACTTCATGGGTCCATTCCCACCATCATACTCAAACACTTACATTCTGGTGGCAGTGGACTATGTATCTAAGTGGGTAGAAGCAATTGCTACACCCACTAATGATACCAAGACCGTGCTGAAATTCCTCCAGAAACACATCTTCAGCAGGTTTGGTGTTCCCAGAGTACTAATCAGTGACGGGGGCACTCATTTCTGCAATAGACAACTATACTCTGCTATGGTTAGATATGGAATTAGCCACAAAGTGGCAACTCCGTATCATCCACAGACAAATGGGCAAGCTGAAGTCTCTAACAGAGAACTAAAAAGAATCCTAGAACGGACTGTAATAGCCTGAAGAACGGATTGGGCAAAGAGTTTGGATGATGCTCTGTGGGCATACAAAACAGCATTCAAGACTCCTATAGGAACCTCTCCATACCAACTGGTGTATGGGAAGGCCTGTCATCTGCCTGTGGAACTGGAACATAAAGCCTACTGGGCAACCAGATTCCTAAACATGGATGCTCAGTTAGCTGGTGAAAAAAGATTGCTCCAGCTAAATGAGCTAGAAGAGTTCAGACTCAATGCCTTTGAAAATGCAAAAATTTATAAGGAAAAGGCAAAGAAATGGCATGACAAGAAGTTGTCAACCAGAGTCTTTGAGCCAGGACAAAAAGTTCTGCTCTTCAACTCTAGGCTCAGATTGTTTCCAGGAAAACTTAAATCCCGGTGGAGGGGTCCGTATGTGATTACAGGAGTGTCACCATATGGATATGTTGAGCTTCAAGACATTGATTCTGACAAAAAGTTCATTGTTAATGGACAAAGAATCAAGCATTATCTTGAAAGCAATTTTGAGCAGGAATGCTCAAAACTGAGACTTGAGTGATTCTCAGTAAAGGTCCAGCTAAAGACAGTAAAGAAGCGCTTGCTGGGAGGCAACCCAGTCATTAGGAGGTTACATGATTTGTTTTTACAGAGGCAAGTATCAAAAATGAAGGAATTCACAGAGTTACAGAAGGATTCAGCTCAAAAAGCAGAGAAAAAGAGCTTACTGGCGAAAAAACGCCAGTAAGGGGCATTTTGGGCGTTAAACGCCAGAATGGGCACCATTCTGGGCGTTTAACGCCAGTAAAGGTGCCATTTTGGGCGTTAAACGCCAGAATGGGCACCATTCTGGGCGTTTAACGCCAGGTGTGCAGCATCCTGGGCGTTTAGAAAAACGCCCAATGATAAAGGAATTCTGGCGTTTAACGCCAGCCAGGGCACCTGGCTGGGCGTTAAACGCCCAAAAGGGGCAACAAATGGGCGTTAAACGCCAGAATGGGTGCCATTCTGGGCGTTTAACGCCAGAAAGGTGGGGGGGACCACAATATTGTTTTCAAACCAAATTTTTTCAAACTTTCCCTTTCTTACCCATACTTTTCTACAAAATCACACTTCAACCATTCATCATTCACTTTCAAATCTTCAAAAATCAAAACCATTCTTCAAATCTATTTCAAATCAACTCCAAATCTTGTTCAAAAACTCACCCTTCTCTCAAATTCTTTCCATATCTTCTCAAAATCTTCTTTCAAACTTTTCTTTTTTCGAAATCTCCCCTCCCCACCTTATAAATACACGTTTGAACCCCTAATTGCCCACACCATTCGAATTTGCTTCTCCTCTCTCTCTCTTCCTTCCTTTCTTTTGCTTGAGGACAAGCAAACCTCTAAGTTTGGTGTGCTTTTCCGTGATCACTAAGCCAAGATTCATCAAGATCATGGCTCCTAAGGGAAAACAAACCAATTTAAGAGGAAAGAAAGAGAATAATCCAAAGAATCTTTGGAATCAAGAGAAGTTCTTAACTAAAGAACATGAAGACCATTATCACAAAATAATGGGTCTGAGGTCAGTGATCCCGGAAGTGAAGTTTGATCTGAAAGAAGATGAATATCCGGGGATCCAAGAGCAAATTCGAAAAAGAAGATGGGAAGTTCTAACCAATCCTGAGATAAAGGTTGGAAGGAACATGGTTCAGGAATTCTACTCAAATCTGTGGTTAACAGATAAGCAGAGAATGACTGGAACTGCTTACCATACCTACAGAACTATGGTCAGAGGGAAAGTTATGTACTTCCATCTGGACAAAATAAGAGAAATCTTCAAACTGCCTCAACTGCAAGATGATCCTGAATTCTTTAATAGGAGGATGGTGAGAGCAGATAAAGGGTTGGATCAAGTTCTAGAGGACATATGCCTCCCTGGAACTAAATGGATAACCAATTCTAAGGGTGTCCCAAACCAACTTAAGAGGGGAGACCTCAAACCAATTGCAAGAGGTTGGCTAGACTTTATTGGGCGTTCCATACTGCCCACTAGCAACCGTTCTGAGGTCACTATCAAGAGAGCAGTGATGATTCATTGCATTATGCTTGGAAAAGAAGTGGAGGTTCATCATGTGATTGCTTGTGAGATCTACACAATTGCAAATAAAAATTCCACTGAAGCCAAATTGGCTTACCCAGGCTTGATCTCCTTGGTCTGTAAAGAGGCTGGGGTGAAGATGGGAGTAGATGAATTCATACCCATTGAACACCCAATCACCAAGAAGTCAATGGAAGGACAAATGCAAGACAACTCTATCAAAAGGAGGGCGCAGGAGTTCCTCCCTGAATTCCCTGAAATTGGCTACTGGGCCAGCCTAGAAGCATCTATCACCAAGTTGCAAGAGACTATGGAGCAACTTAAGGAAGAACAGCAGAATCAGAACTGCATGCTCTGCAAATTGCTGAAGGAACAAGAGAAGCAGGGGCGTGAACTCCAAGAGATGAAACGCCAAAAGCTCTCCTCTCAAGTTGAGGGAGCATCCACTTCACAAAATCAAGGTTGTTGAGTCCTAACTCTGTGAAAACCTCTATCATTAGGAGCCTATTTTTTGCGTTTTTTTTTATTTTGTTTTCTATTTTTATCTTTCTTTTAGTCTCATCTTATATCTATCTTTGAGTCTTGTTCTTAGTTCATAATTAATAAAATTAAAATTTTATGCCTTAAAGCTATGAATGTCCTATGAATCCATCACCTCTCTTAAATGAAAAATGCTTTAATCACAAAAGAACAAGAAGTACAGGATTTCGAAATTTATCCTTGAAACTAGTTGAATTAGTTTGATGTGGTGACAATAATTTTTGTCTTCCGAATGAATGCTTGAACAGTGCATATGTCTTTTGAATTTGTTGTTTTAAGAATGTTAAAATTGTTGGCTCTTGAAAGAATGGGGGAAAAAGAGAACTGTTATTGAGGATCTGAAAAATCATCAATTTGATTCTTGAAGCAAGAAAAAGCAGAGAATACAAAAAAAAAAATATTTTCGAAAAAAAAGAGAAAAAGAAAAAATTAAAGTTGTGAACCAATGCAAAAAGAGTGTGCTTAAGAACCCTGGACACCTCTAATTGGGGACTCTAGCAAAGCTGAGTCACAATCTAAAAAGGTTCACCCAATTATGTGTCTGTGGCATGTATGTATCCGGTGGTAATACTGGAAAACAGAGTGCTTTGGGCCACAGCCAAGACTCATACACTAGCTATGTTCAAGAATCATTATATTTAACTAGGAGAATCAATAACATTATCTGAGTTCTGAGTTCCTATAGATGCCAATCATTCTGAACTTCAAAGGATAGAGTGAGATGCCAAAACTGTTCGGAAGCAAAAAGCTACTAGTCCCGCTCATCTAATTGGAACTATGTTTCTTTGATATTTTGGAGTCTACAGTATATTCTCTTCTTTTTATCTTATTTGATTTTCAGTTGCTTGGGGACAAGCAACAATTTAATTTTGGTGTTGTGATGAGCGGATAATTTGTACGCTTTTTGGCATTGTTTTTAGTATGTTTTTAGTACATTTGGTTTAGTTTTTAGTATATTTTTATTATTTTTTAGTTAAAATTCACTTTTCTGGACTTTACTATGAGTTTGTGTGTTTTTCTGTGATTTCAGGTATTTTTTGGCTGAAATTGAGGGTCCTGAGCAAAAATCTGATTTAGAGACTGAAAAGGACTGCAGATGCTGTTGGATTCTGACCTTCCTGCACTCGAAGTGGATTTTCTGGAGCTACAGAAGCCCAATTGGCGCGCTCTCAACGGCATTGGAAAATCGACATCCTGGGCTTTCCAGCAATGTATAATAGTCTATACTTTGCCCAAGATTTGATGGCCCAAACCGGCGTGGCAATTTAGCCTCAGAATTTCCAGCGTTTAACGCTGGAACTGGCATAAAACTTGGAGTTAAACGCCCAAACTGGCATGAAAGCTGGCGTTTAACTCCAGAAAAGGTCTCTACACATGAAAGCTTCAATTCTCAGCCCAAGCACACATCAAGTGGGCCCGGAAGTGGATTTTTCTGTCATTTACTCATTTCTGTAAACCTTAGGTTACTAGTTCACTATTAATAGGATCTTTTGACATTGTATCTGTACCTCATGACACTTTACACGTTTCTTTGTGTACCTTCCACGGCATGAGTCTCTAAACCCCATGGTTGGGGGTGAGGAGCTCTGCTGTGTCTTGATGGATTAATGCAATTACTACTGTTTCCTATTCAATCATGCTTGCTTCCATTCTAAGATATCACTTGTTCTTAACCCGGATGAATATGATGATCCGTGACACTCATCATATTCTCAACTATGAACGTGTGCCTGACAACCACCTCCGTTCTACCTTAGATTGAGTAGATATCTCTTGGATTCTTTAATCAGAATCTTCGTGGTATAAGCTAGAACTGATGGCGGCATTCAAGAGAATCCGGAAGGTCTAAACCTTGTCTGTGGTATTCTGAGTTGGATTCAATGATTGAATGACTGTGACGAGCTTCAAACTCCTGAAGGCGGGGCGTTAGTGACAGATGCAAAAGAATCAATGGATTCTATTCCGGCCTGATCGAGAACCGACAGATGGATAGCCGTGCCGTGACAGGGTGCGTTGAACATTTCCACTGAGAGGATGGGAGGTAGCCACTGACAACGGTGAAACCCTACATACAGCTTGCCATGGAAGGAGCTTTGCGTGTTTGATCAAGAAGACAGTAGGAAAGCAGAGATTCAGAAGATGGAGCATCTCCAAAACCTCAACCTATTCTCCTTTACTGCATAACAAGTACTTATTTCATGTTCTTTTGCTTTTCACAATCAATCCTGATAAATTCTGATATCCTGACTAAGAAGTACAAGATAACCATAGCTTGCTTCAAGCCGACAATCTCCGTGGGATCGACCCTTGCTCACGCAAGGTATTACTTGGACGACCCAGTGCACTTGCTGGTTAGTTGTGCGGGATTGCAAAAGTGTGATTGCAATTTCGTGCACCACTGTGTCGTGAGCTCGGGATCCCTGCTTCACAATCTCTCTTCTTTTATCTTTTCATTTTGACAAAGCCTGGGGTGGTTAAGAAGAAAGCTGCTAGGGTTTCTTTCCGAGCTTCCCAGGGGAAAAAGGTTTTCTCCATGTTTGATGAATCTTTTCGTGATTTCAAAAATTACTTTTTTAGGGTCCGAGCTGTTGAAGGAGCTCGGCCCTTTTTTCTGGATGAAAATGATGTGCCCACCTTTCCCTTGGAATGGCAAAAGAATGTAATGGTATCTAAATATACGTGGGAGATGTTAGATGAGGCTGAGCAAGCTTTTGTGACTGTGCTGGAAGAAAACTGGGGGCAGCCTCCCCATCTCGACACAAAGAAATTCTTAGCAAACCCCTTTCTCCTCCGAGCTGAGCTGGGTAGTGGTTAATTTTTTGTTTTGTTTGTTGTGTCAAGTTTATCTCTTATAAGATCTTTTCTGATTCGTAATTTGTTTTCACTACAAAAAAAACACCCATTCAGGTACACTTGAAAAGTGTAGCCAAAAGTGAAAAAAAATGATGCCTTAGGCTATGGCTACGCTTTTTGGGCTACGGCTACGCTTTTTGGAGTGATTCCTATTCGGCCGTTGCCTATTCTCAAAGGCTACGCTTTTCTGCACCAAGGGCTACGCTTTTGGCTTTTGAGAATAGGCTACGCTTTTCAAGTGATGCTGTCCAGGACCAAAGGCTACGCTTTTCAACTTTCATTTTTCTAGAATAGGCTACGCTTTTTAACACTACTACATCACTTGTAAAGCGTAGCCATATTGTATACCATAGCTACTTTTTATAAGCGTAGCCTTAGATCCCTCTTTTTTTGTATACTATAGCTACTCTATATAAGTGTAGCCTTAGGTCCCTCATTGTTTTTTTTTCTATATATATATATATATATAATTCTAATAATTTTTTGTACAACATAATATTTAATAATATGATTATATATATAATTATGTATTTTTAATTAAATAAATTAAATATTATAAAATAAAAATAAACACACAATTATATTAAACTAAAAAATATTCTGGCAAAAGACAGCAAATACATTCTAAAGATTCACAAGCACTGTAATGTTACAATATATTAGTACATAAAACAATGGATCCAACTATCCAATTGAACAATCATTCAACAATAGAGTAAAAAAAAATGAAACATGTCTAAACTACTACTTTCCATGTATCAATGAATATAAAGAGGATTATAAATTATTGTTGTATTTTGATATACTGGATTCGCACAATGCTTGCTCCTCTATTTCAGGATATCTCGAATCTTTCTTGGCGGTACTTTTATTTGATGCTGCTGCAGCCATCTATCAAAAGAATCACTAGTTGAGTTCTACAACAATATCAGAAAAGTTAGTTTAGTTCATACCTCTTCAGATCGCGCTATCATGCTTGGAGGACTAACAGCTAAATAAGCATAAGCCATTAACTCCAATGGCCAACCAGAAATCTGTATTGGAAAATATTGAGATCTGACCAAAAATAGAACAAAATAAGTTGGTAACAATTAAAGTTAAAAGTATTCATCAGAATGATATCTTAAAGGCATATCAGATAATATAAAGTCATCAAGAGAGAGTAAGAAACGAAAGGTTATGGGCTTATGGCCATTATGAAAACAGAAGCTATATCAGTAAATAAATAAAATTCTAAAAAATAACGAATTTGCTTAAAAAAAATGGTAGTACATTTAGTTATTTTTCATTAGTGTTCCACAGTTCAAAAATGGATATTTTTCATTTAGTTATCCTTCAGAAGACCAGAAAATCAGAACCCAGATTTCATAACCATAATAAAAAAACTATATGAGAATTATATGGGAGCATAACAGCAATAAAAAAATGTCTATGTATATAGATTCTGTTTACCCTGGTTGATTGGCTTGTTTCTGAAATGCTACATATATCTAACTCCTATTTGAGAATAGCATGTACAAAAATATTATAAAGTATATTATATAATACTTACATCGAATCTTGAAGGATCAAATATCCTTGGATTAGGATAAACCTGAGGGTCTTGGTGAATAGCCCTATACCAAACAAAAACCTTCCAACCTTTGGGAATAAGAAAACCTACACCATATATCAAAATGTAAATGATTCATCACTCTTCATCATTCTTACATGTATCTAAGCAATAATAATAACCATTATTAGAACCAAAAAATATAATTTTACAGAAACATTTGGGACTAACCATTCAGTTTGACATCATGCTTTGCCTCCCAGAATGTCATTAAAGAGAAGGTAATATAGCGCATAGTTTCATCAATTGCCTACACATACAGATGCATTATAATTATAAATATGAAATTTTACTTAACACAAGATAACATAGCTTGTATAAGAAAGTAGTAAAAATATATCTTATCACCTTAGAGAGGAAATCCATCTGCCTATATTCCTTCATTGTCATACCCTTCTGATTTGCTGGCCTCTGCTTTACGATCTCTTCCTGTTCTTGCTTAGCCTTTTGGAAATACTGAGGGTGCTGTTGAAGGATCAAAGTAGCCCACATGGTAGTGTGTCCAGAAGATTCATGTCCAGCATTCAAATACATTATCATAATGTCAATCACTTCATCATCAGCCAATTTCCTACCGTTCTCGTCTTCAGCATCAATCAGTTGATCCAACATATCTTTTGCTGTTTTGTTTGGATTTTCTAACTTCTCCTTTCTCCTCTCATTCACAACATTTTGAAATATGCTAACTAGATTCTTTCTAGCCTGAATATCACAGATCATATATATAATTAGTCAAATATGTATAATATAACATAAAAAGATTCTATTTAAAATGAAAAACATCCTGCATGCACCTTGAAGGCTTTGTGGAATGCAAAACCGGGAAGATCAATGCGCAAAGCTCTCATGCCATAGTTAAGCTTAGTGTATTCCTTTTCCAAAGCTTCCATAACAGAAGTGCTGGAGGCGCCAAGGAAAATGTGGATGATGATCTTGAAGGTAAGCCTTCTGAGTTCAGTCAGCAACTCAATTTGCCCCATCTTTGACCATTTTTCCAATTCGTTTTTCATGAGTTCGTCCATGAAAGCCAAGTACATGGAAAGTGGTTCCAAGCCAAATAATTAACATGCAACAAAAATAATTAACATGAAATCAATAAACTACTCTAGACAAATGAATAATAGCCCCCATTAGTACTTGATTTTTGTTTATTAGAACATTACCATTTACCACTACAAAGTAAACAGTGCTGATTAAGAAAGCAACAATCATTCACATACAGATCCAAGAATCAAACAGCTAACTGGTCAATAAGCATACTAAATGGAAAGGTTTCTGCCATTTAATCACCAAATACAACTAAAATCAATATCTAACTATTCTAACCCTTACCTCTTTGTTGATCAAATACACAAGACTTGTCCCTGTTTTTCTCTTGAGCCCAAACCTTAACTGTTCCAAGAACCAGAATTTTAGTTACATTTCACAAGGCCATTCGACCAAATTAAACACAGAGGAGAGAAAATCACTCACCTCTCTTTGCTTGTGATGGTAGTTATGTTAACAGAAATTGAATAAACTAAAAAAAATGGAGCAAGAGAATTATCAGAATTTTGAATTAGAGGAGAAAAGAAAGAAGATGAAGTCGCTGTCCTCACCTAGCAAAGAAACTCGAAGAACAGTTGGGTGAGTGGAACGCAGCTCCCTCTTAAGCTTCAGTCAGCTCCTTCCTTGGCCATCATTCTCTTTCTCTTGGTGCTATGGTTGATGAAGAGCCAAAAACTTGAAGAACGCTCCTGTTTTTGCTCCCTGGTGCTTTGGCTATTCCTCTGTTCCTTGCCCTCTCTCTACTGTCTGTGAATTCATGAGGGAGACAGACACAGACAGACAGAGAATGGCCCTCCATTCCTCCTCTGATTTCTGAACGTGAAATCTTGTTGACCCTGCCATTCAATATTCAATATTAGGGCAATCACTTGATAAACTTTGACTTCACTAGTTCACTAGTTCACCATCAACACCCACATTTAGATCCTTCTGCAACTCACCTGATTAGTACGACCATTGCTATACTTATGAACAATACTTATCTTCAAGAAATGAAAAAGAGCTGCAATAGGGGACTGAACCGACCACTTAGAATTTAGAAACATGCAAGATTACAGCTATTGAATCAAATTCCTTCCTATCAAGTTCTACAATGATCAGAATTTGAAACTAATCGACACTAACTTCTGAAACTAAAATAACTGTTATAACATATGCTAGTCTAATAGATATAGTGCAGCAAATTGTCAAAATCTGAAACAAACTAACTTCTGATTTCTAACTAACCTGACAGTTACAACAAATTAACCAACTCACAAATTATCCAACCCAAAGCAAACTGAAAGTACCTCCTCATTGTCACCCTCAAGATCTAAATGTGGCTCTGTAACACTACAAGCAATTCCTCTCTTCCCTCTTTATTCCCTCTATGAGTGACTTGTTGAGTCCCTAATAAACAAGAAGACAATCAGAAACTATACATGAATGCGAGTTTTATGAAAGAGTGTGATTAGAATATTTGAGCTGAGACTCTAATGCCAAGTTATAGGAATCTATTCCAAAACAAAAAGCTGGAGCAATAATGATTTCTTCAAAGATATCCAAAGCCTAATGTCTAACAAGAGTGCCATTCAACTCTTGGTCAGTTTAGATAACTGCAAGAGTGTGATTAGAACATTAACATACCTTAACTGCAAGTTCTCCAATAGCCCAGCATGCATTATTTACTATTGAAATAGCCTCTAACAAAGGAAGAAAGAATCAATATTATTTAGATTTAACATAAAATTTTTAGTACATGTCCTCTAATTATTGCTTTTCTCTTAAACAATACTATTCAGATTTAGAATAAATATGTCATCACTCTCTGTTATTCAGATTCACATCACCAACAGGAGCAATTATAAGTTACACAGCAACAACACCAACAATTAAATCACAATAACACAATAAAAATAAGAAAAAAATAATAACAGACAGAATTCAAACTTAGATGAGGGCCAGAACTCAAACCGAGTTGAGGGAGAGGGAGCAGTGGAGCACAGGCGATGGAATTAGAACAGACAACGGCCGTAGAACAGAGGCGACGTAATGCGACGATAAAGACGAGCTGCGACGGCGCTGGAGGAGTGGGAGTGGGGACGGCGGCTGGACCAGATTTGACGGCGACGACACAGCTTGAAGAAGAGAGCAGTGGCTAGGGTTTTTCTTTGAGAGAGAAGAGCTTCAATGTCTCGGTGAGTGGTGAGCGAAGGTGAGAAGACGAAGGAAAAGGGCGACGGTGAGTGGGGTGAGCAAAGGTGAAGACAAAGGAGAAGGGCGACGGTGAGTGGTGGTGGCGTGAAGCTTTCTGAAAGAGAGGGAGCAAGGCACGGGTTTCTGAAGGAGGGGAGGGCTTCTGAAAAAAAAAACAAAATTCATTAAGTATACATTAATATATTAGAAAACACTTCAAAAGCGCACCCAAAACTTAATAAATAGGCTACTCTTTAAAAGCGTCTCCTTTGATACGAAAAGTGAACCTATAGATATCAACCTACGGCTACGCTTTATAAGTGATTTCTATAATACCTAAGGCTACGCTTTTTAAATGATGCCGCATTTGTGTATCCTTTTCTCTTATAAAAAGGCAACACGGAGAAAAGCGTAGCCTATTCTATGAATAGGCTACGCTTTTCAAATGTAGCTTAAAAAAAGTGTGGCTGAATGGGTATTTTTCTTGTAGTGTTTCCTACTGTGATGTTTGTTTGTAGAGATGATTAAAAATAACGAATCCATGATGGCCTTTAAAAGGGCAAGGAAGGCTACTGCAGCTCAAAACGTCTCGGCCAAGCTGGTCGGGGAGGGGTCTTCTCAGGTTTCGTCGAAGCCTTTGGTTCTGAGCTCTCCTAGACCGATGAGGATGATCCCTACTCCTCGGGTCCGTTTGGTTGATCTTTCACAAACTTCTGCTGCTACCTCTTCTCCTACCGGTGCTCTTCCTCCAAAAAGACCCCGGACTATTGAGCCTTTTTGTAATCCTCTTTCTTGGACCTTTGTCAGGTCTCTTTCAGGGATTGCTTTAATAACTTTTGTATTTCGGGCCGACTTTATCATGTCGGGCCCTTCTAAGTTATTTTTGTAATCATCTTTCTTGGACCTCGTTCAGGTCTCTTTTAGGGATTACTTTTATAATTTTTATGTTTTGGGCCGACTTCATCATGTCGGGCCCTTCGAAGTTATTTTTGTAATCCTCTTTCTTGGACCTCGTTCAGGTCTCTTTCAGGGATTACTTTTATAACTTTTATATTTTGGGCCGACTTCATCATGTCGGGCCGTTCTAAGTTATAGTAATCCTTTCTTATAGGGCTGGCCAGACCTCTTTCCAAGGATTTATTTATAACTTTGGTTATTGCGACTGGTCCGACTTCTTTACATCGGCCAGTCTTTAAGTTATTTTTTAGCAATCCATTTTATTAGGACCTCATCAGGTCCTTTCTATGGATCACTTTCGATAACTTCTTGCATTATTCTGTTTTCATCTTTGCCGATTTTGTAGAAACTGGGTTTAATCCTCGTTTGGTCGACCTTTTAATGAATTTGGTTTTCATCTCTGTTGGTCTTTATCGTGATCGTGCAGTGAATTTGATATTCACTTTCTGCCGAACTATAGCTTTATAATCGGACGATGAATGTTTCAGATTAATGCGGCTTGAGAATTTGTAGAAGATCTAAATAGATTTTATTCAAAAGAAAATGCAAATATATACATGCGGGAGTTTTATCCCTCTAAGTCAGGTGATTTGTGGGTCTTGGCTTGGCGCCTCATTAAAAAATCTTTTCAGGAAAAAGAGTGCACCTTATCCTAAGATCCTTTGTCATCCTTAACTATAGTACCTTCTTAGGTTGCAGGCATGCCATGACCTAGGAAGCTCTCGCCCATCGAGTTCGGACAGTCTGTAATAGCCCTTTTTAAGTACTTCTATGACTCGGTAGGGTCCTTTCCAGTTTGCTGCCAGCTTTCCTTCTCCAGGTCGAGTTGTTCCGATATCATTTCGGATTAAGATGAGGTCGTTCTTAGCAAAAACTCACTGTACTACCTTTTGATTGTATCTCGAAGCCATTCAATGTTTTAACGCTTCTTCCCTGATCCGAGCTCTTTCTTAGACTTCTAAAAGTAGGTCGAGTTCTTCCCTTTGAAGTTAGGAGTTGGCTTCTTCACTATAGTGGATCACTCTAGGCGACCCTTCTTCAATCTCTACTGGGATCATTACCTCCATTCTGTATGCTAATCGGAAGGGTGATTCCTTTGTGGTGGAATGTGGCGTTGTTCGATATGCCCATAAGACTTGTGGGAGCTCCTCAGCCCAGGCACCCTTTGCGTCCTATAATCTCCATTCCAGCCCAGCCAATATGACTTTGTTGGCAGCTTCGGCTTGTCCATTGCCTTGGGGATGTTCTACGGAAGTGAATTTTTGTTTTATATTCAAGTCGGCCACCAACTTTCTGAAGCCTGCATCTGTGAATTGGGTACCATTGTCTGTGGTAATGGAGTATGGAACCCCGAACCTTGTGGCATGTTCCTATATAGAAATTTTCGACTTCTTTGAGCAGTGGCATTAGCTAGGGGTTCTACCTCGATCTACTTTGTGAAATAGTCTACTCCTACTATGAGGAATTTAACTTGTCCCAATCCCTGAGGAAAGGGTCCAAGACGGTCGAGTCCCCATTTTGCGAATGGCCAAGGTGAGGTCATGCTGATAAGTTCTTTTGGCGGGACAATGTGAAAGTTGGCATGTTTCTGACATGGTGGACATGTCTTTAGAACTATGTGGCTTCCTTTTGTAGAGTTGGCCAATAAAATCTTGCCCGGAGTACTTTTTTGGTAAGTGCTTGCACTCCGAGGTGGTTGCCACAAATGCCACTGTGTACTTCTTCTAGAACTTCCTTTGTGTTGGAAGTCGGCACATATTTTAACAATGGTATTGAAATCCCTCTTTTATATATAGTATTATTTATGATAGTGTAGTATTGTGCCTCCCGTTTCAACCTCTTTGCCTCATTTTCCTCTGTGGGGAGTGCTTCTGTTTTGAGGTAATTAATTTTGGGAGTCATCCATCATTGATCCTGACCTGTTATAGCTAGGACTTTTTCTTCTTCCGAGATTGATGGATTCTTCAGAATTTCTTGGATGAGGCTTCTATTATTGCCCCCGGTTTGGTGCTGGCTAGTTTCGAGAGTGCGTCAGCTCGGGCATTCTGTTCTCGGGGTATGTGACGGACCTCATATTCTCCGAGTTGTTGATGCACGAAAACTTGTCTCTCAACAAATTTCCCTTCGGCAAGTATACCGAATTATCGTCAAGTAAAAACTCGCAATAAAGTGAAGTCGAATCCCATAGGGATTGATTGGTCAAGCAACTTTAGTTGGAAGAGTGTGCTAGTTGAGCTAAACAGAATGTAGTTGAAAATTGTAGGAAATTAAATGGCGGAAAAGTAAATTGCAGAAAATAAAATGTAGAATCTTAAATGGGGATTTGGGGAGATGAACATGGAAATAAATGACAGAAAGTAAAGAGAATGGGTAAGATCAGAAATGGGGGATTCATTGGGCTTAGGAGATATTGCATTCTCCGGATCAAATTCATTCTCATCTCTTCCTCAATCAATGCATTCATTGATCTCCTTGGCAATCTTAAGTGATTGGATCCCAATTCCTTGGCAATCCAATCTCTCTAAGCTTGAACAATTACCCAATTTCTTGATTTAATTGCTCATGGGAAGAGATGAAGTGTGGTCACTGATTATACCACATGTATTTCCAAATCAAAGTGTTGGGAGGATTACATGTCACTATATCTGCCCAAACCCCAATTTGGTCCAACATGAGAAAGTATTTCTAGCATGATCTCCTCATCCCTTTTCCAAGGTGATGCATTCGCATATTTGCCATTTTAACTAGTTAGTTTAGTTAGTTTTAGCTTAGGTTCATTCACTTTCTTTGAAATAAATGAGCAATTTTGTGAGTTTTCCTCCATGCATCCATGAACCAAGAACTAAGTGAAATTTGGCATAATTCATGCAAATAAATCAAGGAGTTTATATACAAGTTGATGTGAATGATTCCCTTGAAAATTATTGCATAAGATGGCAAAACTTTGAGGAAAGTTCTTTGGTTTATGTTAGGTGATGAAGCAAGAAGACAATGGAGCAAGAAAATATTGGAGAAAGGAAGAACAAGCAAGTTGGCAACTTGGAAACCAAGTTGCCAATGCCCATTTGGTGCTGCCAGGGAAGAACAGTACGTTGGCAACTTGGAAATCAAGTTGGCAACTTGCTAGTGTGTGTCCAACAGAGTTGGCAGCTTGACCTCCACCTCTTCAAGGATGAATATCTTGAACCACAAGGATCCAATTGGCATGATTCTAAATGCGTTGAGAAGCTGACATCAAGAGCTTTCCAACGATATACAATAGTCCATAATGTGGCAAGAAATGGAAGCTCAAATCAGAGGGAAACTTAAGCCCCAAGAGCAAGGAAATGGAGCATTGCAAGTTGCCAACTTGAAGATCAAGTTGGCAACGCCAGGAAGCCATCAGGGGAGGATTAGCACGTTGCCAACGCCAACACCAAGTTGGCAACGCCCAAGCAGAGAAGAAAGGAGCAGCATCTAGCACGTTGCCAACGCCCAGAGCACGTTGCCAACGCCCAGGAGCTTCCAGTGGGCGTTGTTGCTGGCGTGTTTGCCAACAACTTGGGCAACAACGCCCAGCCCAGGCAGCCTGACCTCCCTCTCTTCAATGACTTATATCTTGAGCTAGAGAACTCCAAATGAGATGCTTCCAATTGCATTGGAAAATAGACATCAAGAGCTTTCCATCCATATATCATAGCATGGGATTGGAGTTCATTTGAAGATTCAAGAGCCAGCTACATTTAGAGCCTCAGAAACACTGGGCGTTGTTGCTGGCGTGTTTGCCAACAACTTGGGCAACAACGCCAGACAGCCTGACCATACCCTCTTCAAAGGAGCATAACTTGAGCTATAGAGATCCAATTGAGGTGCTTCCAGTTGCATTGGAAAGCTGACATTCAGAGCTTTCCAACCATGTATAATTGTCTATAGTGAAGCATGAAATTGAAGCTCGAGCAAGAGGCAACTTTAAGCATCAAAACTGAATTCAGAGAAGGCCAAAACACTTAGCAACAATTTGGGCTGGGAACGCCCAAGCCCAGGAAATTCCATGCACGTTGCCAACGTGCATAAAGCTGGCGTTGTTGGCAACAACGCCCATTTTGGGCCAGAATCTGTGAAGAGATGGCTCTTGTTCTCTACACCCTTTTCAAAGGCAACTTCTTCCTTCATTGGACCAGGAACTCAACAATGGAAAAGCCCACATTGCCAACCACTTGAGGACCTCCAAATGAGTCTTAGGAGTAGTATAAATAGAATTAAACTTTGTACTTGGAGGACTCTTCTTCCACTTTTTAGAGACTTTTACTTTTACTTTGACATTGTGATTATTTTTCACTTTCGGGAGGATACCCGAAAGCTATTTTGTCTCTCTTGCAACTTTCAAATTTCAGTTTTAAGAACTTCTTCTTCTTCATTCTTCATTACTTCTCCATTTAATTTTAATGTTTATCTTTGCAATTGCTGTTGAATTGAGAGCTATGATCCACTAAACCCCATCTTCATTAGGGGGAGGAGCTCTGTTTATTTGAATGGGTTGACAACAATTCTTCTCTTTCTCAATTCAAGTGGTTCATCCAAGAGGAAACTCTTGTTCTTCACAGATTCAATTACATTCGAGAGAAGGATTGAATCTATATGAATTGTATGGTGAACTTGAGAAAGAATCCATAGAATTCAGTTTAGAGTTATCCTTTCATGATTTCTTTGATCAATACACTTTGGGTTGGTATGTGAGATGTAACCTCCCTTGGTTGAGATCCTGGAAGTTGTGTGGCTTGGGATTAGAAATTGAGCTTCACCTCTTCTCATGACCAATTAGATCACGAGAGTGGCAATTGATTGTGTTGAGAGAAATTGGATTGCCAAGAGATTGGGATCCAATTATTCACAATCCGCCATGGATCTATACCCATGATTGAGAAGGAGTTGAACCAAGTCAATTCATGATAATTTACATCTCTGATCCCTAATGATCTCTCTATCATTAATTCTCATCTCTTTTGTTCTTTAGTTATTTTGAATACCCACTACCCAATTCCCCTCTACAATTTTGCAATTTATCATTCTGTCACTTATATTCTGCTTCCTACTTCTTGTAATCTATTCCTCTGCTCTCTAAATTCTGCAACATTTACTTTCCTGCAATTTACTTTCATGTCATTTAAGTTTCTTGCACTTTAATTTTCAGCTATTTACTTTCATTTTCTTCCTTTATTATAGTTCTTTACATTCCTTGTCATTTAATTTTCTGTTAGTACATTCAAAAATCAATTCTCATGAATTCAAAAATCATGTTTGCTTGACTAAATATACCATTTAACTAAAATTGCTTAATCTACCAATCTCCGTGGGATCGACCTCACTCTTGGTGAGTTTTATTACTTGATGCGACCCGGTATACTTGTCGGTAAGTACGTGAATATTAATTTTTACGTATCACAAGGCTCAGAGGAGATTCAATTATGGAGAGTTTCTTTTCCAAGACAACTAACCAATTAAATTAAGATCGAAAGCTTTCTAGTAAATCAAGAGAAAAGAAAAAGGAAGAAGAATGAAAACTATAATTGATCCATCAAATTACAACAGAGCTCCCTAACCCAATGAAAGGGGTTTAGTTGTTCATAGCTCTGGAAATGGAAAATGGCAGTGAAGAATACATGCTTAACTAGAAAATGCAGAAAAGTAAATATACAGAGGATAGTTCTCCAAAGTGCAAAAGCTTCTCTACAGTTCAAAACTACTCCTATATATACTACTCTTCTTGATCTTCTAGTGAGTTCTTCCAGTCTTGGATATGGGCCTTTGATCTTGAGTTGAAGCAGTTACAATCTTCAGTGGGCTCAGCTTTGTTTGCAGAAAAGTGTGAGTTAGGCATGGGCGTTAGCTAGGACGTTAGTGGTGTTAATGTTAAGTGAAAATGTGGGTTCGAGAATGTTAGTGACAATCACCTTTTTCACTAACGTTCCATCCCAAAATGGTCCACGTTAACTTCAACGTTAGTGGCACTAACGTGACCACTAACGTTGCCTCTTGATCCTTCGCAAACGTTATTGGGAATCACCTTTTCCAATAACGTTGCCTTGTGCCCCCTTTCCTTACGTTAGAGTTCATGTTAGTTTAACTAACGTGACTCTTAATGTTGGCATGCCTAAGCTTTGAGAGCGTTAGTGACACTTACCTTTGTCACTAACGCTCCAAATGCCCCTCCTTCCCACATTAGAGCTCACGTTAATTAGATTAACGTGGCCACTAACGTGGTAGTGAATGCCATCTCCAATGTTAGTGACAAAGGTGAGTGTCACTAACGTTGGCTCATCATGCTTAGCTCCACGTTATCTCTCACGTTAGTGGTCTAAACATGACCACTAATGTGGGCAATGTTGGCTTAATCTAATGTTAGTGACAAAGGTGAGTGTCATTAACGTTGGCATTGTCTTTCCCTTCCACGTTAGAGTTCACGTTAACTGAGTTAACGTGACTCTTAACGTGGCCAATTGCCAATTCAGAGCGTTAGTGGTATTCACTTTTACCACTAACGCTGGAGCTCCCTTTTCTTCCACGTTAACTACCACGTTAATGTAGTTAACGTGGCAATTAACGTGGGCTATGATGGCTGTGAAGACATTATTGGTAATTGCTTTTCTCATTAACATTGCAAGCTCATTCCCGTTCCACGTTAGTGGTCACGTTAATTAGATTAACGTGGCTCTTCCTTGCTTCCTTTGTCCTGAAATCAAGCAATTAAAGTGCATCAAAGCTTTGCTCCAAGTCATGAGATTATGCATCATCAATTATATCATTCAATTCATGCCTAATTCTTATGAAATCATATAAAATTCACAATACTTGCCTGAATCAAGATGTAAGTGTATTTTCATCCACAACTTGCCTTATTTACTAAGAAAATGCATGAAACTACCCTAAAACAGTAAAAAAAAGGTCAGTGAAACTGGCCTAGATGCCCTAGCATCACAACACCAAACTTAAAGCTTGCTTGTCCCTAAGCAAGTACTGAAACATGAGAATGATGAATTAAATAACAAGAGAAATGAGTCATTATTGTGGAAGTCAGGTCCTTGGTTTTATGGGGTTTTATGCATAACATCTTAGGTTCATTCCTTCAGTGGTTTCCAGGCCTTTTTCATGCCCTTGAACACTTGCTTGATTGCATCTTTTGAGACTTCTTATTGTTGATCCTTCCTTCTTTTTTAAGGTTTATTGCATTCCTTTTTAGGCTAAGTGCTCTGTGAGAGGGCGACTCTTTATGATAAGCTTTCAGCCAACACTCCCGAACCAGTTGGTTCAAGATGCTAGGTGTTGAGACACCCCTAAGGACTTACTCCCTCAAGTCTCTTTCCCCCATACATACACACCACAGGCATATGGTTTGTCATTTTTCTTTCTTGAGACCTTGAGGTCCAGCACCTCTTTGGGTTACTAAGTGCTCTGTAGCAAAGGTTACTCTTGATAGTGGACTTTCAGCTGATAATCCCGGATTAGTTAACCCAAGTTACCAAGTGATAAGGCACCCCTAAGAGCTTATTCATCCAAGCATATCCCTTGCACATGAATACCACAGACACATGCCTCAATATTCAAACCCTTGGTGCATAGCATTATGTCTTTTTGTTTTTCTTTCTTTTTCAAACTCTTATCGTTCTTTCTCTTCTCTTATTGGGATCTTATTGTTTAGTTAGTCTCAAAGAATGTGTTTCAAGCATGTGATTTAGAGCATATAGTTGCCTCTATACCTTGTAGGTGAACCAACTTAGCTGATCAATGACCATACCACAAACTTAAGAATTTGCTTCACAAGATAACTCCACTCTTGTTTTTCATAACATTTTTTTTAATTGACTTAGAAGGGCAAGCATAAATATAAGCAAGATGAAAATGAAAGCTAGGGTCTAGACCAACACACTTAGATGTGAATAAAGAGGAACAAGCAGAATATGCAGGTTTCTAGGACAATATTAAATCATTTTTCAATTAAAATATTGCAACTCCGAGACAGTTGATGAGCGGATATTTTGTACGCTTTTTGGGGTAATTTCATGTAGATTTTAGCATGTTTCAGTTAAGTTTTTAGTAAAATAATATTAGTTTTTAGGCAAAAATCATATTTCTGGACTTTACTATGAGTTTGTGTGTTTTTCTGTGATTTCAGGTATTTTCTGGCTGAAATTGAGGGAGCTGAGCAAAAATCTGACTTTGGCGGAAAAAGGACTGCTGATGCTGTTGGATCCTAACCTCCCTGCACTCGAAATGGATTTTCTGGAGCTACAGGAGTTCAATTGGCGCGCTCTCAACGGAGTTGGAAAGTAGACATCCAGGGCTTTCCAGCAATATATAATAGTCCATACTTTGCGCAAGGATAGACGACGTAACTTGGCGTTAAACGCCAAGTTCATGCTGCTGTCTGGAGTTAAACGCCAGAAAAACGTCATGATCCGGAGTTGAACGCCCAAAACACGTCATAACCTGGAGTTTAACGCCAATAAAGGCCTCTACTCGTGGAAAGCTTTAGTCTCAGCCCCAGCACACACCAAGTGGGCCCCAGAAGTGGATTTCTGCACCAATTATCTTAGTTTACTCATTTTCTGTAAACCTAGGTTACTAGTTTACTATTTAAACAACTTTTACAGACATTTCTTGTACCTCATGACATTTTCAGATCTGAATTACATACTTTGTGACGGCATGAGTCTCTAAACTCCATTGTTGGGGGTGAGGAGCTCTGCAGCGTCTCGATGAATTAATACAATTCCTTTATTTTCCATTCAAACACGCTTGCTCTTATCTAAGATGTTTATTCGCGCTTAATTGTGAAGAAGGTGATGATCCGTGACACTCATCACCTTCCTCAACCCATGAACGTGTGCCTGACAACCACCTCCGTTCTACATCAGACTGAATGAATATCTCTTAGATTCCCCAACAGAATCTTCGTGGTATAAGCTAGATAGATGGCGGCATTCATGAGAATCCGGAAAGTCTAAACCTTGTCTGTGGTATTCCGAGTAGGATTCCGGGATTGAATGACTGTGACGTGCTTCAAACTCCTGAGGGCTGGGCGTTAGTGACAGACGCAAAAGAATCAATGGATTCTATTCCAACCTGATTGAGAACCGACAGATGATTAGCCGTGCTGTGACAGAGCATAGGAACGTTTTCACTGAGAGGATGGGAAGTAGCCACTGACAACGGTGACACCCTACATAGAGCTTGCCATGGAAGGAACTTGCGTGTGAGAAGAGGATTTCAAGGAAGAGTTGAAGTTCAAAGGACAAAGCATCTCCAAAACTCCAACATATTTCCCACTACTGCACAACAAGTAACGCTGTTATTCTCTATTATTTTAACTTACAACTTTAAGTAGTTTGTAGTTTGGCTTTTTACAAATAAATCCAGATAATTTCCTTAGCCTCCTGACTAAGATTAATAAAATAACATTGATTGTTTCAAGCCAATAATCTCTGTGGGATCGACCCTTACTCACGTAAGGTATTACTTGGACGACCCAGTGCACTTGCTGGTTAGTTGAACGGAGTTGTGTACATACTAAAGATCAAAAGATAGAAATCACAATTTCGTCCACCAAGTTTTTGGCGCCGTTGCCGGGGATTATTGAGTTTGGACAATTGAAGGCTTATTTTATTTCTTAGATTAGGAGTAATTTATTTTTGTTGTTATAGAGTCATTAAATTTTGATAGGATAGTTTCTTTTTAAAAAAAAATTTTCTTTTCAAAATTTATTATTTTTCTTTTAATTAATTGCTAATTTTCGTGAGTTTAGTGTCTTGTTCTAAGTTTGGTGTCAATTGCATATCTCATATTTTTCTTTAAAATTTTCGACTTGTGTTCTTTGTTCTTCATTAATCTTCAAGTTGTTCTTGCTTATTTTTCTTGTTTGATCTTGAGTTTTTCTTGCTTTGTGTCTTCTCTTGTTTCACTTGTGTTCTTTTTAAAGCACTAATTGGAATATCTAGAACAAGTGTTATATTTATTCCCAATTGGCTAAAGCATTAGCTTATATTCTTGAAGAGGGAGCACCAGTACTTTTGAAAATCTTTTTCAAAAATAATTTTTCTTGATTTAATCTTGTGCCAAACTTTAAGTTTGGTGTTTTCTTGTTAATCTTTCATAATTTTCGAAAATTTCATCAAAGTTTTCTAAAAATTTTAAGTTTGGTGTTCTTCCTTGTGTTCTTGGTGTTCTTGTGAATCTTCAAGGTGTTCTTGAGTTTTTCTTGTGTCTTGATCTTAAAATTTTTAAGTTTGGTGTTCCTTGGTGTTTTCCCTCCAAAAATTTTCGAAAATAAGGAGCATTAGATCTAAAAATTTTAAGTCTTGTGTCTTTTGTGTGTTTTTCTCTTTCATCATAAAATTCAAAATTCAAAAAAAATTTTATTTTTCTAACTAATTTTGAACTATTTTTTTTCGAAAATCTTTTATAAAAAATTCAATTTTCAATTTCAAAAAAAAAAATTTCCACTTTCTTTTATTTATTTCATTTTTCTTTTATTTTATAAAAATTAATTTTTATAAAATAAATAATATCAACATATAAATTATCCCTTGTGATCTAGTATGGAAGCAAGTGGGAATGAACAGTCCAAGAGGACTTTGGGGTCATATGCTAACCCCACTACTGCTTCATATGGGAGTAGTATCTGTATACCCTCCATTGGAGTTAGTAGCTTTGAGCTGAATCCTCAGCTCACTATCATGGTGTAGCAAAACTGCCAGTATTCTGGTCTTCCACATGAAAAACCTACAGAGTTTCTGGTACAATTTCTGCAAATTGCTGATACAGTACATGATAAGGAAGTATATCAGGATGTCTACAGACTATTACTGTTTCCATTTGCTGTAAAAGATCAAGCTAAGAGGTGGTTAAATAACCAGCCTAAGAACAGCATAAAAACATGGAAACAACTGTCAGAAAAATTCCTGAATCACTATTTCCCTCCCAAACGGATGACACAGCTAAGGCTAAACATCCAAGGCTTCAAACAAGGAGATAATGAATCCCTTTATGATGCTTGGGAGAGATACAGAGAGATGCTAAGAAAATGCCCCTCTGAAATGTTTTCAGAATGGGTGCAATTAGACATCTTCTACTATGGGCTTACAGAAAAAGCTCAAATTTCTCTAGACCACTCAGCTGGTGGATCTATACATATGAGAAAAACAATTGAAGAAGCTCAAGAGCTTATTGATACAGTTGCCAGAAATCAGCATCTGTACCTAAGCAGTGAATCCTCTATGAAAGAAGAAGCTAAAACAGTAACTGCAGAACTCAGTCCAGTGGATCAGGCTAATGAATTCAATCAGCAATTAGATTTTCTAACTCAGCAACTAGCCGAATTCAAGGAAATATTACAGGAAACAAGAATGGCTAACAGGAACATGGAAGTGCAATTAAAGCAGACAGAAAAGCAACTGTCAAAACAAATAACAGAAGAATGCCAAGCAGTTCAATTAAGAAGTGGGAAAACATTAAATACCTCACTTCAAAGCAGCAGGAAACCAAGAAATGAACAAGAGGATACTCAAAATCCCTCTGAGGACAATCAGAGCCCAGAGAGGAACAGAGCTGGCGCTGAACGCCCAGACCATGCTCATTCCTGGCGTTCAACGCCAGAAACAAGCATGAATCCGGCGTTGAACGCCCAAAGGGAGCATGGTTCTGGCGTTCAAACGCCAGTAACAAACAAGGAAGTGGCGTCTAACGCCACTCCAGCTCCCACCACTGGCATTCAAATGCCAGTGGGGAATCAGTCACATACAAGTGCTGACCTTTCTAAAAAGGCTTCCCAACCCACTTCTGTAGGTAATAAACCTGCAGCAACTAAGGTTGAGGAATACAAAGCCAAAATGCCTTATCCTCAAAAGCTCCGCCAAGCGGAACAGGATAAGCAATTTGCCCGCTTTACAGACTATCTCAGGACTCTTGAAATAAAGATCCCATTTGCAGAAGCACTTGAGCAAATACCCTCTTATGCTAAGTTCATGAAAGAGATCTTAAGTCATAAGAAGGATTGGAGGGAAACTGAAAAAGTTTACCTCACTGAAGAATGCAGTGCAGTCATTCTGAAAAGCTTACCTGAGAAGCTTAAAGATCCTGGGAGCTTTATGATACCATGCACATTAGAGGGTAATTGTACCAAGCAGGCTTTATGTGATCTTGGGGCAAGTATCAACTTAATACCTGCATCTACTATCAGAAAGCTTGGTTTAACTGAAGAAATTAAACCAACCAGGATATGTCTTCAACTTGCTGATGGCTCCATTAAGTACCCATCAGGCGTGATTGAAGACATGATTGTCAAGGTTGGGCCATTTGCCTTTCCTACTGACTTTGTGGTGCTGGAAATGGAGGAGCACAAGAGTGCAACTCTCATTCTAGGAAGACCTTTCCTAGCAACTGGCCGAACCCTCATTGATGTCCAAAAAGGGGAAGTAACCTTGAGAGTCAATGAGGAGGAGTTCAAGTTGAATGTTGTCAAAGCAATGCAACATCCAGACACCCCAAATGACTGCATGAGTGTTGATATTATTGACTCTCTGGTAAGAGAGGTCAATATGGCTAAGAGTTTGGAATCAGAGCTAGAGGACATCTTTAAAGATGTTCAGCCTAATTTGGAGGAGTCAGAGAAGATAATAGAACCTTTGAAAATCCCTCAAGAAGAGGAGAAACCTCCAAAACCCGAACTCAAACCATTACCACCATCCCTAAAATATGCATTTCTGGGAGAAGGTGATACCTTTCCTGTAATTATAAGTTCTACCTTAGAGCCACAGGAAGAGGAAGCACTAATTCAAGTGCTAAGGACGCACAAGAGAGCTCTTGGGTGGTCCATTAGTGATCTTAAGGGCATTAGCCCAGCCAGATGCATGCACAAAATCTTGCTGGAGGATGACGCCCAGCCAGTGGTTCAACCACAAAGGCGGCTGAATCCAGCTATGAAAGAAGTGGTGCAGAAAGAGGTCACTAAATTACTAGAGGCTGGGATTATTTATCCTATTTCTGACAGCCCCTGGGTGAGCCCTGTCCAAGTTGTCCCAAAGAAAGGAGGCATGACAGTGGTTCATAATGAAAAAAATGAACTGGTTCCTACAAGAACAGTTACAGGGTGGCGTATGTGCATTGATTATAGAAGGCTCAATACAGCCACCAGAAAGGATCATTTTCCTTTACCATTCATAGACCAGATGCTAGAAAGACTAGCAGGTCATGAATACTACTGCTTCCTGGATGGATATTCAGGTTATAATCAAATTGCAGTAGATCCCCAGGATCAGGAGAAAACGGCGTTCACATGCCCATCTGGAGTATTTGCATACAGAAGGATGCCATTTGGCCTGTGCAATGCACCTGCAACCTTTCAGAGGTGCATGCTCTCCATTTTCTCTGATATGGTGGAAAAATTCCTGGAAGTCTTCATGGACGACTTTTCAGTATTTGGAGACTCATTTAGCTCCTGCCTTAACCATTTAGCACTTGTTCTGAAAAGATGCCAAGAGACTAACCTGGTTTTAAACTGGGAAAAATGTCACTTTATGGTGACTAAAGGAATTGTCCTTGGGCACAAAATTTCGAACAAGGGAATAGAGGTGGACCAAGCTAAGGTAGAAGTAATTGAAAAATTGCCACCACCTGCTAATGTTAAGGCAATCAGAAGCTTTCTGGGGCATGCAGGATTCTATAGGAGGTTTATAAAGGATTTTTCAAAAATCGCCAAACCTCTGAGCAACCTGCTAGCTGCTGACACGCCATTTATCTTTGATAAAGAGTGTTTGCAGGCATTTGAGACCCTGAAAGCTAAATTGGTCTCAGCACCAATCATCTCTGCACCAGACTGGACATTACCATTTGAATTAATGTGTGATGCCAGTGACCATGCCATTGGTGCAGTATTGGGACAAAGGCATGACAAGCTTCTGCACGTCATTTACTATGCTAGCCGTGTTCTAAATGATGCACAGAAAAATTACACAACCACAGAAAAAGAGCTACTTGCAGTGGTTTACGCCATTGATAAATTCAGATCCTACTTAGTAGGATCAAAAGTGATCGTGTACACTGATCATGCTGCTCTTAAATATCTACTCACAAAGCAGGATTCAAAACCCAGACTCATCAGATGGGTGTTGCTTCTGCAAGAGTTTGATATAGAAATAAGAGACAGAAAAGGGACAGAGAATCAAGTGGCAGATCACCTGTCCCGAATAGAACCAGTGGAAGGGGCGTCCCTCCCTCTCACTGAGATCTCTGAAACCTTTCCAGATGAGCAACTGTTTGCCATCCAGGAAGTGCCATGGTTTGCAGACATTGCAAACTACAAGGCAGTGAGATTCATACCCAAAGAGTACAGTAGGGTGCAATCAAAGAAATTAATCACAGATGCAAAGTACTATCTTTGGGATGAACCATATCTCTTCAAGAGATGTGCAGACGGAGTAATCCGTAGATGTGTGCCTAAAGAAGAAGCACAGAAGATCCTTTGGCACTGCCATGGATCACAGTATGGAGGACATTTTGGAAGTGAGCGAACAGCCACAAGGGTCCTCCAAAGTGGCTTCTACTGGCCCACTCTCTATAAAGATTCCCGAGCATTTGTGCTTAATTGTGACAGTTGCCAAAGATCAGGCAACTTACCTCACAGTTATGCCATGCCTCAACAAGGAATCTTGGAGATTGAGTTGTTTGATGTATGGGGCATTGACTTCATGGGACCTTTCCCACCATCATACTCAAACACTTATATTCTGGTGGCAGTGGATTATGTATCCAAATGGGTGGAGGCTATTGCAACACCCACTAATGACACTAAAACAGTGTTGAAATTCCTCCAGAAACATATCTTCAGCAGATTTGGTATCCCTAGAGTGTTAATCAGTGATGGGGGTACTCATTTCTGTAATAAACAGCTTTACTCTGCTCTGGTACGTTATGGAGTCAACCACAGGGTGGCTACTCCATATCATCCACAAACTAATGGGCAAGCTGAAGTCTCAAATAGAGAACTCAAAAGAATCCTGGAACGGACTGTAATTAACCGTAGAAAGGATTGGGCAAGAAGCTTGGATGATGCTCTGTGGGCATACAAAACAGCATTTAAGACCCCTATAGGGACCTCTCCATACCAGCTTGTGTATGGAAAAGCGTGTCACTTGCCAGTGGAACTGGAACACAAGGCCTACTGGGCAACCAGATTCCTGAACCTTGATGCCAAGTTAGCTGGAGAAAGACGATTACTCCAGTTAAATGAGCTAGAGGAATTTAGACTCAATGCTTTCGAAAATGCAAAAATTTACAAAGAGAAAGCAAAAAGATGGCATGATAAGAAATTGTCATCCAGAGTCTTTGAGCCAGGATAGAAAGTACTGTTATTTAATTCAAGGCTCAAATTATTCCCTGGGAAATTGAAATCCCGGTGGAGAGGTCCATATGTAATTACAAGCGTATCACCATATGGATACATAGAACTTCAGGATAGTGACTCTAACAAAAAGTTCATTGTTAATGGACAAAGAGTTAAACACTATCTTGAAGGTAATTTCGAGCAAGAATGCTCAAAACTGAGACTTGATTAAAACTCAGTAATAGTCCAGCTAATGACATTAAAGAAGCGCTTGCTAGGAGGCAACCCAGCCAATCACAAAATTTAATTTTATTCGTATTAAATTTTTTATAGGTATATGTCAAGGTATCTTCAAGGTGAAATAGCAAATGGTTGAAGTCACAGAGTTACAGGGAAGTTTGGAAGCTCACTGGCGTGAAAAAGCCAGTAAGAAATACTTTGGGCGTTAAACGCCCAAAAGAAGCTCCCACTGGGCGTTTAACGCCAGTAAAGGTAGCCATTTGGGCGTTAAACGCCAGAAAGGAGCATCTTCTGGGCGTTAAACGCCAGAAAGATGCACCTTCTGGGCGTTTAACGCCAGTCTGCTAGCATCCTGGGCGTTCAGAAAAATGCCCAGTGACGAAGGACTTTCTGGCGTTCAACGCCAGAAAGAAGCACCAGATGGGCGTTGAACGCCCAGGAGAAGCAACATGTGGGCGTTGAACGCCCAAAACATGCACCATGTGGGCGTTCAACGCCAGGATGATGGGAGGAGGTACAATTCGTTTTTCTTCATAATTTTTCAAAATTTTTATGTTTCAATTCATGATTTCTTGCATAAACATATTTTAAATTATCACCTTCAATTCCAAAAGTTTTTTATCCTAATTTCTAAAATCCCTTTTTCAAAAACATCAAATGTATCTTAATTCATAAACACAAATCTTTTTCCAATCCAATTCTTTTTCAAATATTTTTAATTTCTTCTCATATCTTTTTCAACTCATCTTATCTTTATTTGAAAATGCCTTTCCTTCTACTCCTCTCCTTTCCTTTCTTTTGCTTGAGGACAAGCAAACCTCTAAGTTTGGTGTGATTTGCCATGATCACTGAGCTAAAACTCATTAAGATCATGGCACCTAAGAGAACAGGAAGAGCAAGGATGTGAACTTAAGGGAGCTGAAGCGTCAGAAATTTATTCTTGAAGGCACCCCACAGACTAGAGGAACATCCACTTCCCAAAATACAGGTTGTTAAGTTCTAATTCCAGCTTTAACTCTGTGATAGTATTATTATAGGATTTTACCTTAGGAGATATTTAGTTTGTCTATTTTGATTTTATTTCCAATTAAAGCTATAATTTATTTTTCTCATCATCATCAGGCATGAATAAAGTAGTAGAATTTTTTTAGAATAAAGAAGTAATCTATATTTATGAGTTCTTAGTAATAAAGACTATAATTAATTATATGTGGTGGCAATACTTTTTGTTCTCTGAATGAATGCTTGAACAGTGCATAAATTGTACTTTGAATTTGATGAATATTGGCTCCTGAAAGGATGAGGAACACGAAAAATATTATTGATGATCTAAAAAATCATGAAATTGATTCTTGAAGCAAGAAAAAGCAGTTCAAAAAAAAAAAAAAAAGCCATGAGCACTAGCCAAGAGTAAAAAAGGGATCCAAGGCTTTGAGCATCAATGGATAGGAGGGCCCAAGGAAATAAAATCCAGGCCTAAGCGGCTAAACCAAGCTGTCCCTAACCATATGCTTGTGGCATGCAGGTCCAAGTTACAAGCTTGAGACTGAGTGGTTAAAGTCGTGATCCAAAGCAAAAGAGTGTGCTTAAGAGCTCTGGACACCACTAACTGGGGACTTTAGCAAAGCTAAGTCACAATCTGAAAAGGTTCACCCAGTTATGTGTCTGTGGCATTTATGTATCTGGTGGTAATACTGGAAAACAAAGTGCTTAGGGCCACAGCCAAGACTCATAAAATAACTGTGTTCAAGAATCAACATACTACACTAGGAGAGTCAATAATACTATCTGAATTCTGAGTTCCTAAGGATGCCAATTATCCTGAAAATTTAAAGATACAGGGGGATGCCAAAACTGTTCAGAAACAAAAAGCTACAAGCCCCGCTCATCTAATAAGAATATGAGCTTCATGTAAAACTCTAAAATATTATTACTTCTTAATTTCTGCTAAATCCTATTTTATTTATCTAGTTGCTTGAGGACAAGCAACAGTTTAAGTTTGGTGTTGTGATGAGCGGATATTTTGTACGCTTTTTGGGGTAATTTCATGTAGATTTTAGCATGTTTCAGTTAAGTTTTTAGTAAAATAATATTAGTTTTTAGGCAAAAATCATATTTCTGGACTTTACTATGAGTTTGTGTGTTTTTCTGTGATTTCAGGTATTTTCTGGCTGAAATTGAGGGAGCTGAGCAAAAATCTGACTTAGGCGGAAAAAGGACTGCTGATGCTGTTGGATCCTGACCTCCCTGCACTCGAAATGGATTATCTGGAGCTACAGGAGTCCAATTAGCACGCTCTCAACGGCGTTGGAAAGTAGACATCCAGGGCTTTCCAGCAATATATAATAGTCCATACTTTGCGCAAGGATAGACGACGTAACTTGGCGTTAAACGCCAAGTTCATGCTGCTGTCTGGAGTTAAACGCCAGAAAAACGTCATGATCCGGAGTTGAACGCCCAAAACACGTCATAACCTGGAGTTTAACGCCAATAAAGGCCTCTACTCGTGGAAAGCTTTAGTCTCAGCCCCAGCACACACCAAGTGGGCCCCAGAAGTGGATTTCTGCACCAATTATCTTAGTTTACTCATTTTCTGTAAACCTAGGTTACTAGTTTACTATTTAAACAACTTTTACAGACATTTCTTGTACCTCATGACATTTTCAGATCTGAATTACATACTTTGTGACGGCATGAGTCTCTAAACTCCATTGTTGGGGGTGAGGAGCTCTGCAGCGTCTCGATGAATTAATACAATTCCTTTATTTTCCATTCAAACACGCTTGCTCTTATCTAAGATGTTTATTCGCGCTTAATTGTGAAGAAGGTGATGATCCGTGACACTCATCACCTTCCTCAACCCATGAACGTGTGCCTGACAACCACCTCCGTTCTACATCAGACTGAATGAATATCTCTTAGATTCCCCAACAGAATCTTCGTGGTATAAGCTAGATAGATGGCGGCATTCATGAGAATCCGGAAAGTCTAAACCTTGTCTGTGGTATTCCGAGTAGGATTCCGGGATTGAATGACTGTGACGTGCTTCAAACTCCTGAGGACTGGGCGTTAGTGACAGACGCAAAAGAATCAATGGATTCTATTCCAACCTGATTGAGAACAGACAGATGATTAGCCGTGCTGTGACAGAGCATAGGAACGTTTTCACTGAGAGGATGGGAAGTAGCCACTGACAACGGTGACACCCTACATAGAGCTTGCCATGGAAGGAACTTGCGTGTGAGAAGAGGATTTCAAGGAAGAGTTGAAGTTCAAAGGACAAAGCATCTCCAAAACTCCAACATATTTCCCATTACTGAACAACAAGTAACGTTGTTATTCTCTATTATTTTAACTTACAACTTTAAGTAGTTTGTAGTTTGGCTTTTTACAAATAAATCCAGATAATTTCCTTAGCCTCCTGACTAAGATTAATAAAATAACATTGATTGCTTCAATCCAATAATCTCTGTGGGATCGACCCTTACTCACGTAAGGTATTACTTGGACGACCCAGTGCACTTGCTGGTTAGTTGAACGGAGTTGTGTACATACTAAAGATCAAAAGATAGAAATCACAATTTCGTCCACCAACAGTTCAATACAACCTTATGATGTCTTCCTTGGCATTATCATCTTAGCATTTTGTATCCTTGTTTGTCTCCTTGGATGATGAGGTATGATTATTGATTGATCAAATTCCTGTAACACTGTTAGAAGTGGCTTGTTCCCCAAGCACTTGGAAAATAGTTAGCATGCATGTATGCTTGTGAATTTCTGAACTTAATTTGGTGTGTGAACACCAAACTTAGTTCCTTGCCTAATGCAGCAGATTAAATACATGCAGAAACCTCATGTGCTTTTTGGTGAGCGGATAATTTATATGCTTTTTGGCATTGTTTTTAGGTAGTTTTTAGTAAGTTCAAGCTACTTTTAGGGATGTTTTCATTAGTTTTTATGTTAAATTCACATTTCTGGACTTTACTATGAGTTTGTGTGTTTTTCTGTGATTTCAGATAATTTCTGGCTGAAATTGAGGGACTTGAGCAAAACTCTGAAAAAGGCTGACAAAAGGACTGCTGATGCTGTTGGAATCTGACCTTCCTACACTCGAAATGAATTTTCTGGAGCTACAGAATTCCAAATGGCGCGCTCTCAATGGCGTTGGAAAGTAGACATCCAGGGCTTTCCAGCAATATATAATAGTCCATACTTTATTCGGAAATTGACGATGTAACTTGTCGTTGAGCGCCAAGTACATGCTGCTGTCTGGAGTTAAACGCCAGAAAAACGTCATGATCCGGAGTTGAACGCCCAAAACACGTCATAACTTGGAGTTCAACTCCAAGAGAAGCCTCAGCTCGTGGATAGATCAAGCTCAGCCCAAACATACACCAAGTGGGCCCCGGAAGTGGATTTATGCATCAATTACTTACTCATGTAAACCCTAGGAGCTAGTTTATTATAAATAGAACATTTAACTATTGTATTAGACATCTTTGCTCTCAGTTTTGTTTTATTCTTCATCTTAGGAGACTATTGATCACGTTTTAGGGGGCTAGCCATTCGGCCATGCCTGAACCTTTCACTTATGTATTTTCAACAGTGGAGTTTCTGCACACCATAGATTAAGGGTGTGGAGCTCTGCTGTACCTCAAGTTTCAATACAATTACTATTACTTTCTATTCAATTCTCTCTTGTTCTTATTCCAAGATATACATTGCATAACACCTTGATGAATGTGATGATCCGTGACACTCATCATCATTCTCGCTTATGAACGCACGTGACTGACAACCACTTCCGTTCTACTCTAGGCCGGGCGCATATCTCTTAGATTCCCCAACAGAATCTTCGTGGTATAAGCTAGATAGATGGCGGCATTCATGGGGATCCGGAAAGTCTAACCTTGTCTGTGGTATTCCAAGTAGGATCCTGGGAATCCGGAAAGTCTAACCTTGTCTGTGGTATTCCGAGTAGGATTCCGGTATTGAATGACTGTGACGAGCTTCAAACTCCTGAAGGCTGGGCATTAGTGACAGACGCAAAAGAATTAATGGATTCTATTCCAACCTGATTGAGAACCGACAGATGATTAGCCGTGCTGTGACAGAGCATTTGGAACATTTTCACTGAGAGGATGGGATGTAGCTATCAACCAATGGTGATGCCTCCAGACGATTAGCCGTGCAGTGACAGCGCATAGGACCATTTTCCCGAGAGGATTGAAAGTAGCCATTGATGATAGTGATGCCCTACATACAGCTTGCCATGGAAAGGAGTAAGAAGGATTGGAAGAGCGAATAGTGAAGTTGAGTTTCAAGAGGAGCACAACATCTCCATATGCCTATCTGAAATTCCCACTCTTAATTTACATAAGTATTTCTGTCCCTTTTATTTTCTTTTTATATTTGATTTTCTAAATTCCATAATTTTATCCTCCTGACTGGGATTTACAAGGTGACCATAGCTTGCTTCATACCAACAATCTCTGTGGGATCGACCCTTACTCACGTAAGGTTTATTACTTGGACGACCCAGTACACTTGCTGGTTAGTTGAACGGAGTTGTGAATTCAACCGGTGCCATAATAATGATTTCATACAAGTACAAAAGAATATGGATCACAATTTCGTCCACCAAGTTTTTGGCGCCGTTGCCGGGGATTGTTCGAGTATGGACAACTGACGGTTCATCCTGTTGCTCAGATTAGGTAATTTTCTTTTAAAAAACTTTTCAAAATTTTTTCTTTTCTTTTTCGTTTTTACAAACTTTATTTTCGAAAAAAATTAATAAAAATCGGAAAAAAAATTTAGAAAATCATAAAAACCAAAAATATTTTGTGTTTCTTGTTTGAGTCTTAAGTCAATTTTTAAGTTTGGTGTCAATTGCATGCTTTTAAAATTTTTTCTTGCATTTTTTCGAAAAATCCATGCATTCATAGTGTTCTTCATGATCTTCAAGTTGTTCTTGACAAGTCTTCTTGTTTGATCTTGATGATTTCTTGTTTTGTGTTGTTTGTTATTTTTCATGTGCATCTTGGCATTCATATTTTCCATGCATTAAAGATTTCTAAGTTTGGTGTCTTGCATGTTTTCTTTGCATCAAAAATTTTTTCAAAATTATGTTCTTGATGTTCATCATGATCTTCAAAGTGTTCTTGGTGTTCATCTTGACATTCATAGCATTCTTGCATGCATTCATTGTTTTGATCTAAAAATTTCATGCATTGAGTATTTTTGTTGTTTTTCTCTCTCCTCATTAAAAATTCAAAAATCAAAAAAATATCTTTTCCTTATTTCCCTCCAAATTTTCGAAATTTTGGGTTGACTTGGTCAAAAATTTTTAAAATTAGTTGTTTCTTACAAGTCAAGTCAAAATTTCAATTTTAAAAATCTTATCTTTTCAAAATCTTTTTTAAAAATCATATCTTTTTCATTTTTTTATATTTTTCGAAAATTTCAAAAATCTTTTTAAATATTTTTAAAATCTTTTTCTTATCTTTACATCATATTTTCGAAAATTCATTAATAATTAATGTGATTGGTTCAAAAATTTGAAGTTTGTTACTTTCTTGTTAAGAAAGGTTCAATCTTTAAGTTCTAGAATCCTATCTTGTAGTTTCTTGTTAGTGAAGTAAATAATTTCAAAATTTTTGAATTAAATCTTTTTATCTTTTACTTGATCTTTTTCAAAAATTTTATCTTTTTTTCAAAATTTGATTTCAAAATATCTTATCTAACTTATTATCTTCTTATCTTTTTCAGTTTTGATTTCAAATCTTTTTCAATCAACTAACTAACTTTTTGTTTATTTCTTATCTTTTTCAAAACCACCTAACTACTTTTCCCTCCTCAATTTTCGAAAATACCTCTCTCTTTTTTCAAAAATTATTTTTAATTAATTAATTGTTTTAAATTTTAATTTCAATTATATTTTATCTTTAATTTTCGAAAATTACTAACCTCTTTTTCAAAATTATTTTCGAAATTTCCCTTCTCTTTTCTTCTTCTATTTAATTATTTAATTACTAACACTTCTCTTCACCTCTCTTCATCCAAAAATCCGAATCTCCTTCTTCATTCTTCTACCCCCTTCTTCTTCTACTAACATAAAGGAATCTCTATACTGTGACATAGAGGATTCCTCTTCTTTTCTTGTTTTCTTCTCTTTCATATGAGCAGGAACAAGGATAAAGGCACTCTTGTTGAAATTGATCCAGAACCTGAAAGGACTCTGAAGAGAAAATTAAGAGAAGCTAAGTTACAACAATCCAGAAATAACCTTTCAGAAATTTTCGAACAAGAGAAGGAGATGGCAGCCGAAAATAATAATAATGCAAGGAGAATGCTTGGTGACTTCACAAAGCCAACATCCAAATTTGATGAAAGAAGCATCTCCATTCCTGCCATTGGAGCCAATAACTTTGAGCTTAAGCCTCAACTAGTTGCTTTAATGCAACAAAACTGCAAGTTTTATGGACTTCCATCTGAAGATCCTTATCAGTTTTTAACTGAGTTCTTGCAGATCTGTGAGACTGTAAAGACGAATGGAGTTGATCCTGAAGTCTACAGACTCATGCTTTTCCCTTTTGCTGTAAGAGACAGAGCTAGAATATGGTTGGATTCACAACCCAAGGATAGTCTGGACTCCTGGGATAAGCTGGTCACTGCCTTCTTGGATAAATTCTTTCCTCCTCAAAAGCTGAGCAAGCTGAGAGTGGATGTTCAAACCTTCAAACAAAAAGATGGTGAATCCCTCTATGAAGCTTGGGAAAGATACAAGCAGCTGACCAAAAGATGTCCATCTGACATGTTTTCAGAATGGACCATATTAGATATATTTTATTATGGTCTATCTGAATTTTCGAAAATGTCATTGGACCATTCTGCAGGTGGATCTATTCACCTAAAGAAAACGCCTGAAGAGGCTCAAGAACTCATTGACATGGTTGCAAATAACCAATTCATGTACACTTCTGAGAGGAATTCCATGAATAATGGGATACCTCAGAAGAAAGGAATTCTTGAAATTGATGCTCTGAATGCCATATTGGCTCAGAACAAAGTGTTGACTCAACAGGTCAACATGATCTCTCAAAATCTGAATGGATGGCAACATGCATCCAACAGTACTAGAGAAGCAGCTTCTGAAGAAGCTTATGATCCTGAGAACCCTGCCATGGCAGAGGTTAATTACATGGGTGAACCTTATGGAAACACCTATAACTCATCATGGAGAAATCATCCAAATTTCTCCTGGAAGGATCAACAAAAACCTCAACAAGGTTTTAACAATGGTGGACGCAATGGGCTGAGTAATAGTAAGCCATATCCATCATCTTCTCAGCAACAGATAGAGAATTCTGAACAAAACACTTCTAATTTAGCCAATATAGTCTCTGATCTGTCAAAGGCCACTTTCAGTTTCATGAATGAAACAAGATCCTCCATTAGAAATTTGGAGGCACAAGCGGGCCAGCTGAGTAAGAAAGTCATTGAAACTCCTCCCAGTATTCTCCCAAGTAATACAGAAGAGAATCCAAAAGGAGAGTGCAAGGCCATTGATGTGATCAACATGGCCGAATGCACAAGGGAGGAGGAGGACGAAAATCCTAGTGAGAAAGACCTCCTGGGACGTCCCTCAAACAAGAAGGAGTTCCCTATTAAGGATCCAAAGGAATCAGAGGCCCATATAGAGACCATAGAGATTCCATTAAATCTCCTTCTGCCATTCATGAGCTCTGAAGACTATTCTTCCTCTGAAGAGGATGAAGATGTGACTGGAGAGCAAGTTGCTCAATATTTAGGAGCTATCATGAAGCTGAATGCCAAGTTGTTTGGTAATGAGACTTGGGAAAGTGAACCTCCCTTGCTCATTAATGAACTAGATACTTGGATTCAGAAAACTCTACCTCAAAAGAAACAAGATCCTGGCAAGTTCTTAATACCTTGTACCATAGGCACCATGACCTTTGCAAAAGCTCTGTGTGATCTGGGGTCAGGGATAAATCTTATGCCATTCTCTATAATGGAGAAGCTGGGGATCATTGAGGTACAACCTGCCTTGTTCTCATTACAATTGGCAGACAAGTCATTGAGACAAGCTTATGGATTAGTAGAGGACGTGCTAGTAAAGATTGAAGGCCTTTACATCCCTGTTGATTTCATAATCCTAGACACTAGGAAGGAAGATGATGAATGCATCATCCTTGGAAGACCTTTCCTAGCCACAGCAGAAGCTGTGATAGATGTCAACAGAGGAGAATTAGTCCTTCAATTGAATGGGGACTACCTTGTGTTTAAGGCACATGGCCATCCTTCTGTGACAAAAGAGAGTAAGCATGAAGAGCTTCTCTCAGTTCAGAGTCAAGAAGAACCCCCACAGTTAAACTCTAAGTTTAGTGTGGTGAGGCCACAACCAAACTCTAAGTTTGGTGTTAAGATCCCATATCCAAACTCTAAGTTTGGTGTTGGCAACTATACAACATTGACCTGATCACCTTGTGGCTCCATGAGAGCCACTGTCAAGCTATTGACATTAAAGAAGCGCTTGTTGGGAGGCAACCCAATTTTATTTATCTAATTTTTATTTTATTGTTATTTTGTGTTTTATTAGGTACATGATCATGAGGAGTCACGAAAAAATCATAAAAATTAAAAACAGAATCAAAAACAGCAGAAGAAAAAAATTACACCCTGGAGGACGCACAGACTGGCGTTCAACGCCAGTAAGATGCATCTGGCTGGCGTTCAACGCCAGAACAGAGCACCATTCTGGCGCTGAACGCCAGAAACAAGCAACATTCTGGCGCTGAACGCCAGGAATGTGCCCAGAGAAGAAAAGCTGGCGCTGAACACCAGTAACAAGCATGAAACTGGCGTTCAACGCCAGAAACATGCTTTACATGGGCGTTGAACGCCCAGAACGTGCACCAATGGGCGTTTAAACGCCAGAATGGTGTGCCAAGGCATTTTACATGCCTATTTGGTGCAGGGATGGAATTCCTTGACACCTCAGGACCTGTGGACCCCACAGGATCACCTCAGGATCTGTGGACCCCACAGGATTCCCACCTACCATATTCCCACCTTACCTCCTAATCCTAATTACACTCTCCTAATCCCCATGTCACACTTCCCAACAACTTTCACCAATCACCTCAATTCCTCTTCCCAATTACCCCATTCACCACTCACATCCATCCACTCTTCCCCATAAACCCCACCTACCTTCAAAATTCAAAACCATTTTCCCACCCATTCCCACCCTAAATCGCCGAACACAAACCCCCCCTCTCCCTATAAATACCCTTCCATTCTACTTCCTTTTCACACAACACAACCCCTTCTTCTTCCCTTGGCCAAACCTTCACCTCTCCCTTTCTACCATCTTCTCTTCTTCTTCTTATTCTTCTTCTTCTCTTCTTTCTTTTATTGCTCGAGGACGAGCAAAAATTTTAAGTTTGGTGTGGTAAAAGCATAAGCTTTTTTTTTTGTTTTTCCATTACCAATGGCACCTAAGGCCGGAGTATCCTCTAGAAAAGGAAAAGGGAAGACAAAAGCTTCCACCTCCGAGTCATGGGAGATGGAAAGATTCATCTCCAAGAGCCATCAAGACCACTTCTATGATGTTGTGGCAAAGAAGAAGGTGATCCCTGAGGTCCCTTTCAAGCTCAAAAAGAATGAGTATCCGGAGATCCGACATGAAATCCAAAGAAGAGGTTGGAAAGTCCTAGCCAACCCCATGCAACAAGTCGGAATCTTAATGGTTCAAGAGTTCTATGCCAATGCATGGATCACTAGAAACCATGATCAAAGTATGAACCCGAATCCAAAGAATTATCTCACAATGGTTCGGGGGAAATACTTAGATTTTAGCCCGAAAAATGTAAGATTGGCGTTTCACTTACCCATGATGCAAGGAGATGAACGCCCCTACACTAGAAGGGTCAACTTTAATCAAAGGTTGGACCAAGTCCTAATGGACATATGTGTGGAAGGAGCTCAATGGAAGAGAGACTCCAAAGGCAAGCCAGTCCAACTAAGAAGACTGGACCTCAAGCCTGTGGCTAGAGGATGGTTGGAGTTCATTCAATGCTCCATCATTCCTACTAGCAACCGATCTGAAGTTACTGTGGATCGGGCCATCATGATTCATGGCATCATGATTGGAGAGGAAGTAGAAGTTCATGAGGTCATCTCCAATGAAATCTACAAAATAGCCGACAAGCCCTCCAATATGGCACGGCTAGCTTTTCCTCACCTTATTTGCCATCTATGTTACTCAGCTGGAGTCATCATTGAAGAGGATAAGCCCATCACCAAAAAGAGGATGGAGCAAGCAAGAGAAGCTCTTCACGTTCTCAAGAGATGCATGAGGAAGCTCATCATCAAGAAATCCCTGAGATGCCTCAAGGGATGCACTTCCCTCCCAACAACTATTGGGAGCAACTCAACACCTCCTTAGAAGACTTGAGCCACAATGTGGAACAATTAAGGGTGGAACATCATGAGCACTCCATCATTCTCCAAGAAATAAGAGAAGATCAAAGAGCAATGAGGGAGGAGCTACAAAGGCAAGGAAGGGACATAGAAGAGCTAAAGAACATCATTGGTCCTTCAAGAAGAAGACGCCACTAAGGTGGACTCATTCCTTGTTCTTATTTCTTTCTGCTTTTCGGTTTTTAATATTGTGTTTATCTATGTTTTGTGTCTTTATTTCATGATCATTAGTATGTAACCATGCCTTAAAGCTATGAATAAATTCCATTAATCCTTCACCTCTCTTAAAAGAAAAATGTTTTAATTCAAAAGAACAAGAAGTACATGAATTTCGAATTTATCCTTGAATTTAATTTAATTATATTGATGTGGTGACAACACTTTTTGTTTTCTGAATGAATGCTTGAACAGTGCATATTTTTGATCTTGTTGTTTATGAATGTTAAAATTGTTGGCTCTTGAAAGAATGATGAACAAAGAGAAATATTATTGAGGATCTGAAAAATCATGAAATTGATTCTTGAAGCAAGAAAAAGCAGTGAAAAAGAAAGCTTGCGAAAAAAAAAAAAGAAAGAAGGAGCAGTAGAAAAAGCCAATAGCCCTTAAAACCAAAAGGCAAGGGTAAAAAGGATCCAAGGCTTTGAGCATCAATGGATAGGAGGGCCCAAGGAAATTAAATCCAGGCCTAAGCGGCTAAATCAAGCTGTCCCTAACCATGTGCTTGTGTCATGAAGGTCCAAGTGAAAAGCTTGAGACTGAGTGGTTAAAGTCGTGATCCAAAGCAAAAGAGTGTGCTTAAGAGCTCTGGACACCACTAACTGGGGACTCTAGCAAAGCTGAGTCACAATCTGAAAAGGTTCACCCAGTTATGTGTCTGTGGCATTTATGTATCCGGTGGTAATATTGGAAAACAAAGTGCTTAGGGCCACGGCCAAGACTCATAAGTAGCTGTGTTCAAGAATCAACATACTTAACTAGGAGAATCAATAACACTATCCGAATTTCTAAGTTCCTAAAGAAGCCAATCATTCAGAACTTCAAAGGAAAAAGTGAGATGCCAAAACTGTTCAGAAGCAAAAAGCTACAAGTCCCGCTCATCTAATTATAATTAATATTCATTGATATTCTGGAATTTATAGTATATTCTCTTCTTTTTATCCTATTTGATTTTCAGTTGCTTGGGGACAAGCAACAATTTAAGTTTGGTGTTGTGATGAGCGGATAATTTATACGCTTTTTGGCATTGTTTTTAGGTAGTTTTTAGTAAGTTCAAGCTACTTTTAGGGATGTTTTCATTAGTTTTTATGTTAAATTCACATTTCTGGACTTTACTATGAGTTTGTGTGTTTTTCTGTGATTTCAGGTAATTTCTGGCTGAAATTGAGGGACTTAAGCAAAACTCTGAAAAAGGCTGACAAAAGGACTGCTGATGCTGTTGGAATCTGACCTCCCTGCACTCGAAATAGATTTTCTGGAGCTACAGAATTCCAAATGGCGCGCTCTCAACGGCGTTGGAAAATAGACATCCAGGGCTTTCCAGCAATATATAATAGTCCATACTTTATTCGGAAATTGACGACGTAATATGGCGTTGAACGCCAAGTACATGCTGCTGTCTAGAGTTAAACGCCAGAAAAACGTCATGATCCGGAGTTGAACGCCCAAAACACGTCATAACTTGGAGTTCAACTCCAAGAGAAGCCTCAGCTCGTGGATAGATCAAGCTCAGCCCAAACATACACCAAGTGGGCCCCGGAAGTGGATTTATGCATCAATTACTTACTCATGTAAACCCTAGGAGCTAGTTTATTATAAATAGAACATTTAACTATTGTATTAGACATCTTTGGTCTCAGTTTTGTTTTATTCTTCATCTTAGGAGACTATTGATCACGTTTTAGGGGGCTGGCCATTCAGCCATGCCTGAACCTTTCACTTATGTATTTTCAACAGTGGAGTTTCTGCACACCATAGATTAAGGGTGTGGAGCTCTGCTGTACCTCAAGTTTCAATACAATTACTATTACTTTCTATTCAATTCTCTCTTGTTCTTATTCCAAGATATACGTTGCATAACACCTTGATGAATGTGATGATCCGTGACACTCATCATCATTCTCGCTTATGAACGCACGTGACTGACAACCACTTCCGTTCTACTCTAGGCCGGGCGCATATCTCTTAGATTCCCCAACAGAATCTTCGTGGTATAAGCTAGATAGATGGCGGCATTCATGGGGATCCGGAAAGTCTAACCTTGTCTGTGGTATTCCGAGTAGGATCCTGGGAATCCGGAAAGTCTAACCTTGTCTGTGGTATTCCGAGTAGGATTCCGGTATTGAATGACTGTGACGAGCTTCAAACTCCTGAAGGCTGGGCATTAGTGACAGACGCAAAAGAATTAATGGATTCTATTCCAACCTGATTGAGAACCGACAGATGATTAGCCGTGCTGTGACAGAGCATTTGGAACGTTTTCACTGAGAGGATGGGATGTAGCTATCAACCAAGGGTGATGCCTCCAGACGATTAGCCGTGCAGTGACAGCGCATAGGACCATTTTCCCGAGAGGATTGAAAGTAGCCATTGATGATAGTGATGCCCTACATACAGCTTGCCATGGAAAGGAGTAAGAAGGATTGGAAGAGCGAATAGTGAAGTAGAGTTTCAAGAGGAGCACAACATCTCCATATGCCTATCTGAAATTCCCACTCTTAATTTACATAAGTATTTCTGTCCCTTTTATTTTCTTTTTATATTTGATTTTCTAAATTCCATAATTTTATCCTCCTGACTGGGATTTACAAGGTGACCATAGCTTGCTTCATACCAACAATCTCTGTGGGATCGACCCTTACTCACGTAAGGTTTATTACTTGGACGACCCAGTACACTTGCTGGTTAGTTGAACGGAGTTGTGAATTCAATCGGTGCCATAATAATGATTTCATACAAGTACAAAAGAATATGGATCACAATTTCGTCCACCACTTTTATTAAGAAAACAACTCTGAGCTAAAAAAAACAAACTATGCATTAGAGGTTAAACCTCTGTTAAGTGAGTTCTCTGGTTGTTAGAGAAATGCTTTATCACTGAAGGGTTGGAATGCACTCTTCAGCTGGAGTCTTTGGTGGAACACCAAACTTAGAGTTCCACATTCACCCTTGAAATGTTTTGGTGTGCAACACCAAACTTAGCTCCTCACAATACAGAGAACTCAACTTGAAGTTTTTATTGAGATAATCATGAAAAGAGAATTACCTCAAGTTGGGTTGCCTCCCAACAAAGCGCTTTTTTAGCGTCGCTAGCTCGACGATTGCTTCTCTAGTTGAGGATATACTTCTATTTGGGGCCTTCCCCCATGCTGCCCAAGTAGTGTTTGAGTCTTTGCCCATTCACGGTGAATGTCCTCTTTGAGCTTTCTTCCATGATTTCTGTGTCCATAAGGTGAGACTTTTGTGACTAGAAAGGGCCCGGACCATCTTGATTTGAGTTTCCCAGGAAAGAGTTTCAGTTTAGAGTTGTAGAGAAGCACATGTTGTCCTTCTTCAAAACTTCTTGGTGTCAGGTTGAGATCATGTTTCCTTTTTGCTTTTTCCTTATAGATCTTGGTATTTTCATAGGCTTGAGACCTAAACTCTTCCAGTTCTTATAGCTGCAAGATCCTATTCTCACCAGCAGCGGTGTTGTCCATGTTTAGTATCTTGAGAGCCCAAAAAGCTTTGTGCTCCAGCTCTAATGGTAGGTGACAGGCTTTTCCATACACCAGTTGATATGGGGACATCCCAATTGGTGTTTTAAAGGATGTCCTGTATGCCCAAAGAGCATTATCTAGCTTCTTCGCCCAGTCCTTTCTTAATGCCCCCACAGTCTTTTCCAAGATCCTTTTTAACTCTCTGTTGGATATCTTGGTTTGCCCACTTGTTTGGGGATGATAAGGTGTGGCAATCTTATGCTTCACCCCATATCTTAGGAGTAGGGTCTCCAATGGTCTATTGCAGAAATGACTCCCTCTGTCACTGATGAGGGCTCGAAGGACTCCAAATCTGGTGAAGATATTCTTTCTAAGAAAGTTTATGACTACCTTGTTGTCATTTGTTGGGGTTACCACAGCCTCCACCCATTTAGATACATAGTCCACTGCTACCAAGATATACTTGTTCGAATATGAGGTTGGGAATGGTCCCATGAAGTCGATCCCCCATACATCGAAAAGTTCAAGTTCTAGAATGTATTGCTGTGGCATATCATTTCTCTTGGGTAGATTTCTAGCCCATTGGCACTCATTGCAGCTCCTCACCAGTTTCTTAGCATCCTTGAAGATAGTAGGCCAGAAGAACCCACATTGCAGTACCTTTACTGCGGTTCTTTCTCCTCCAAAATGACCTCCATAGATAGCGCTATGACAACTCCACAGGACATCTAGTCCTTCTTCTTCTGAAATGCACCTCCTAAGGATTCCATCTGAGCATTTCTTGAAGAGATAAGGTTCATCCCAAATGAAATACTTAGCATCATTGATGAGTTTTCTTCTTTGATGTTTATTGATCCCAGGGGGTAGGTCACCGGCTGCTTTAAAATTGGCAATATCTGCAAACCAGGGTGCTTTGTACATTAACTGCTCATCTGGGAAGAACTCATTTACACTTGTATCATGTGTAGCATTTTTCTCACAAGGGATTCTGGATAGATGATCTACTACCTTGTTTTCCACACCCTTTTTGTCTCTAATCTCAATGTTGAATTCCTGCAACAATAAGATCCATCTGATTAGTCTTGGTTTTAACTCCTGTTTGGCAAATAGATATTTGAGTGCTGTGTGATCAGTGAAAATAATAACTTTAGAGCCAATGAGGTATGATCTAAATTTGTCAAATGCAAAAACTATTGCCAGCAACTCCTTTTTGGTAGTGGTATAATTTCGTTGAGTGTCATTAAGGACCTTGCTGGCATAGTATATGACATGCACCAAATTTTCTTTTCTCTGTCCTAACACTACCCCAACTACGAAATCAGATGCATCACACATCAGTTCGAATGGCAGATTCCAATCAGCTGGGGTGATGATAGGAGCTGAGGACAGCTTCTTTTTTAAGTTCTCAAATGCAAGCATGCACTTCTCATCAAAGATAAAAGGTGTATCAGACCTAAGGAGATTACTTAAGGGCTTGGCTATCTTTGAAAAATCTTTAATAAACCTTCTGTAGAAGCTAGCATGCCCCAAAAAGCTCCTAATTGCCTTTACATCACTTGGTGGAGGTAATTTTTCAATTAGCTCCACCTTAGCTCTATCTACCTCAATACCTTGGTTAGAAACTTTATGGCCAAGGATTATTCCATCTGTCACCATAAAGTGGCATTTTTCCCAATTCAAGACCAAGTTGGTCTCTTGACATCTTTTTAATACCAAGGCAAGATGATTTAGGCAATTAGGAAAGGAGTCTCCGAATTCTGAAAAGTCATCCATGAAAACTTCAATGAACTTCTCTATCATATCCGAGAAGATGGAAAGCATGCAGCGTTGAAAAGTTGTAGGTGAATTACATAGCCCAAATGGCATGCGCCTATAGGCAAACACCCCATATGGGCAAGTAAATGATGTTTTCTCCTGGTCTCTTGGATCAACCACTGTCTGGTTATATCCTGAATAACCATCTAGAAAACAATAGTATGTGTGTCCTGCAAGTCATTATAGCATCTGGTCCATGAAGGGAAGTGGGAAATGATCTTTTCTCGTGGCTTCATTGAGTTTTCTGTAATCAATACAATTCCTCCATCCTATGACAGTTCTTGTAGGGATCAGCTCATTCCTTTCATTGGGTACCACAGTGATTCCTCCTTTCTTGGGGACCACTTAGACGGGACTAACCCATGGACTATCCAAAATTGGGTAGATTACTCCTCCCTGCCACAGCTTCATGACTTCCTTCTGTACCACTTCCTTCAAAATTGGATTCAGTCTCCTTTCGGGTTGAATGGACGGTTTGGCATCATCTTCCAATAGTATCTTATGCATGCATATGGCCGAACTAATTCCCTTCAAGTCAGCAAGTGTCCATCCGATGGCATCCTTATGCTTTTGTAAGACTTGAAGTAATTCTTCCTCCCGTTCTTGGCTGAGGGATGAATTTATGATCACTGGATAGCTTTCATTCTCTCCTAAGTATGCATACTTAAGAGTGGGCGGTAGTGCCTTTAATTCAAGTTTGGGTGCTTCTTTTCTTTTATCCTTCTCCTTTAGTGTGCCCTGAATATGAGTTTCAGCTGTTGCAACCTCTTCGCTTGATGCTGATTCCTCCTCTTCTGTTAACCCCTCACGTTCTTCTTCTTCAAGAATCTCTTGTACCACAGCATCCACTGAGTCCAACCTCATACATTCTCCCAGTGAGTCTTGTGGGTAGCTCATGGCCTTGAACACATTGAATATTATTTTCTCCTCATGTAATCTAAGGACAAGTTCACCCTTTTGGACATCAATGATGGCTCTGACAGTGGCTAAGAATGGCCTTCCCAAGATTATAGAGGTCTTGGCTCCTTCCTCCATGTCCAATACTACGAAGTCTGCTGGAAAGATAAAGTCTCACACCTTTACCAACAAGTCTTCTACTATTTCGTGAGAAAACTTGAATGATCGGTCTGCTAGTTGCAGGGCCATTCTTGTTGGTTTGGCTTCCTCAATCCTCATTTTCCTCATCATTGCTAAGGACATCAGATTTATGCTGGCTCCTAGATCACATAAAGCCTTCTCCACTGTGATTTCCCCTATGATACAAGAGATTTGGTAGCTCCCAGGATCCTTCAATTTCTGGGGCAATTTGTGCTGGATGATGGCACTGCATTCTTCGGTGAGTACTACAGTCTCATTGTTCTTCCAGCTTCTCTTCTTGGTCATCAACTCCTTCAAGAACTTGGCATAGAATGGCATTTGCTCTATTGCTTCAGCAAAGGGTATGTTGATTTGTAGTTTCTTGAAGATTTCCAAGAATCTTGAGAATTAGTTGTCCTCTCCCTTCTTCTTTAATTGCTGGGGGTATGGAGCTTTTGAAAAGCATGGTTTTAGCACTTCTCCTTCTTGATGTGACTTAGGAGTGGGAACTTGAGTTTCCTCTCGTCCCTTTTCTTCTTCATCTGAGTTTTTCTCTCGTGGTTTCTTGTGGGTCTCCCTAAATTCTTTCCCATTTCTGAGGGTGATAGCCTGACACTCCTCCCTTAGAGTTGAATTAGTATTGCTGTGAATGTTGTGGCCAGGGGATTGCTTGAATAAGTAACCAATTTGTGTTTCAAGTTTCTTGATGGTAGCATCTTGATTCTGCATATTGGACCGCACTTCTTCCCAGAAAACCTTACTATCTTGAATTTCCTTACATATGCTTTCAAGTAGAGTCTCAATTTTGGAAAGTCTATCTTCAGTTGGTGATGGTGGGCTGAGATTAGGTGGTTGAAAAGGGTGATTAGGTGGGTGTTGATAGGATCTCTGTGAGGTATGTTGGTGAGTTGCATTATTGTTGGGATTGTGGTTGTGGCGTCTCTGGTCCTGGCCTTGGTCTTGCTGATTTTCCCACCCAAAGTTAGGGTGGTTTCTCCATCTAGAATTATAAGTTTTGGAGTATGGATCATGGATCTGTCTGGGTGAGTTTCCAACATAGTTGGCTTGTTCCCAGTCACCTTCTTCTCCTACATTCACTCCTTCTTGAGCTGGTGATGAAGTGATGACTACTGCGACTTGGTTTTCTTCTACCTTCTTGGTAAGATCTGCTAGCTGCTTGGTGATCATCTTGTTTTGAGCCAGCAATGCATCCATGTGGTTTAGCTCCATTACTCCTCTAGTATTACTTCTTTCAGAAGCATAGTAATAGTCATTCTCAACCACAGTCTCTATGACATCTATGGCTTCTTCAATGGTTTTGTTCTTGTTTAGAGAGCCCCCTGATGAATGGTCTACAGCCTTCTTTGACTCATAAGAAATACCTTCATAGAAGATGTGCAGTTGAACCCATTCATTGAACATGTCTGGTGGGCATCTTCTTGTTAAGTCCTTAAACCTCTTTCACGCCTCATAGAGAGTTTCACCATCTTGTTGCTTGAAAGTTTGTACCTCAGCTCTCAGCCTATTAATTCTTTGAGGAGGGTAGAATCTTACCAAAAACTTGTTTACCATGTCCTCCCAATTTGTGAAGCTCTCCTTCAGGAAGGATTCCAGCCACTTAGATGCTTTGTCCCTGAATGAAAAAGGGAACAAAAGCAATCTATAGACATCTGGATGAACACCATTAGACTTCACAGTGTCACATATTCTTAGGAAGGTGGTTAGATGTTGATTGGGGTCTTCTTGGGCACTTCCTCCAAATGAACAGTTGTTCTAAACAAGGGTGATGAGCTGGGGTTTTAATTCAAAGTTGTTGGCCTGTATGGTGGGCTTTTGGATGCTACTTCCACAATTTCCTGGGTTTGGATTAATGTAAGAGCCTAGAACTCTCCATTCTTGCCCAACATGATTCACAAGGCCTTATCTGGCATGGTTGTGAGCTTCTCCTTCATGGTTATTTTCCAAGTTCTCATCCATATTTGTTTCAAAGTACTCTTCCTCTTCCTCAGCACCAATAACTCTTTTCCCACTTGCTTCCCTCCTTGATCTATGGAGGGTCCTCTTAGGTTCTGAATCAAAGGAAGTTGAAGCTTCGCCTCTTCTCCCTATCATACAACTAACAGAGCACACAACAAGAAATAAAATGAAGTGATTATTCTTGTTAGAGTGATTGTTAGTGTGAGTGGTGCAAATTATCAAACAGTTAGTGGGTTAGTGGTGCACGAATTTGCAATCCGTACAACTAACCAGCAAGTGCACTGGGTCGTCCAAGTAATACCTTACGTGAGTAAGGGTCGATTCCACTGAGATTATTGGTTTGAAGTAATCTATGTTTATTTTATTAATCTTAGTCAGGATGTTAATAAGGTTATTTGGATTTAATTGTAAGAAGTAAAAGTGTTTGGAATAAGTAATTGTTACTTTATTAATGAAGAATACGTTAGGGTTTTGGAGATGCTTTGTCCTCTAAACTTTAACTCTTCCTTGAAATCCTTTTCCACATGCAAGGCTCCTTCCATGGCAAGCTATATGTAGGGTGTCACCATTGTCAGTGGCTACCTCCCATCCTCTCAGTGAAAATGTTCCAGATGCTCTGTCACAGCACGGCTAATCAGCTGTTAGTTCTCGATCATGTTGGAATAGGATCCATTGATCCTTTTGCGTTTGTCATCACGCCCAGCAATCGCGAGTTTGAAGCTCGTCACAGCCATTCAATCCTTGAATCCTACTCAGAATACCACAGACAAGGTTTAGACCTTTCGAATCCTCAAGAGTGGCCGCCATCAATTCTAGCTTATACCACGAAGATTCTGATTAAGGAATCTAAGAGAAGCTCATTCAGTCTGATGTAGAACGGAGGTGGTTGTCAGGAACACGTTCATGGATCTGAGGAAGGTGATGAGTGTCACGGATCATCACCTTCTTCATGTTTAAGCGCGAATGAACATCTTAGATAGGAACAAGCGTGTTTAAATGGAAAACAAAGGTAATTGTATTAATTCATTGAGACGCTGCAGAGCTCCTCACCCCCAACAATGGAGTTTAGAGACTCATGCTGCCAAAAGGTACAAATTTCAGATCTAAAAATGTCATGAGGTGCAAAGTAAATCTCTAAAAGTTGTTTAAATAGTAAACTAGTAACCTAGGTTTACAGAAAATGAATAAACTATGATAGATAGTGCAGAAATCCACTTCTGGGGCCCACTTGGTGTGTGCTGGGGCTGAGACTTAAGCTTCTCACGTGCCTGGGGCTGTTTTGGGCGTTCAACGCCAGGTTGTAACCTGTTTCTGGCGTTGAACTCCAGCTTGTAACCTGTTTCTGGCGCTGGACGCCAGACAACAACATGATACTGGCGTTGAACGCCAGTTTACATTGTCTATCTCCAGAAAATCTATTTCGAGTGCAGGGAGGTCAGAATCCAACAGCATCAGCAGTCCTTTTTCAGCCTAACTCAGATTTTTGCTCAGCTCCCTCAATTTCAGACAAAAAATACCTGAAATCACAGAAAAATACACAAAATCATAGTAAAGTCTAGAAATATGATTTTTTCCTAAAAACTAATAATATTCTACTAAAAACTAATTAAAACATACTAAAATCTACATGAAATTACCCCCCAAAAGCGTATAAAATATCCGCTCATCACAACACCAAACTTAAACTGTTGCTTGTCCTCAAGGAACTAGATAAATAAAATAGGATGAAAAGAAATTAAGAAGTAATAATATTTCAGAGTTTTTAAGTGGAGCTCAGATTCTTATTAGATGAGCGGGGCTTGTAGCTTTTTGTTTCTGAACAGTTTTGGCATCTCCCTTTATCCTTTGAAATTCTGAATGATTGGCATCCATAGGAACTCAGAATTCAGATAGTATTATTGATTCTCCTAGTGTAGTATGTTGATTCTTGAACACAGTTACTTTATGGGCACTTTGTTTTCCAGTATTACCACCGGATACATAAATGCCACAGACACATGACTGGGTGAACCTTTTCAGATTGTGACTCAGCTTTGCTAAAGTTCCCAGTTAGAGGTGTCCAGAGCTCTTAAGCACACTCTTTTTGCTTTGGATCACGACTTTAACCACTCAGTCTCAAGTTTTTCACTTGGACCTGCATGCCACAAGCACATGGTTAGGACAGCTTGATTTAGCCGCTTAGGCCTGGAACTATTTCCTTGGGCCCTCCTATCCACTGATGCTCAAAGCCTTGGATCCTTTTCACCCTTGCCTTTTGGTTTTAAAGGGTTGTTGGCTTTTATTCCCTTTCTTGATCTAATGATTCCTTGTAATTTTTTTTCTTTTTTTTTTCGCAAGCTTGTTTTTCACTGCTTTTTCTTGCTTCAAGAATCAATTTCATGATTTTTCAGATCATCAATAACATTTCTCTTATTCATCATTCTTTCAGGAGCCAACAATTTTAACATTCATAAAATTCAATATCAAAAATATGCACTGTTCAGGCATTCATTCAGAAGACAAAAAGTATTGCCACCACATATAAATAATTAGAATTTTCCTTATTAAGAAATCGAAAAAATATTGCCTCTTTATTCTAAGAATCTACTACTTTATTCATGTTTGATAATGATGAGACAAATAAATTATAGCTTAATTGGAGATAAAATCAAAATAGAGATACTAATTACTACTACTCCTATATAACTTCTAAGGTAAATTTCTATAAAAATACTATCACAGAGTTAAAGCTTAAAATTAGAACTTAACAACCTGTATTTTGGGAAGTGGATGTTCCTCTAGTCTGTGGGGTGCTTGGTCCTTCAAGGAATAGCTTCTGACGCTTTAGTTCCTTCAGTTCACATCCTTGCTCTTCCTGTTCCCTTAGGTGCCATGATCTTGATGAGTTTTAGCTCAGTGATCATGGCAAATCACACCAAACTTAGAGGTTTGCTTGTCCTCAAGCAAAAGAAAGGAAATGAGAGGAATAGAGGGAGAGGCAATTTCGAAATCCAAAAGATATGATGAGTTGAAAAAAGATTTGAAAAAGATTTGGATTGGAAAAAGATTTGTGTTTATGAATTAAGATACATTTGACATTTTTGAAAAAGGGATTTTAGAAATTAGTGTTTTTAGAAATTAGGATTAAAATTTTTGGAATTGAAGATATTTTAAAACATGTTTATGCAAGAAATTATGAATTGAAACATAAAAATTAGAAAATTTGTGAAGAAAAACGAATTTTACCTCCTCCCCACCATTCTGGCGTTAAACGCCCAAATGCTGCTTGTTTTGGGCGTTTAACGCCCAATTGCTGCTTCTCCTAGGCGTTCAACGCCCAGCTGTTGCTTCTTTCTGGCGTTGAACGCCAGGAAGTCCTTTGTCACTGGGCGTTTTTCTGAACGCCTAGGATGCTGTCAATCTGGCGTTAAACGCCCAGAAGGTGCTTCTTTCTGGCGTTCAACGCCCAGAAGATGCTCCTTTCTGGCGTTTAACGCCCAGATGGCTACCCTTACTGGCGTTGAACGCCCAGTGGGTGCTTCTTTTGGGCGTTTAATGCCCAAAATGTTTCTTACTGGCTTTTTCACGCCAGTGAGCTTCCAAATTCCCTTGTAACTCTGTGAATTCAATCAATTGCTATTTTACCTTTTGAAGATACTTTGACATATACCTATAAAAATTAATTAGCAAAAACAAATAAAATTAAATTTTGTGAATGGCTGGGTTGCCTCCCAGCAAGCACTTCTTTATTGTCCTTAGCTGGACAGTGAGCTCTCATGGAGTCTCACAGATAATCAGAGCAAGGTTAGGACCTCCCAACATATAAACTTAGAGTTTGAATGTGGGGATTCAACACCAAACTTAGAGTTTGGTTGTGGCCTCCCAACACCAAACTTAGAGTTGGACTGTGGGGGCTTTGGTTGACTCTGCAGTGAGAGAAGCTTTTCATGCTTCCTCTCCATGGTTACAAAAGGAGAACCTTGTGTCTTATAGTTTGCAATGTCTGCAAACCACAAAGCTTCCTGAACAGCAAACAATTGCTCATCCGGAAAGGTTTCAGAGATCTCAGTAGGAGGGAGGGATGCTCCTGCTACTGGTTCTATCCGGGACAGGTGATCAGCTACTTGATTCTCTGTTCCTTTTCTGTCTCTTATTTCTATATCAAACTCTTGCAGAAGCAGCACCCATCTTATGAGCCTGGGCTTTGAATCCTGCTTTGTGAGTAGATATTTAAGAGCAGCATGGTTAGTGTACACAATCACTTTTGATCCTACTAAGTAGGATCTAAACTTGTCAATGGCATAAACCACTGCAAGTAATTCTTTTTCTGTGGTTGTGTAATTTTTCTGGGCATCATTTAAAACACTGCTAGCATAATAAATGACATGCAGAAGCCTGTTATGCCTCTGTCCCAATACTGCACCAATGGTATGGTCACTGGCATCACACATTAGTTCAAATGGTAATGTCCAGTCTGGTGCAGAAATAACTGGTGCTGTGACCAGCTTAGCTTTCAGGGTCTCAAACGCCTACAGACACTTTGTGTCAAACACAAATGGCATGTCAGCAGCTAGCAGATTGCTCAGAGGTTTCGAAATTTTTAAAAAATCTTTTATAAACCTCCTATAGAATCCTGCATGCCCCAGAAAGCTTCTGATTGCCTTAACATTGGCAGGTGGTGGTAATTTTTCAATTACTTCAACTTTAGCTTGATCCACCTCTATTCCCTTGTTTGAAATTTTATGCCCAAGGACAATCCCTTCAGTCACCATAAAGTGACATTTTTCCCAGTTTAAAACTAGGTTGGTCTCTTGGCATCTTTTCAGAACAAGTGCTAAATGGTTAAGGCAGGAGCTGAATGAGTCTCCAAATACTGAAAAGTCATCCATGAAGACTTCCAGAAACTTCTCTACCATATCAGAAAAGATAGAGAGCATGCACCTTTGAAAGGTTGCAGGTGCATTGCACAAGCCAAATGGCATCTTTCTGTATGCAAATACTCTAGATGGGCATGTGAATGCCGTTTTCTCTTGATCCTGGGGATCTACTACAATTTGATTATAACCTGAATATCCATCCAGGAAGCAGTAGTATTCATGACCTGCTAGTCTTTCTAGCATCTGGTCTATGAATGGTAAAGGAAAATGATCCTTTCTGGTGGCTGTATTGAGCCTTCTATAATCAATACACATACGCCACCCTGTAACTGTTCTTGTAGGAACCAGTTCATTTTTTTCATTATGAACCACTGTCATGCCTCCCTTCTTAGGGACGACTTGGACAGGGCTTACCCAGGGGCTGTCAGAAATAGGATAAATAATCCCAGCCTCTAGTAATTTAGTGACCTCCTTCTGCACAACTTCCTTTATGGCTGGATTCAGCCGCCTTTGTGGTTGGACCACTGGCTTGGCGTCACCCTCCAATAGGATATTGTGCATGCATCTGGCTGGGCTAATGCCCTTAAGATCACCGATGGACCACCCAAGAGCTGTCTTGTGTGTCCTTAGAACTTGAATTAGTGCTTCCTCTTCCTGTGGCTCTAAGGTAGAGCTTATGATTACAGGAAAGGTATCATCTTCTCCCAAAAATACATATTTCAGGGATGGTGGTAATGGTTTGAGCTCGGGTTTGGGAGGTTTCTCCTCTTCCTGAGGGATTTTCAGAGGTTCTATTATTCTCTCTGATTCCTCCAAATCAGGCTGAACATCTTTAAAGATGTCCTCTAGCTCTGATTCGAGACTCTCAGCCATATTGACCTCTCTTACCAGAGAGTCAATGATATCAACACTCATGCAGTCATCTGGGGTGTCTGGATGTTGCATGGCTTTGGCAACATTCAACTTGAACTCCTCCTCATTGACTCTCAGGGTTATTTCCCCTTTTTGGACGTCAATGAGGGTTCGGCCAGTTGCTAGGAAATGTCTTCCTAGAATGAGAGTTGCACTCTTGTGCTCCTCCATTTCCAGCACCACAAAGTCAGTAGGAAAGGCAAATGGCCCAACCTTGACAATCATGTCTTCAATCACGCCTGATGGGTATTTAATGGAGCCATCAGCAAGTTGAAGACATATCCGGGTTGGTTTGACTTCTTCAGTCAAACCAAGCTTTGTGATAATAAATGCAGGTATTAAGTTGATACTTGCCCCAAGATCACATAGAGCCTGCTTGGTACAATTACCCTCTAATGTGCATGGTATCATAACGCTCCCGGGATCTTTAAGCTTTTCAGGTAAGCTTTTCAGAATGACTGCACTGCATTCTTCAGTGAGGTAAACTTTTTCAGTTTCCCTCCAATCCTTCTTATGACATAAGATCTCTTTCATGAACTTAGCATAAGAGGGTATTTGCTCAAGTGCTTCTGCAAACAGAATCTTTATTTCAAGAGTCCTGAGATAGTCTGCAAAGCGGGCAAATTGCTTATCCTGTTCCGCTTGGCAGAGTTTTTGAGGATAAGGCATTTTGGCTTTGTATTCCTCAACCTTAGTTGCTGCAGGTTTATTGCCTACAGATGTGGATTGGGAAGCCTTTTTAGAAGGGTTGTTATCAGCACTTGTATGTGACTGATCCCCTACTGGCGTTTGAATGCCAGGGGTGGAAGCTGGAGTGGCGTTAGACGTCAACTCCTTATCTGTTACTGGCGTCTGAACGCCAGAACTGTGCTCCCTTTGGGCGTTCAACGCCGGATTCATGCTTGTTTCTAGCGTTGAACGCCAGGAATGAGCATGGTCTGGGCGTTCAGCGCCAGCATTATTCCTCTCTGGGCTCTGATTGTCCTCAGAGGGATTTTGAGTAGCCATTTGTTCATTTCTTGGCTTTCTACTGCTTTGAAGTGAGGTATTTAATATTTTCCCACTTTTTAATTGAACTGCTTGGCATTCTTCTGTTATTTGTTTTGACAGTTGCTTTTCTGTTTGCTTTAACTGTACTTCCATATTTCTGTTAGCCATTCTTGTTTCCTGTAGTATTTCCTTGAATTCGGCTAGCTGCTGAGTTAGAAAGTCTAATTGTTGATTGAATTCATTAGCCTGGTCTACAGGACTGAGTTCAGCAGTTACTGTTTTAGCTTCTTCTTTCATGGAAGATTCACTGCTTAGGTACAGATGCTGATTTCTGGCAACTGTATCAATAAGCTCTTGAGCTTCTTCAATTGTTTTTCTCATATGTATAGATCCACCAGCTGAGTGATCTAGAGAAATCTGAGCTTTTTCTGTAAGCCCATAGTAGAAGATGTCTAATTGCACCCACTCTGAAAATATTTCAGAGGCGCATTTTCTTAGCATCTCTCTGTATCTCTCTCAGGCATCATAAAGGGATTCATTCTCTACTTGTTTGAAGCCTTGGATGCTTAGCCTCAACTGTGTCATCCGTTTTGGAGGAAAATATTGATTCAGGAATTTTTCTGACAGCTGTTTCCATGTCCTTATGCTGTTCTTAGGTTGGTTATTCAACCACCTCTTAGCTTGATCTTTTACAGCGAATGGAAATAGTAATAGTCTGTAGATATCCTGATCTACTTCTTTATCATGTACTGTGTCAGCAATTTGTAAAAATTGTGCCAGAAACTCTGTAGGTTCTTCCTGTGGAAGACCGGAATACTGGCAACTTTGCTGCACCATGATAATGAGTTGAGGATTCAACTCAAAACTACTAATTCCAATGGAGGGTATACATATACTACTCCCATATGAAGCAGTAGTGGGGTTAGCATATGACCCCAGAGTCCTTCTGGACTGTTCATTTCCGCTTATGTCCATGTTGGAGTAAAGGGGTAATGTGTATTTAAATTTTTTAGTTTATAAATAACTAAAATAAAAAAAATTCGAAATAAAATAAAAACCAAAATAAAAATAAGATAAAATAAGAAAATTAAAATAAAATAAAATAAAATTTAATAAGAATTTGAAAATATTTTATGAAGATTTTTGAAAAGGTGAGGAGAGAGAAAGTGGTTAGGATATTTTTGAAAAAGATAAATTTTTTTTTTAAACTTAAAAAGATAAAAATTGAAAAATTTTAAAATTGAAATCTGAATTTTTATAAAAAAATTTCGAAAAAATAGTTCAAAATTAGTTAGAAAAGATATTTTTTTGAATTTTGAATTTTATGATGAAAGAGAAAAACACACAGAAGACACAAGACTTAAAACTTTTAGATCTAATGCTCCTTATTTTTGAAAATTTTGGAGGGAAAACACCAAGAAACACCAAACTTAAAAATTTTAAGATCAAAACACAAGAAAAACTCAAGAACACCTTGAAGATTCACAAGAACACAAGAACAAAAGAAAGAATACCAAACTTAAAATTTTTAGAAAACTTCACTAAATTTTCGAAAATTGAAGAAAAATTAACAATAAAACACCAAACTTAAAGTTTGGCACAAGATTAAATCAAGAAAAATTATTTTTTAAAAGAAGTTTTGAAATAAAGATACCCAATTACCAAGAACATAGACCAATGCTCTAGCCAATTGGGCAGAAAATGCAACAATTGTTCTGAATAGGTATATTTATTTTGGAAGACTAATGCTTTGGATTAGCACAAGAAAAACAAGAAAAGACATAGAACAAGAAAAATAAACAAGAACAACTTAAAAATCAATGAAGAACAAAAAAAAAAAAAACACAAATTCGAAAATTTAAAGGAAAAATATAAAATATGCAATTGACACTAAACTTAGAACAAGACACTAAACTCACGAAAAAGATTAAAATTGGTAAAGAAAAATAATATTTTTGAAAAATTTTTTTTTTTTAAAAAAAATTATCCTATCAGAATTTAATGACTCTATAACAATAAAAATAAACTATTCCTAATCTAAGAAATAAAATAAACCTTTAGTTGTTCAAACTCAAATAATCCCCGACAACGGCACCAAAAACTTGGTGCACGAATTTGCAATCCGTACAACTAACCAGCAAGTGCACTGGGTCGTCCAAGTAATACCTTACGTGAGTTAGGGTCGATCCCACGGAGATTATTGGTTTGAAGCAATCTATGTTTATTTTATTAATCTTAGTCAGGATGTTAATAAGGTTATTTGGATTTAATTGTAAGAAGTAAAAGTGTTTGGAATAAGTAATTGTTACTTTATTAATGAAGAATACGTTGGGGTTTTGGAGATGCTTTGTCCTCTGAACTTCAACTCTTCCTTGAAATCCTTTTCCACACGCAAGGCTCCTTCCATGGCAAGCTGTATGTAGGGTGTCACTATTGTCAGTGGCTACCTCCCATCCTCTCAGTGAAAACGTTCCAGATGCTCTATCACAGCACGGCTAATCAGCTGTTGGTTCTCGATCATGTTGGAATAGGATCCATTGATCCTTTTGTGTTTGTCATCACGCCCAGCAATCGCGAGTTTGAAGCTCGTCATAGCCATTCAATCCTTGAATCCTACTTGGAATACCACAGACAAGGTTTAGACCTTCCGGATCCTCAAGAGTGGCCGCCATCAATTCTAGCTTATACCACGAAGATTCTGATTAAGGAATCTAAGAGAAGCTCATTCAGTCTGATGTAGAACGGAGGTGGTTGTCAGGAACACGTTCATGGATCATCACCTTCTTCATGTTTAAGCGCGAATGAACATCTTAGATAGGAACAAGCGTGTTTAAATGGAAAACAAAGGTAATTGTATTAATTCATCGAGACACTGCAGAGCTCCTCACCCCCAACAATGGAGTTTAGAGACTCATGCTGCCAAAAGGTACAAATTTCAGATCTAAAAATGTCATGAGGTGTAAAGTAAATCGCTAAAAGTTGTTTAAATAGTAAACTAGTAACTTAGGTTTACAGAAAATGAGTAAACTATGATAGATAGTGCAGAAATCCACTTCTGGGGCCCACTTGGGGTGTGCTGGGGCTGAGACTTAAGCTTCTCACGTGCCTGGGGCTGTTTTGGGCGTTCAACGCCAGGTTGTAACCTGTTTCTGGCGTTGAACTCCAGCTTGTAACCTGTTTCTGGCGCTGGACGCCAGACAACAGCATGATACTGGCGTTGAACGCCAGTTTACGTCATCTATCTTCGCGCAAAGTATTGACTATTATATATTGCTGGAAAGCCCTGGATGTCTACTTTCCAACGCCATTGAGAGCTCGCCAATTGGACTCCTGTAGCTCCAGAAAATCTATTTCGAGTGCAGGGAGGTCAGAATCCAACAGCATCAGCAGTCCTTTTTCAGCCTAACTCAGATTTTTGCTCAGCTCCCTCAATTTCAGCCAGAAAATATCTGAAATCACAGAAAAACACACAAACTCATAGTAAAGTCCAGAAATATGATTTTTGCCTAAAAACTAATAATATTCTACTAAAAACTAATTAAAATATACTAAAATCTACACGAAATTACCCCCCAAAAGCGTATAAAATATCCGCTCATCAGTTAGTGAGCAGAATTGTAAGTAAATTCAAAGAAAAAAAGAAACAACGAGGGGTGAGGGGTGAGGAAGAAACTAAATAAACTGAAGGTAAATGACTAGATAAAATAAACAAACAAACAAAAATGCTCAATCTAGTGAACTTCCAACTTAATCATTGTTGATACAAAATCAATCCCCGGCAACAGCGCCATAAACATGATGCACGAAAACTTGTCTCTCAACAAATTTCCCTTTGGCAAGTATACTGAATCGTCGTCAAGTAAAAACTCACAATAGAGTCAGGTCAAATCCCACAGGGATTGATTGGTCAAGCAACTTTAGTTGGAAGAGTGTGCTAGTTGAGCTAAACAGAATGTAGTTGAGAATTGCAGGAAATTAAATGGCGGGAAAGTAAATTGCAGAAAATAAAATGCAGAATCTTAAATGGAGATTTGGGGAGATGAACATGGAAAGAAATGGCAGAAAGTAAAGAGAATGGGTAAGATAAAAAATGGGGGATTCATTGGGCTTAGGAGATGTTGCATTCTCCGGATCAAATTCATTCTCATCTCTTCCTCAATCAATGCATTCATTGATCTCCTTGGCAATCTTAAGTGATTGGATCCCAATTCCTTGGCAATCCAATCTCTCTAAGCTTGAACAATTGCCCAATTCCTTGATTTAATTGCTCATGGGAAGAGATAAAGTGTGATCACTGATTATACCACATGCATTTCCAAATCAAAGTGTTGGGAGGAATACATGTCACTATATCCGCCCAAACCCCAATTTGGTCCAACATGAGAAAGCATTTCTAGCATGATCTCCTCATCCCTTTTCCAAGGCTCAAAGGAGATCCAATTATGGAGAGTTTCTTTTCTAAGACAACTAACCAATTGAATTAAGATCGAAAGCTTTCTAGTAAAACAAGAGAAAAGAAAGAGGAAGAAGAATGAAAACTATAATTGATCTATCAAATTACAACAGAGCTCCCTAACCCAATGAAAGGGGTTTAGTTGTTCATAGCTCTGGAAATGGAAAATGGCAGTGAAGAATACATGCTTAACTAGAAAATGCAGAAAAGTAAATATACAGAGGGTAGTTCTCCAAAGTGCAAAAGCTTCTCTACAGTTCAAAACTACTCCTATATATACTACTCTTCTTGATCTTCTAGTGAGTTCTTCAAGTCTTGGATATGAGCCTTTGATCTTGAGTTGTAGCAGTTACAATCTTCAGTGGGCTCAACTTTGTTTGCAGAAAAGTGTGAGTTAGGCATGGGCGTTAGCTTGGACGTTAGTGGTGTTAACGTTAAGTGAAAATGTGGGTTCGAGAACGTTAGTGACAATCACCTTTTTCACTAATGTTCCATCCCAAAATGGTCCACGTTAACTTCAACGTTAGTGGCACTACCGTGACTACTAACATTGCCTCTTGATCCTTCGCAAACGTTATTGGGAATCACCTTTTCCAATAACGTTGCCTTGTACCCCCTTTCCCTATGTTAGAGTTCACGTTAGTATAACTAACGTGACTCTTAACGTGGGCATGCCTAAGCTTCGAGAGCATTAGTGACACTTACCTTTGTCACTAACGCTCCAAATGCCCCTCCTTCCCATGTTAGAGCTCACGTTAATTAGATTAACATGGCTACTAACGTAGTAGTGAATGCCATCTCCAACGTTAGTGACAAAGGTGAGTGTCACTAACGTTGGCTCATCATGCTTAGCTCGACATTATCTCTCACGTTAGTGGTCTTAACTTGACCACTAACGTGGGCAATGTTGGCTTAATCCAACATTAGTGACAAAGGTGAGTGTCATTAACGTTGGCATTGTCTTCCCATTGCCAATTCGGAGCGTTAGTGGTATTCACTTTTACCACTAACGCTGGAGCTCCCTTTTCTTCCACGTTAACTACTACGTTAATGTAGTTAACGTGGCAATTAATGTGGGCTATGATGGCTGCGAAGACGTTATTGGCAATCACTTTTCTCATTAACATTGCAAGCTCATTCCCATTCCACGTTAGTGGTCATGTTAATTAGATTAACGTGGCTACTAATGTGGCTCTTCCTTTCTTTTTTTGTCATGAAATCAAGCAATTAAAGTGCATCAAAGCTCTGCTCCAAGTCTTGAGATTATGCATCATCAATTATATCATTCAATTCATGCCTAATTTTCATGAAATCATATAAAATTTATAATACTTGCCTGAATCAAGGTGTAAGTGTATTTTCATCCAAAACTTGCCTTATTTACTAAGAAAATGCATGAAACTACCCTAAAACAGTAAAGAAAAGGTCAGTGAAACTGGCCTAGATGCCCTGGCATCAGTTGTCCGAGCTGTTCCCTGATTTTGTCCAAGTATGTTTTCATGGTGGGATCTTTGGCTTGGTAGCTTCCCTCTATTTGTGAAGTGACTACTTGTGAGTCGCTGAAGATAATAAGCTTTTGAGCTCCAACCTCCCTAGCCAGCTTTAGACCAACTAGTAGTGCCTCATATTCTGCTTGGTTGTTCAAGGCAGGGAACCCGAATTTGAGGGAGAGTTCGATTTGGGTTCCTTGGTCGCTTTCAATTATCACACCCGCGTCACTTCCAGTTTTATTTGAGGAACCGTCCACGTATAGATTCCATTCTGTGGGGATTTTCGGTGTGTCTGTAAATTCTACAATGAAGTCAGCCAGGTATTGTGATTTGATGGCTGTCTGAGCTTCGTATTGAAGATCGAATTCGGACAACTCGACTGCCCATTGTAACATTCTGCCCACCAGGTATGTTTTTTGTAAAATCCCTTTTATGGGCTGGTTGGTCCGAACCCTAATGGTGTGAGCTTGGAAGTATGGATGAAGTCGTCGAGATGTTAGTATGAGAGCGTAGGAAAACTTTTCTATTTTTTGGTAGTTTAGCTCGGACCCTTGTAATGCTTTATTGATGAAGTATACGGGTTGTTGTCCACTGTCGTCTTCTCGAACTAGGGCTGAGGCTACTGCCCGACTTCCTACCGCGAGTTATAATATGAGTGGTTCTCCTTCCCGCGGTCGAGTTAGGATAGGTGGTTATCCCAGGAATCTTTTGAAATCTTGGAAGGCTTACTCGCACTCTGTTGTCCATTCAAACTCCTTTTCCTTCCTTAGAGTGGTGTAGAAGGGAAGAGATCTTATTGCCGATCCGGCTAGAAATCTGGACAAGGCTGCCAACCTCCCGTTGAGTCGTTGTACCTTTTTGACACAAGTCGGACTCTTCATGTCGAGTATGGCCCGACATTTATCCAGATTTGCCTCGATTCCTCTTTGTGTGAGCGTAAAACCCAAGAATTTACCAGCTTCCACTGCGAAGGTGTATTTTTCAGGATTGAGTCGCATGTCGTGCCGTCTTATAGTGTCGAAAACTTGGGTCAGGTCGGACAATAGCGTCGCTTCACTTTGTATCTTTATTAACATGTCATCCACATAGACTTCCATGATTTTTCCGATGTGATCCGTGAAGACCTTATTCATTAATCTCTGATAAGTAGCTCCCGCATTTTTAAGACCGAAAGGCATGACGATGTAGCAGTAGTTTGCTTTTGGGGTTAAGAAGGAAGTTTTTTCTTGGTCGGGTGGATACATTGGGATTTGATTGTATCCCGAGTATGCGTCCATAAACAAGAGGTATTTATATCCGGAGGAGGCATCTACTAGAGCGTCGATATTTGGGAGTGGATAAGGATCTTTTGGGCAGGCTTTGTTGAGATCGGTGTAGTCGGTGCACATTCGGCACTTCCCGTTTAATTTTTCACCAAGACGATGTTAGCTAGCCATAGTGGGTATTTGACTTCTCTTATAAATCCTGCCTCCAGTATAGCTTGTACTTGCTCTTCCACAACCTGGGATCATTCTGGTTTGAGTTTTCTTCGCATCTGTTGTACTGGTCGAGATCCTGGGTAAACTGATAGCTTGTGGCACATTAACTTGGGATCTATGCCTGGCATGTATGCGGCCTTCCATGCAAAGAGGTCGACGTTATCTCGCAAGAACTGTATGAGTGATTCTTTTATGTCTCCTTTTAGGATTGTATCGATATTGGGTGTTTGGTACGGGGTGTCTCTGATCTGGACTTTCTCTACTTCACCTTCGAGTTGTGGGCGGAGTTCTTCCCGCCTCTGCACTCCACCGAGTTCAATTGTGTGGAATTCTTCTCCTTTGCCTCTGAGGTTTAGGCTTTCATGATAACAACGGCGCGTCATCTTCTGGTCTGCTTTTATTGTAGCTATCACTTCTGTAGTTGGGAATTTCGTGCATAGATGTGGAGTCGAGACTATTGCACCGAGCTGATTCGAGGTTGTTTGACCTATTAAGGCATTGTAGGCTGAACTTACATCAACCACGATGTAATCTATCTTGAGTGTTCTTGACTGGTTTCCTTTTCCGAAGGTTGTGTGTAGTGAGATATACCCAAGCGGTTGAACCGGGGTGTCTCCCAGTCCGAATAGGCTGTTTGGATATGCTCTAAGTTCTTTTTCTTCCAGGCCGAGCTTGTCGAAGACAGTTTTGAACAAGATGTCGGCGGAGCTCCCTTAGTCTATCAGTGTGCGGTGGAGATTTGAGTTTGCCAGTATAATTGTGATGACCATGGATTGTCGTGTCCTGAGATGATACTGGATGCGTCTTCTTTAGTGAAAATAATTACAGGGATGTCGGGTGCTTCCTCCTTCCCCTCGATATGATATACTTCTTTAAGATATCTTTTGCGAGATGATTTGGAGACTCCTCCTCCCGCAAATCCGCCGTGTATCATGTGGACATGTCTTTCGGGTGTACAAGGTGATCGCTCGGTTCGTCTGACATCTTCTTCCCTTCTTCTTTTTCTTTGCTCATCGTCCCGGGTGGCCAGATACCAATCTAATTTCCCCTCTCTTACTAGCTTTTCTATGACATTCTTTAAGTCAAAATATTCGTTGGTAGAATGCCCGCGGATTCGATGATATTCACAATATTCGGTCCGATTTTCTCTTCCTTTTTTGCCTTTGAGTGGTCGAGCTGGAGATATTTTTTCAGTGTGGTAAACCTCTATGTAGACATCAACAAGGGACACCCGAAGAGAGGTGTAATTGTGGTATTTTTTGATATTTTCTTCCTTCTTCTTGGACTCTTTGTCCTTATCCCGGGAGGGATAGGTGAATCCGGATTTTGAGGTCTCTCCCAGTCGAGAGTTTTCCTCCATGTTGATGTACTTCTCCACTCGTTCTTGCACTTCGTTTAGAGATGTGGGGTATTTTTTCGATATAGATTGGCTAAAAAGTCCCTCTCACAAGCCATTGATGAGGCCCATAATGGCAGCCTCTGTTGGTAGGTTCTATATGTCCAAGCACGTTTTGTTGAATCTTTCTATGTAGTTGCGAAGACTTTCCCGTTCTCCTTGCTTGATTCCTAACAGACTTGGGGCGTGCTTGGCCTTATCTTTTTGGATGGAGAATCTGGCCAAAAACTTCATAGCTAAGTCATTGAAACTCGAGATAGACCTAGGAGGTAAATTGTTGAACCATCTAATTGTCGTCTTTGTTAAAGTAGTCAGAAAGGATTTGCAATGAACTGTATCTGAGGCGTCGGTGAGGTACATTCTACTTCTGAAATTGCTGAGATGATGGCTGGGATCTGTAGTGCCATCGTATAAAGTCATATCCGGGAGTTTAAAGTCTTTTGGAATTTTGGTCTTCATGATCTCCTTGTTGAATAGATCTTGTTCTTTGCGGGAGCCATCCTCATGAGGGGATCGGTTAGCTTTGGTCTTGAGATCGGCTTCAAGTTTTAGGAGTTTGTCCTCTAATTCCCGACGTCGCCTTATTTTCTTTTGTAGGTCTTTCTCAGCCTCTCGTTGATGTAGGGCTTCTTCTTCCAGTTGTTTCAAACGGTCTTGAAGCGCCTCCATGGCTCCCGTATTCGGAGAATTCTTTTTGTTGTTAAGTTGAAGTGTATCCTTTGGTGTAGTGTCCGCATTTTTGTGCGGTGTTCTATCTTCTAGATCTGAATTGTGGTCTTGTCATGGTCGTCCGCCATGGTGATGGGATGACTTCCAGGTCCCCGGTAACGGTGCCAATATTCCGAGGGTTGCCTGAAACTGTAGGTCGATCTCGGACGAGATCTTCTGTATTGGTCGGAGCTGTTGTGTCCAATTTGTTGGACTTGGTGATAGTGCTGATCCTTCGTCACCAGAGGGTGGTGGTACATGCAAGGGACTCTGATGCTTAAGTTAGCAAGGGTATTAAGCAGGTATTTTGTAGAATCAGAGTATGAGTTATACTTGGTTGCTCCAGTGTATTTATAATAGTGTAGAGTGACCTTTTCAGATAAGATAAGTTAGTTATCTTGTCTTATCTTATCTTATCTTTATGGGAACCGCCCTTATCTCTATAGGCTTGGGCTGCCTTTGGATTTAGGTCGTATTCCTCTATTCGGGCCCTTCGTTGGGCTTTCCTGGCAATTTGGCTAACCTCTTTGAGAAGAGGTCGGGTAGCTTGATCCGAAGAGGTCGGTCGTCTCATTCCTAATCATCCCGGGTCGGACAGCTTGACCCAGGGTATGAACAGTGTTGTGATTAGCGGATAATTTATACGCTTTTTGGCATTATTTTTAGGTAGTTTTTAGTATGTTTTATTCACTTTTTAGTATATTTTTATTAGTTTTTAAGCAAAATTCAAATTTCTGGACTTTACTATGAGCTTGTGTGTTTTTCTGTGATTTCAGGTATTTTCTGGCTGAAATTGAGGGACCTGAGCAAAAATCTAATTCAGATGCTGAAAAAGGACTGCAAATGTTGTTGGATTCTAACCTCCCTACACTCGAAATGGATTTTCTGGAGCTACAGAAGCCCAATTAGGGCGCTCTTAATTGAGTTGAAAAGTAGACATCCTGGGCTTTCCATCAATATATAATAGTCCATACTTTGCCCGAGTTTTGACGATGCAAACTGGCGTTCAAACGCCAACTTTCTGCCTTATTCTGGCATTAAACGCTAGAAACAGGATAAAAGCTGGAGTTAAACTCCCAAACTGGCATAAAAGCTGGCGTTTAACTTCAAAAAAAATCTCTACACATGAAAGCTTCAATGCTCAGCCCAAGCACACACCAAGTGGGCCCAGAAATGGATTTCTGTATCATTTACTTATTTATGTAATCCTAGTAACTAGTTTAGTATAAATAGGACTTTTTACTATTGTACTGAAAATCTTTGGATGTTTAGTCCGCAGATAGAGGTCTTGGTTATTTTGGTTCCCCCTCTGGGGCCGAAGCCAATGAACACCATTATCACTTATGTATTTTCAACGGTGGAGTTTCTACACCTCATAGATTAAGGTGTGGAGCTCTGCTGTTCCTCGAGTATTAATGCAAAGTACTATTGTTCTTCTATTCAATTCAAGCTTATTCTTATTCTAAGATATTCATTCACACACAAGAACATGATGAATGTGATGATCAAGTGACACACATCACCATTCTCACTTATGAACGCGTGCCTGACAAACACTTCCGTTCTACATGAAAACAAGCTTGAATGCATATCTCTTGGATCTCTCTTCAACGATTCTCATCGTCTCTCCTGACAACGGAGCATCTGAATCCGAGATTAGAATTTTCATAGTATAGGCTAGAATCAATTGGCAGTATTCCTGAGATCCAGAAAGTCTAAACCTTGTCTGTGGTATTCCGAGTAGGATCTGGAAAGGGATGATTGTGACGAGCTTCAAACTCATGACTGTTGGGCGTAGTGACAGACGCAAAAGGATCATTGGATCCTATTCCAATACAAGTGAGAACCAACAGCTGATTAGCCATGCGGTAGCTGTGCCTGGTATTTTTCATCCGAGACGAGAAATCCGACAGTTGATTAGCCGTACAGAAATCGTAGAGGACCATTTTCACTGAGAGGACGGGAGGTAGCCATTGACAACGGTGATCCCCAACATACAGCTTGCCATGGAAAGGAGTATGAATGATTGAATGAAGGCATTAGGAAAACATAAATTCAGAAGGAATAACGCATCTCTATACGCTTATCTGAAATTCCTACCAATGAATTACATAAGTATCTCTATCTTTATTTTATGTTTATCTATCTTTTAATTATCAAAACTCCATAACAATTTGAATCCGCCTGACTGAGATTTATAAGATGACCATAGCTTACTTCAAGCCGACAATCTCCGTGGGACCGACCCTTACTCACGTAAGGTATTACTTGGACGACCCACTATACTTGCTGGTTAGCTGCACGAAGTTGTGTATCACGATTTTGTGTACCACATACTCTGGGTCATTTTTTTCTTTCATGCTATTTAGGATATCTGCTTGATATGCATAGCATGCTTGTTTGTGAGTACTTTTTGGGATAATTGAAGCATTGAGCTTGAGATATTGAGCCTGATCACCTTGATATTAATTATTTAGTGTGGACAGAAAACCCAAATGGCACCTTGCAGGCAAGGTCGACTACATACACAAAGAGAGAATGAGGATACCCACGTTTAGAACATGGTAGATTATTGAGTGCAGAGATCAGTAGAAAGGATAAAAATAAGTGAGCATACTTAAGCTTGAATCTAGCCGAGTTTGACATCCATTGGTGTTTAATTTTAGTTATGATAAATGAAAAATCATTAGTTGTTTAATATGTCAAGTTATAGTGTTACATTTAAGGATGAAGAACTTGAGTGGAAAGTTTTCCTAACTTATTGTTGAAGTTTTAGGTAGTGTGATTATTGAGAATGAGGATTTAATGAAATTTTGATTTAAGTATAGAGATACTTTAAGGCCCTAAACTGTGATTAAGTATTAGGATGGAGGTAATCATTATCTGGGTCAGGTAGAGAAAGTTCAAAAGTGAGCTTAAGTTTTTGTAATCCGATAATGAAGTATGACTTGGATGAAGGATTAGATTCTTGATGGCTAAATCAGAGTGGTGTAGCAAAAGTATTAACACTAGACAGTTACGATAAGGTGTAGTAGGAGATGATTAGAAACGATTTAGGTTTTGAATATTGGAAGGGTTTCATAGGTTAATATAAGTAATGATTTCCAGAAAACTAATTTGGATTGTGGTTGTAAGATTAGATCGATTCGGAGTAGGTTGAAGAGATGATTACAGGTGTAAGTGGATTTGTGCATAGATTGAGGGGGCTAAGAATGAGAAGGAGGGGTATGGCATAGGCTTGAATTCGGTTTAGTCATGGCATTATAAACAAGAATGAAGGGTGTGAATAGGAATTTGAGCTGATGTTAAGGAATGGTAAGATGGATGGTATGAGGTTAGTTTAAGTTGAGGAAGCATGTAATGATGATGATAGGTAAACTAAATTTTGGAGACAAAATTTCTTATTAGAAGGGGAGAATGTAAGAACCGAAAATTTATTAATCATTTAATTAAAATAAAATAAACATATGATTTAAGTGTCTGGATTAGGTTTGAAATTTAGAGATATTAATTAGAAAATATAAAGATGAAATTCGGATTCAATGAATTTTTTCGAACAAGAGAAAGTACTTTTCTACTAAAAGATACGTAAAAGCGCGTACCAATTTAATTGGATCGAAACTGTGAGTGAGAAAATAAATTTAATTATGAGTGAATAAATTTAGGAAATTGAATCATTAATTTGAAAGATAAAAATAAATTAGACTTGCAAACTGGGCACTAATTCTAAAGGTTTGGCCCAAAGTTGGGGCAAATGGACCAAAAATACTAACGCATTAGACTGGGCCTAAATTGGGCCAAGCCTAACTTATAAACACACATTAAATGAGTATTTAAGCTCATTCACTTACCAAAGAGGGTGAGGGAACCCTGAAATGAGAAGCGGGGAGGGGAGGAGAGCTCCATGTCACTATTCATCTCCTCCTTCAAATCACCATAACTTTTGATCCGGAGCTCCGATTGATGAGCCATTTGCGACCACGCAAAGTTCTTGTCGAGTTCTTCATTTCTAGCAAAACAAAGTTGGTAAAAATTTAAAGATCACACTCCATTTTTCTTTCCTATGTAATTTTGCAATTTTGGATTTTGATTTTGGAAAATTTTGAGATTTTGATTGTTTCGTGTGATTTAGTTATGGGTTATTGTTGGATTTTATCCCAATTCACAATAGATAAGGTACGAAAGCTCTATACCCTTGTGATTTGTGTATTTAGAAACTCTAGGTATTGATCTTTACAAATTAATTGTGTATAGCTTGATAATTGTGATATTGGGAGCAAGTGGAGTTGAGTTGGTGGCTTGATTGAGCTTGGTTGTGATCAATTGGTGATTTTTGTGCATATTGAAAATCAGCCAAGGTATGATTTCGGTTTCTTTTTTGTAATATGTAATGTTTCGTGACACTTAGGCTAGTAGCCTTTAAGATAGGATTGAATGATGTGGTTGTATAATTAATTGCATGTAAATGTTATGGTTGATGTTGATTTTGATGAAGGTTAAAGGAATTATATATGGTGGAGTATGAATATTGATGATTATGATGATTGTGATTATTGAACGAATTATGATGTTAATAATGGGTAATTGTTGATGTGTTGATGATTAATGATGTTGTTGTTGATAGATAATGAGAAATTAGAGAATTTATGATGATAAGTTGATGATTGAGGTAAAGGATTGATTGAGCAAGGCTCATGTGGTTATGAAATGTTGAATGTTGATTTGTTCATGTGAATTGATGTGGTGAGTGAGAGTTGTGGTTGTAAAATGTTAGTTGTTGTTATGTGTATGTGAATTGATGTGGTGAATGAGACTTTATGATGAAAGTTATGAAATTAAATGCATGAGATAGGTTGAATTGAGGATGGAGAGGGATAAATGGTATTGATAGAGTTTTGGTATGTGAGTGGAATGGTTTAAAAGCGAGAATTGTGATATTGAGGGTTGGTTTAGTAAAAAAAAAAAGAGTTGAGTTTGGCAAAATTCTACATAAACTGATTTTCTGGCAGCAACTTCGAAAACTTTTTGGGAATGGTCTAATTATCACAATTGAATGGGATTAAATTTTCTTGAGTCTTTGTGATGTTTAGATATGAGTTTTTGAAGTTTATTACTTTAACCCTTATTTTCTGCTGTTGCATAATCAAACTAGAAACTTTCCAAGCTTATATCTCCGAATCCGAACCACATTTTTAAGTGGAACCAAAATAAAATTGAAACTGAAACTATTTTCTTGTTTGTGTAAAAATTTCAGACTTTAATAAATTTTTTACAAGAAGTTGTGCTTGTTTTAAAAATAGAGCTCTTAGTTGTGTTGACAGCAAAACTAGTTTTTGAAAGCAAACTTGTAATCTGTATAACTCTTTTCAAAAAAAATAATTTTTTATGGGACTTAATTTGGTTTGAAACTCTATAAGTCTAATTTATTTATAGAAAATTTCAGATTCATCAAGTGAAAATAAGAATTTTGGTGAATTTTCTAAGAATAGGGTAGCGTGCTGTCTTGGTGCAGAAATTTTCAAACTTAAACCCTTATTTTGCTAAAAAATGGTTTTCTTCACTTTTTCAAGGATTCTCTACCTTTCTAAAATTCTTTAATTACCGTTTAAGATTTCTATATAGTAATTTGGTCTTAAGACTATTAGAGGTGAGTTAGTAAATTAAATTAATGAATTTCTGTTATAAGTTTAGAAGGCGGTTACTAGGCTTGGGAAGTTCTGTGGATGGAATAGCGTGAATGTTTGGGCAGAGTGTTGAGGTGACAATAAATTGAGAAACATGAATGATTATGGTTAACGAGATGAGTATAAGCAGACTTGTGCTATGAACAGTGATATCTGAGATTGAGTATGTGATTGTGATATGCATTGTTCTTCGTCATAGGGGCTGTGGCAGTCTCCTGCCTACGTTTGGATGTGAGGGCTGTGGTAGTCTCCCACTCACGTGGCATACGTTGAATTGGTAAGTCGCTATGTGGCTCGGGTAAGGACTGTGGCAGTTTCCTGATTGTCGAGGTAACAGTGCTGGCGTACGGGCTGAGGCAGTCTCCGGCCTACGTTGAGATGTAAGGAATGAGGTAGTCTCCTGCTCGCATAATCTTTTCTGCCGCCAAAGTGAACTCAAGCACTATAACCCGAAAGAGTGTGCCGGGCACTATAACTCGCGGGGAGCAAGAAAGAGTGAGCAGGGAACCATATCCCTGGTCGTGGTAGAAAGGCAACATCTTGGGGATGTGTCAGGTTGGAATTTTGAACCAACAGGTGATATCACGAGCCAAATAGGATAAACATTCATCATATGCATCTTCTACATGCTTGCTTGCTTTGATTACTTGAGTGATGCCTATTTGAATAACATGCATAAATGCTAGTTAATTTTACCTGCTATATATGTATACCACTTGTGTTTTACTTGCTTGCATTATCTGTGATTGACTAGTGCTAAGGAGATTAGGTAGGCAGTGGCGATGAGATTGCATGGAGGATAGATTAACGAAGGCTGTGGGATACAGTGGTGTGATATGGTATTAGTTAAAAATATCCTAAGTTTATATTACTCTCTTTATGGTTTAAGTTAATTATTTGTTTTAGGCTTGAATACTCTGTATAGGTGTGAAGTTCTAGGATTGTCTCTGGCATCCCAGAACATTATATCTTACATATTAGACACTGTTACCATACTAAGAATCTCTGGTTCTCATACCATATGTTGTTGTTGTTTTTCAGATGCAGGTCGCAACCCACCTCGGTGACATGTGGGATGGTGAAAAGCGAAGGATTACTTGCTATATTTTGTATTTTGGATTATTTTGTCGTAGTTCTCTTATTTATGGATATTTAACTTTTTTCCTAGAGCCTTACTTTGAGAGATAGGAAGTAGTTGTTTTAAATCAAACTCTGTTGTAATTTTTATTAGACGGCCTAAACTCTGCGGATTGTGGCTAGTTTCTTTTGGTTATTATATATATATATATATATATATATATGTATCTTGTTTACTTTATCTTTATCTATTACCTTGTACATCCTGGAGCTATTGCAAGGTTATATATATTATGTTTTGTTCCTTTCGAGCCAATGCGTTTTAGTTTTCGTAAGTGAACGCTTCACGATCTGTTTCCTTATGTTTGTCTATCTTTGATTTATATTTTTTTATCGGACTTCTAGTTATATAAATTCTTGAATATATTCTATAATAAGAGCTTTAAAACTGTTGTAGCACTTTATCACCCTTTGCTTTACGAGATGAGGTAAGGCCTAGAGTAATAGGATGTTACAAATCACATTTACAAAACACCCTTGCAAAAAAGACATGCACCAAAGTTCTAATCACCTTTGAAGGTCAAGTCCAACAAAGAATATCACATTTGAAGCTAAACTGCTAGATGATTGTTATCTTTAATATTTTTCCAATTATAGAAAAAGGCATGCACTAAAATTCTAATCTTAAATAACTCAAATGAGATCTGAGAAGGAGAGTTAGATGAGAGTTAGTTATGTTCTATTGTATATATAGCAGTAGTGTCTTTTCCAATGGGTGGCACAATGATACGATACTAATCCACATTTTCTTGTATGAAAAGCAATCAAGGATACTTTCTCAATTTCACTCTTCTTCTTCCTATTCTGCTATGTTTTTCTTTTCATCATCATTTTGATCATAAACTTCATATGATTTCTAGAGCACTAGGCTAATCCATGGTTAAAATCATTCCTATCTCCACCACTACATCATCCAACATATCTGTGCGTACGCATACACTTGTGTGAGCGCACGTAATTTCTATTTTTGCGTCCTGTGCGTACGCACTGACCCGTGCATACACACACTCTCATACATGCCCTCTGTTTGGAGTGCTCGCATCCTTTGTGACAGCGCATCCCTATGTTCTTGCACCTTGTGCGTGCGCACGCGATTGTGCGTACGCAAGCAACCTTCTTTTTACGCTCTCTGTGCGGCCGCACAGGCTTGTGTGTCCGCACGCCAACTTGCATCCCTTCTGGTGGGAGCGTTGGCACAGCCTATGTATGTGAACCCCAACCCTTTTCGTTCTTGTGCGCGCGCATGTGCCTATGTGTGCACGCACACATGATCTTCGCAAAAAAAAAGTGTCCTATGCGTACGCACACGTTTGTGCGTATGCACACGTCATGTTTCTCTCTCTGTTTGGAGCACTCACACACCTTGTGCGAGCGCACACCCTCCCCTATTTCACCTTGTGTGCGTACGCACAGTGCTGTTTTGGGCAAAATTTTAATTTTTCTTCCAATTAAGCCCTAAAGCACTTTCACACCCTTCATCCCTCTTTTCTATTACTTTATTTCTCTACTTGTTTTACTTAGTTTTTATTGCATCTCATTTTTTATTTTAGTAGTTATATTATTTTTGGTTTACTTGCTTGTTAATTGAATAAATTGCAAGTGTTTGATTGTTTTTTATTGGGTTGCTTGTTGCTTGAAGTTTCCATCAATGCACTTATACTTTGCCTTAATTTACTAGTATCTAGTGTGTTTGATAACTCATGTTTTAATTGTACCATTATGATAATTATGTAAGTGCATTGAATCAATTGATTTAAGTTGGAAATTACTTGTTCATCATGATTTTCATATTACATTCATCACATGTCCGATACTTGTTCCTTGTTAATACCTTGCATTTGTTTGAGTGACTCAACTTGATTCTTATCAAGCTTATCACTTTTAGTAACAAGTATCTTACCATGTGACCTTTTCTTTATGTTTCATGATGAATAAGGAGTTTTTGGTTCATTATTAAATTGGTTGTTGATTGTGCTATCATCTATCAATTTTGCGCTTTCACTTGCACAATTTCAATATCCAATATCAAATACTCAATTCACTTTTGTGGTTACCTAGGTTTGTTTATGCCTCATCTCTTGCTTATTCTTTAATTGCAACCTAGGCCATCTAATTGAGGAACACATACTTACTTTTTTTGTGTGGATACTGCTCAACCCGACCAATGTGTATGTTCTATAGTGTGCGCACACTTAGAATACACATATTATCTTTTATTATACCACACTCATATGACATTTTCTTTAATTGTTGTTTACTTATGTGTACAGCAACCCAAAGACCCCACATCTACCAACCACAAGTGGAGCTCTTAAGGGACATTCCCCCTAGGATTGTCTTCGTGCACGGAGGACCGTGCAACGCTTAAGTGTGGGGGAGGATTCACCATTTTTGTGGCGTAAATTTTATTTTCCGAACACTTTACACTTCATTTTTTGTTTTCTTTTATTTTGTTTTTTTGTAGATATTTGGAGTGTTTTTAATTGTTGCATTGTATTTTCTTCATAGTTTATATCTATTGCATTTTGCATCTTTTGCATGGTATATATTTTATAGATAGAAGTTGTGATTGGTTGTTGTGAATAGCATAGTGCCTAGTTCAATTTTGTCCTAATAGTTCATGTTAGTTTTTGTTTGTTGAAAATTAGGAGAAGAACTAGAAAAAATTTGAAAAATTTTGCATCCATCACAACATACATACATACATACATATATAGGAAATAATTTTGGTGAAAAACAATATGACTTTCCAACAATTTTGGGCTTTCTATTGAATTGATTTGAAATCTATTTTCAAACTTGCTTGAATCATTTTTTATGGAACATAGAAGAGAGATAGAACAAAGCAACCTTGTGAGTTGTTGAGCCTTAATGAGTGGTTACACAATTTAACCACTATTTTTATTCATTGTGTGCTATGCTCCTTCTATGATTGTAATCTTGGTTTTGCTTGATTCTTTATTTCCAATGTTTGATGTTTTGAATGCATTTAGCATGATTGAGGCCTTTTTTGTATTAAACTCACTCATCCATATGGACCTACCCTTGCATCTACCTTTGTTAACCCCTTTTTGAGCCTCTTAATCCCATTTGTTTTAATTGTTAGCACATCACAACCCTAAGTAGAAAATCATGAATTACCTTGAATTGCATCTTTGATTAGCTTAGGTAGAAGAGTGTGTTTCATTTAAGTGTGGGAGAATTTTGGGAAGCATTAGTAGAGAAAATCTTTATTTTGGGTATCTTATTGAAAAATTTGGGAAATTGGTGCACATTCATGTATCATCAATTTGCTTTAACCATATGCATTTGTCTTAGAAAAAGAAAAAAAGAAAAAAAAATGAAATGAATAATAATAATAATAATAATAATAATAATAATAATAATAATAATAATAAGATGAGACAAAAGTCATCCCAAATAAAAAGAAAAAAATGAATGATGAATAAGAAATGTATATGTGGATTTGGATGAAAAAGATGCATGAATGTGTATAAAAAGTGTGATTATGGGAAGTTAGGGTGCATATTTTGTTATTTGGTTGAGTTGGACACTTAAGCTAATCAAAGACCCAATTCCTTAGTCCACTTAGCCATATTTATCCTACCTTAACCCTGACCCAACCCTCTAAAGACCTCATGATACTTGTACTCATGCATCACATATTTGTTGATTGTTAGATGAAAAGCAAAACCTTGAAAGCATGATTAGGAGGAGACTTGAGTGAGTAGACCCTAAAACACCGAGCGTTGAGAGTGTATACACATCTAGTGAGGGTTCGATCACTCAACTCTATCTTTCCATACCTCTTATCATGTATTCTTGCAAGTTGCTTCATTTTTTATGAGTAAATCAATTCTTTAGATTTTTTATTGCATCGAGTTATTTCTTTGCCTAGCCCTATATGTCTATACACTTGCTTGGAATTTGATTGTTACTTTCACCAAATCAATAGGACATTATAGATATATATATATATAGTATATACATACTTGCATGCACATAGGTAGTTGCATTCAATAAGTTGTTTCCCTTTTGATTATTCTCCTCATTGATTTAGCATGAGGACATGCTATTGTTTAAGTGTGGGGGAATTGATGAGTCCATATTTTCTGATATATTTTATCTTGATTTGGGTGGATTTCATCACATAAACCTACACTTAAGCACCGTAATAGCATACTTTTGTGTTTGATCCCTAAATTAACCTAAATGTGAAAACACGCATTTTTGGGCTTAAATTGAGCAATTTAATCCCACTTTTATTTCATTTGATGCCGTGATATGTTTGTTGAGTGATTTCAGGTCCTAGAGGCAAGAATGGGTTGGCAAAAGTAGAAGAAATCATGCAAAAAGGGAGAAAACATGAAGAAAACAAAGGAGAAAAGCATCTCAGCTTGTGCCCACACACACCTTCTGTGCCCACGCACAGGGTCAAAATCAGGACCTGTGCCCATGCATAGGCTGTGCCCATGCTCAGGGCAGAATGGAAATCAGGACCTGTGCGTCCGCACAGGTACCAGCGCATGCTTCCACTAAAAATGCACGTGACTCGCGATTTTGGGGCTTTCTTGGCCCATTTTTTATGGCTTGGAGGATGAAATGAAGGGCTATATGAAAGAGCAAGAACACATAACAAAGAGAGCCATCTTAGAAGAGGAATACAACACATTTTAGGTGTAGTTTTAGGGTAGTTAGCTTAGGGTTTCTCTCTAGTTCATTAGGATTTTAATTAGGTTTTCAATGCAGAATTTTATAGTTCAAGTTTTGCTTTTGGATTTTGCTTTCCCATTGTAAGTATTCCTTAATTTCCTCTTTTATGACATTACTTATTCTACACTTTCTTCTACTTTTCATTTCTCTTACCAATTTATATAGCTTTGTAATTTTGGATTTCTAGTTGGTTAATTTGATGTTTGATGCTTACTTTATGTTTGTTTGAGTTGCCTTTTTTAATTTTCATTATTTATGGTTCGTAGTTTTTATCATTTTTCCAATTTTGTCATGTTTTATGTTTATGCCCTCTATGTGTTTGATGAAATGCCAATTTTGATTATGGGGTAATTTCCACCCCTTGGCTTAGGAAAAATGAGTATATGGATTACTAGAGCCATAATGTCCAATATTTAGTGATAATTCTTGGGTTGTTAGTTGTTATTGTTTCCACTAACGCTAGCCTTTTACTAAGGTAATTAGTAAGTTAGCTAGGATTTGTGGATTAATTACAATTATGCTCACTTGACTTATCTTTCGATGTTAAGGGTTGACTTAGTGAGATTAATCCATCATAATTATCATAGTTGTGGTTATGGCGAGGAAGAGATTCCATAACTCATCCGAAGTCAAGGTTTCATTTATGTTTTAAATCACATTTTCATCACTTTATAGTCTTACTTGTTTATATTGCATACATAATTCTTTTGTTCTTTTATTGCTTTATTACTTGCAATTTTATCTCGTTCTTTCATTTCTTTATTGCCTGCTTCCTTATTGTTGACAACACCCTTTTGCTCTCTCACAACCAAAATTGTATGCACTTGTCGGCACTAGTTCCTAGGGAGAACGACCCGGGAGTCTAAATACTCTCGGTAAATTTTGTATTGAATTGTGACATCTTTTGGATTATAATTTGATTAATGATCAATGGTTGGGTTCGGACTATACTTGCAACGTCAAACCTATTTTAAGTGTGAAAATCCAAACTTATGCTTTTGGTCATCGTTAGATATCAATTATTCAATGCAAACTATCTAAATGCAATCTATCTAAATGCATATAACTATACTATCTAACACTATGTATTTATCTATATGTATATGCGTAGTCAAAATAAATCAAAATCCAAGAAAGCATATACACATAATCAAGGGCTTAAACAATCTAAACCAAATGAAATTCACAATTGAATTGAGTTCTACAAAAGAATTTACAAAAGCTTGCAAGATGAGCAATGATAAAAAAATAGAAATATGGAATTGAGAAATCGAATCCTTCACCGTATTTGTATACTCTCTAATCGCTCAAGTGTTTAGGGTTTATTCACTTAATTCTCCCCTAATCATGATTGTTTCTAAGATTTATTTTTTATCTAACAATCAACAATTATTCTATGCATGCATACAAATATCATGAAGACTTTTCATGGGTTGTAATAGGGCTAGGGTCAAGGTAAGGATGCATATGGTCAAGTGAGATTGAAATTTGAATATTTCATTAACTTAAACTCTCACCAACACACATAACAACCTATACAATTCAAACGCAAACCTAACTACCCATTCTCCACTTTTTCACACACTCATGCATTCTTTTTAATTCATATTTCATATGCATTATCCTTATTACTTTTTCCTTGGGGTTAACATTTGTCCCCTTTTTTATTGCTTTCTTTTTTTCTTTTTTCTTCTTTTCTATTTTTTTAACATAATATATATAAGAGTGACTACTGCATATGGTTCACATTGAATGCATGAATATGTATCCAATTTCCAAGATTTTTAACAAAGCTACAAAATATACTTTTATCTCAACCAATATTCCCAAACTTTTCTACACTTAAATGATACACACTCTCACTAGCCTAAGCAAATCAAAGATCCAAATTACGGACGTTTATTATTTTTCACTTAGGGGTAGTGAGTACTAAAATAAAAAACAAAAGGGGATTAAAATTGGCTCAAAATTGGTTAACAAAGGTGGATAAAATGGTAAGGCTGTTTGGGTAAGTGAGCTTAAATGAAATAGGGGCCTCAATCATATAAAAGCATACATACATCAAACAATGGACATAAAGAATCAAACAAATCAAAGATTACAATCATAGAAAGAGAATAACATACAAGAAGAAAAATAGTGGTTATATGATGTAACCACACAATTAGGCTCAAAACTCACATGGTTGTATGTTCTTAGCTCAAAAACCATGTTCCACAATATATAAATCATGCAAGTCTCAATAAAAAATTTCAACTCAATCCAATTTGAATTTTAATGCCCTATATCAAAAGAGGTTTCTTGGAAATTTCATTAAATTAACTAACATTTATTCTATATATATAATATGATGTGATTGGATTATGAAAAGCTAAAAATCCTTAGTTTATTTCCTACTTTCAACCAAATCAATTTATTATGTATATCGGAATAAACTAGGTTCAATTAAGTATCCATGACCCATATGTGCAATTTTGGTACCTGATTTATTACCTAACAAGACTTGATCTGATCTAGAAAATTCTGATGTAGTGTAAGGCTTCATGTTAGGGAACCAATAATTCTCAGAGATATTAGAAGTAGTGGCCAAGAATGATCTTGAATTGTTAAAATTGGATGGTAGTGGAGCTGGCATAGATGAAGAAGTAGCAAAATTTATAGAAGAGTTTGACTAAGTTGGGAATTGTTGATCAAATCTATGGAAGCATGTGATAGCAGTGTGTCCAAACCTTCCACAAACGTGACATTGAGGTCTGGAAGAAAAAGAATTTCCAAATCTTCCACCATGGACAAATCCTCTTCCAGCTCCTCTACCTTGAATACCTCTACCAAAACCTCTTCCAACATTTGCTTGAGTGAAATTTGACTATATTAAACCATATTTTATTCTTTTAAATCTATCTATTATGCCTTCATGACCAAGAAGGAGAGATTCAACTTCTAATAGTGTAAGAGAACAAGATTTTAACATTACAATAGACAAAAATAATGCATACTCTTTTATTAAACCTTTTGAAATAGCATCAATGTGTTTTTCCACTATCAGCACATGACCTAATACAGCCAAAGAATCCACTACATCTTGGATTTGCTTTTGGAGAAAGGCTTGAAGGACTTGATGGTCTTGGGTCAACGGTAAAAATGCTTCACAATTAGGTAAGAAGGAAGGTTCATTGGTTGGGAAGAAGGTTGGATATGTGGGAGGTAGTTCATGTTGATGAGTATCTTGAGGTGGTGTGTAAGAAGGTGTATGATGGTGGTGGTGTGGTGATTGAAAATACAGTGATTGAGGGTTGTATTGAGAGTAGGGGCCATAGGTATATGGTAGTGGAGCTGTATAGTCATAGTGAAATCCACTATATTCTTGGTTTGGGTATGCATCTTGGGGAGAGTATGGTTCATTGTAATATGGAGGGGGTTGCTTGATGGGCGGATAATTTATACGCTTTTTTTGGCATTGTTTTTAGGTAGTTTTTAGTAGGATCTAGCTACTTTTTGGGATGTTTTTATTAGTTTTTATGCAAAATTTATATTTCTAGACTTTGCTATGAGTTTGTGTGTTTTTCTGTGGTTTCAGGTATTTTCTGACTGAAATTGAGGGACCTGAGCACAAATCTGATTCAGAGGCTGAAAAAAGACTGCAGATGCTGTTGGATTCTGACCTCCCTGCACTTGAAGTGAATTTTCTGGAGCTACAGAACTCAAATGGCGCGCTCTCAATTGCGTTAGAAAGTAGACATCCAGAGCTTTCCAGCAATATATAATAGTCCATACTTTGCTTGAGTTTTGATGACGTAAAATGGCGTCAAAACGCCAGCTCTCTGCCCTTTTCTGGCGTCAAAATGCCAGAACTGGCATAAAAGTTGGAGTAAAATGCCCAAACTGGCACCAAAGCTGGCGTTTAACTCCAAGAGAAGCCTCTACATGTGTGAAGCTCAATTCTCAGCCCAAGAACACACCAAATGGGCCCGGAAGTAGATTTCTGCATCATTTCCCTATTTCTATAAATCCTAGTAGCTAGTTTTATTATATATAGGACCTTTTACTATTGTATTTTCATCTTGGAACCTGAGACTCTTGGACCATTGCTCACGTTTTGGGAGGCTGGCCATTCGGCCATGCCTACCCTATTTTCACTTATGTATTTTCAACGGTGGAGTTTCTACACACCATAGATTAAGGTGTGGAGCTCTGCTGTTCCTCGAGTATTAATGCAAAGTAATACTGTTTTCTATTCAATTCAAGCTTATTCCTATTCTAAGATATCCACTTGCAGTTCAACATGATGAATGTGATGATCCGTGACACTGATGAGCGGATAATTTGTATGCTTTTTGGTATTGTTTTTAGTATGTTTTTAGTATGATTTAGTTAGTTTTTAGTATATTTTTATTAGTTTTTAATTAAAATTCACTTTTCTGGACTTTACTATGAGTTTGTGTGTTTTTCTGTGATTTCAGGTATTTTCTGACTGAAATTGAAGGTTCTGAGCAAAAATCTGATTCAGAGACTGAAAAGGACTGCATATGCTGTTGGATTCTGACCTCCCTGCACTCAAAGTGGATTTTCTGGAGCTACAGAAGCCCAATTGGCGCGCTCTCAACGGCGTTGGAAAGTAGACATCCTGGGCTTTCCAGCAATATATGATAGTCCATACTTTGCCCAAGATTTGATGGCCCAAACCGGCGTGGCACATCAGCCTCAGAAATTCCAGCGTTTAACGCTGGAACTGGCATAAAACTTGGAGTTAAACGCCCAAACTGGCATAAAAGCTGGCGTTTAACTCCAGAAAAGGTCTCTACATGAAAATGCTTCATTGCTCAGCCCAAGCACACACTAAGTGGGCCCGGAAGTGGATTTTTCTGTCATTTACTCATTTCTGTAAACCTTAGGATACTAGTTTACTATTAATAGGACCTTTTGACATTGTATCTGTACCTCATGACACTTTACACGTTTTCTTTGTGTACCTTCCATAGCATGAGTCTCTAAACCCCATGGTTGGGGGTGAGGAGCTCTGCTGTGTCTTGATGGATTAATGCAATTACTACTGTTTCTTATTCAATCATGCTTGCTTCCATTCTAAGATAATACTTGTTCTTAATCCGGATGAATGTGATGATCTGTGACAATCATCATCATTCTCAACCATGAACGTGTGCCTGACAACCACCTCCGTTCTACCTTAGATTGAGTAATTATCTCTTGGATTCTTTAATCGGAATCTTCGTGGTATAAGCTAGAACTGATGGCGGCATTCAAGAGAATCCGGAAGGTCTAAACCTTGTCTGTGGTATTCTAAGTAGGATTCAATGACTGAATGACTGTGACGTGCTTCAAACTCCTAGCAGGCGGGGCGTTAGTGACAGACGCAAAAGAATCGATGGATTCTATTCCGGCCTGACCGAGAACCGACAGCTGAATTCCGCGTGCTGTGACAGAGCATATGCAATCGTTTTCACTGAGAGGATGGGAGGTAGCCACTGACAACGGTGAAACCCTACATACAGCTTGCCATGGAAGGAGCCTTGCGTGTTTGATGAAGAAGACAGTAGGAAAGCAGAGATTCAGAAGATGGAGCATCTCCAAACCTCAACCTATTCTCCATTACTGCAATACAAGTAACCATTTCATGTTCTTTTGCTTTTTACAATCAATCCTGATAATTTCTGATATCCTGACTAAGATTTACAAGATAACCATAGCTTGCTTCAAGCCGACAATCTCCGTGGGATCGACCCTTGCTCACGCAAGGTATTACTTGGACGACCCAGTGCACTTGCTGGTTAGTTGTGCGGGATTGCAAAAGTGTGATTGCAATTTCGTGCACCAAGTTTTTGGCGCCGTTGCCGGGGATTGTTCGAGTTTGGACAACTGATGGCTTATCTTGTTGCTTAGATTAGGACTGTTTTATTTTTATTGGTTTAGAGTCTTTTAGTTGAGTCTAGTCTCATATTTTAAGTTTGGTGTCAATTGCATGCTTTTGTTTTTCTTTTAAAATTTTCGATTTTGCATGTTCTTAGTCCCTTTTTGATTCATAAAAATTCTAAGTTTGGTGTCCTCTTTGTGTTTTTCCCTTAAAATTTTCGAAAAAATTAGTGTTTGATTTTCTAAAAATTTTAAGTTTAGTGTCTTTTTGTGTTTTTCTCTTTCCTCTTTTCAAAAATCAAATCTTTTTCATAAAAATTTTTCAATCATATCTTTTTAATTGCTTTTTTTTAAAAATCTTTTTAATTACTTAATTGATTCAGTTCTCAATTTACTTTGATCTTATTTTCTTTTTGATTTTTGAATTTTTATTTTAATTTTCCTTTCTTTTATTTTATTTTTTTTCGTTAATTAAAAAAAAACAAAATTTATCTGTTTGCAATCATAGTCATTTCCCTTTTGTCCATTATGGACATAAGTGGGATTGATTAGTCCAAAAGGACTCTGGGGTCATATGCTAACCCCATTACAGCTGCATATGGGAGTAGCATCTGTACACCTCCCATCAAAGCAAGCAGCTTTGAGCTAAATCCTCAACTCATTATCATAGTGCAGCAAAATTGCCAGTATTCCGGTCTTCCACAGGAAGAACCTACTGAGTTTCTGGCACAGTTTTTACAAATTGCTGACACAGTGCATGATAAAGAGGTGGATCAGGATGTCTACAGATTATTACTGTTTCCATTTGCTGTAAAAGATCAAGCTAAAAGGTGGTTGAATAACCAGCCTACAGCAAGCATAAAGACATGGAAACAGTTGTCAGACAAATTCCTGAATCATTTCTACCCTCCAAAAAGGATGACACAGCTAAGGCTGGACATCCAAGGCTTTAAACAAGAGGATAATGAATCCCTTTACAATGCCTGGGAGAGGTATAGAGGTATGCTAAGGAAATGTCCCTCTGAAATGTTTTCAGAGTGGGTACAGTTAGACATTTTCTACTATGGGCTTACAGAAAAAGCTCAGATGTTTTTAGACCACTCAGCTGGTGGATCTATACACATGAGGAAGACAATTGAAGAAGCTCAAGAGCTTATAGACACTGTTGCTAGAAACCAATATTTGTACTCTAGCAATGAGTTCTCTCCAAAAGAGGAAGTCATGGCAGTAGTCACTGACCCTAATCCTCAAGAACAGATAATTGAGCTTAATCAACAATTGCTCCTGATGACAGAACAGTTAGCAGAATTTAAAGAGATGCTCTATGAAACTAAAGTTGCTAACAAGAGCATAGAACTACAGTTGAATCAGGCAAAACAACAAATATCTAAACAGATAACAGAGGAGTGTCAAGCAGTTCAACTGAGGAGTGGAAAGACACTGAATACCACTGCTCAAAAGAGCAAAAAGCCAAACAGGGAACAATTGACAGAGGATAACCAAACCACTGTTCAAAATCCCTCTGAGGACAGTAAGAGCCCAGAGAGGAATGTTATTGGCGTTCAAACGCCAGAAAGGGAAGGAAAGTTGGCGTTAAACGCCCATTCCTTGCCCAGTTCTGGCGTTCAAACGCCAGAAAAGGGAGAGAAGTTGGCGTTTAACGCCCAAACTTCACCCATTCCTGGCGTTCAAACGCCAAGGGAAGATCAGACACCTGAGAGTGCTGACAGTAATCCCTCTAAAAAGGCTTCTTCAACCACTTCTGTAAGGAATAAACCTGCAGCATCTAAGGTTGAAGAATATCAAGCCAAGATGCCTTATCCCCAGAAACTCCGTAAAGCGGAACAGGATAAGCAATTTGCCCGCTTTGCAGACTATCTAAGGACTCTTGAAATAAAGATTCCGTTTGCAGAGGCACTTGAGCAAATACCTTCTTATGCTAAGTTCATGAAGGAAATCTTAAGTCATAAGAAGGATTGGAGAGAAACTGAAAAAGTGTTTCTCACTGAAGAATGCAGTGCAGTCATTCTGAAAAGCTTACCAGAAAAGCTTCAAGATCCTGGAAGCTTTCTGATACCATGCACATTAGAAGACGCTTGCACCAAGACAGCCCTATGTGATCTTGGAGCAAGCATCAATCTAATACCTGCATCCACTATCAGAAAGCTTGGGTTGACTGGAGAAGTCAAACCAACCAGGATATGCCTCCAACTTGCTGATGGCTCCATTAAACATCCATCAGGCATAATAGAGGATATGATTATCAAGGTTGGGCCATTTGCCTTTCCAACTGACTTTGTGGTGCTGGAAATGGAGGAGCACAAGAGTGCAACTCTCATTCTAGGAAGACCTTTCCTAGCAACTGGACGAACTCTCATTGATGTACAAAAAGGGGAAGTAACCTTGAGAGTCAATGAGGATGAGTTCAAGTTAAATGCTGTAAAAGCCATGCAGCATCCAGACACACCAAATGACTGCATGGGCGCTGACATTATTGACTCTCTGGTAGAAGAGATCAATATGGCTGAAAGCCTAGAATCAGAGCTTGAAGACATCTTCAAGGATGCTCAACCTGATCAAGAAGAACTAGAGGAAGCAAAGGAATTTTTGAAAATTCCTCAGGAGGAGGATAAACCTCCTAAGCCTGAACTCAAACCACTACCACCAACCCTGAAATATGCATTTCTGGGAAAGGGTGACACTTTTCCAGTGATTATAAGCTCTGCTTTAAATTCACAGGAAGAGGAAGCACTGATTCAAGTGCTAAGGACACACAAGACAGCTCTTGGGTGGTCCATAAGTGATCTTAAGGGCATTAGCCCAGCTAGATGCATGCACAAGATCCTATTGGAGGATAATGCCAAATCAGTGGTCCAACCACAGAGGAGGCTAAATCCAGCCATGAAGGAGGTGGTGCAGAAAGAGGTGTCTAAATTACTAGAGGCTGGGATTATTTATCCTATTTCTGATAGCCCCTGGGTGAGCCTTGTCCAAGTTGTCCCCAAAAAGGGAGGCATTACAGTGGTTCATAATGAAAAAAATGAACTGGTTCCTACAAGAACAGTCACAGGGTGGCGCATGTGTATTGACTACAGAAGGCTCAATACAGCCACCAGAAAGGATCATTTTCCTTTACCATTCATAGACCAAATGCTAGAAAGACTAGCTGGTCATGATTACTACTGCTTTTTGGATGGCTATTCAGGCTACAACCAAATTGCAGTAGATCCTCAAGACCAAGAGAAGACAGCATTTACTTGCCCTTCTGGCGTGTTTGCCTACAGAAGGATGCCTTTTGGTCTGTGCAATGCACCTGCAACCTTTCAGAGGTGCATGCTCTCTATCTTCTCAGATATGGTAGAGAAATTTCTGGAAGTCTTCATGGATGACTTCTCAGTATATGGAGACTCATTCAGCTCCTGTCTTAACCACCTAGCACTTGTCCTGAAAAGATGCCAAGAGACTAACCTGGTTTTAAACTGGGAGAAATGTCATTTTATGGTGACTGAAGGAATTGTCCTTGGGCACAAAATTTCAAGCAAGGGAATAGAGGTGGATAAGGCAAAGGTAGAGGTAATTGAAAAATTACCACCACCTGCCAATGTTAAGGCAATCAGAAGCTTTCTGGGGCATGCAGGATTCTACAGAAGGTTTATAAAGGATTTTTCGAAAATTGCAAAACCTTTGAGTAACCTGTTAGCTGCTGACACACCATTTGTGTTTGACACACAGTGTCTGCAGGCGTTTGAGACCCTGAAAGCTAAGTTGGTCACAGCACCAGTTATCTCTGCACCAGATTGGACATTGCCATTTGAACTAATGTGTGATGCCAGTGACCATGCCATTGGTGCAGTGTTGGGACAGAGGCATAACAAGCTTCTGCACGTCATTTACTATGCCAGCCGTGTTCTAAATGACGCACAGAAGAACTACACAACCACAGAAAAAGAGTTACTTGCAGTGGTCTATGCCATTGACAAGTTTAGATCCTATCTAGTGGGATCCAAAGTGGTTGTGTACACTGACCATGCTGCTCTTAAATACTTACTCACAAAGCAGGATTCAAAACCCAGGCTAATAAGATGGGTGTTGCTTCTGCAAGAGTTTGATATAGAAATAAGAGACAGAAAAGGGACAGAGAACCAAGTAGCTGATCATCTGTCCCGAATAGAACCAGTAGCTGGGGCGTCCCTCCCTTCTACTGAGATTTCTGAGACTTTCCCAGATGAGCAACTCTTTGCCATTCAGGAAGCTCCATGGTTTGCAGATATTGCAAACTATAAAGCTGTGAGGTTCATACCCAAAGAGTACAGCTACGTGCAGAGAAAGAAATTAATTTCAGATGCCAAGTACTACCTCTGGGATGAACCATATCTCTTTAAGAGATGTGCTGACGGAGTGATCCGCAGATGTGTACCCAGAGAAGAAGCACAAAGGATCCTATGGCACTGCCATGGATCACAGTATGGAGGACATTTTGGAAGTGAGCGAACAGCCACTAAAGTCCTCCAGTGTGGCTTCTACTGGCCTACTCTCTATAAAGATTCCCGAGAGTATGTGCGTAACTGTGACAGTTGCCAAAGAGCTGGTAACCTGCCTCACGGATATGCCATGCCTCAACAAGGGATATTAGAGATAGAATTGTTTGATGTATGGAGAATTGACTTTATGGGTCCATTCCCACCATCATACTCAAACACTTACATTCTGGTGGCAGTGGACTATGTATCTAAGTGGGTAGAAGCAATTGCTACACCCACTAATGATACTAAGACCGTGCTAAAGTTCCTCCAGAAACACATCTTCAGCAGATTTGGTGTTCCCAGAGTACTAATCAGTGATGGGGGCACTCATTTCTGCAATAAACAGCTATACTCTGCTATGGTTAGATATGGAATCAGCCATAAAGTGGCAACTCCGTATCATCCACAGACAAATGGGCAAGCTGAAGTCTCTAACAGAGAGCTAAAAAGAATCCTAGAACGGACTGTGATAGCCCGGAGAAGGATTGGGCAAAGAGCTTGGATAATGCTCTGTGGGCATACAGAACAGCATTCAAGACTCCTATAGGAACCTCTCCATACCAATTGGTGTATGGGAAGGCCTGTCATCTGCCCGTGGAACTGGAACATAAAGCCTACTGGGCAACCAGATTCCTAAACATGGATGCACAGTTAGCTGGTGAAAAAAGATTGCTCCAGCTAAATGAGCTAGAGGAGTTCAGACTCAATGCCTTTGAAAATGCAAAAATTTATAAGGAAAAGGCAAAGAAATGGCATGACAAGAAGTTGTCAACCAGAGTCTTTGAGCCAGGACAAAAAGTTCTGCTCTTTAACTCTAGGCTCAAACTGTTTCCAGGAAAACTCAAATCCCGGTGGAGGGGTCCGTATGTGATTACAGGAGTTTCACCATATGGATATGTTGAGCTTCAGGATATTGATTCTGACAAAAAGTTCATTGTTAACGGACAGAGAATCAAGCATTATCTTGAAGGTAATTTTGAGCAGGAATGCTCAAAACTGAGACTTGAGTGATTCTCAGTGAAGGTCCAGCTAAAGACAGTAAAGAAGCGCTTGCTGGGAGGCAACCCAGTCATTAGGAAGTTATATGATTTGTTCTTACAAAGGCAAGTATCAAAAAATGAAGGAATTCACAGAGTTACAGAAGGATTCAGCTCAAAAAGCAGAGAAAATGAGCTTACTGGCGAAAAAACGCCAGTAAGGGGCATTTTGGGCGTTAAACGCCAGAATGGGTACCATTCTGGGCGTTTAACGCCAGGAATGGTGCCATTTTGGGCGTTAAACGCCAGAATGGGCACCATTCTGGGCGTTTAACGCCAGGTGTGCAGCATCCTGGGCGTTTTGGAAAAACGCCTAGTGACAAAGGAATTCTGGCGTTTAACGCCAGCCAGGGCACCTGGCTGGGCGTTAAACGCCCAAAAGGGGCATCAAATGGGCGTTAAACGCCAGAAAGGTGGGGGGACCACAATTTCGTTTTCAACTCAAATTTTTTCAAACTTTCCTTTTCTCACCCATACTTTTCTACAAAATCACACTTCAACCTTTCATCATTCACTTTCAAATCTTCACAAATCAAAACCATTCTTCAAATCTATCTCAAATTAATCCCAAATCTTCTTAAAAAACTCACCCTTTTCTCAAATCCTTTCCATATCTTCTCAAATTTTCTTTCAAATTCTTATTTTTTTTCGAAATCTCTTCTCCCCCTCCCTTATAAATACACGTTTGTCCCCATCATTCCTACACACCATTCGAATTTGCTCTCCCCTTCCCTCTCTCCTTTCCTTTCTTTTGCTTGAGGACAAGCAAACCTCTAAGTTTGGTGTGCTTTTCCGTGATCACTAAGCCAAGATTCATCAAGATCATGGCTCCTAAGGGAAAACAAACCAATTTAAGAGGAAAGAAAGAGAATAATCCAAAGAATCTTTGGAATCAAGAGAAGTTCTTAACCAAAGAACATGAAGACCATTATCACAAAATAATGGGTCTGAGGTCAGTGATCCCGGAAGTAAAATTTGATCTGAAAGAAGATGAATATCCGGGGATCCAAGAGCAAATTCGAAACAGAGGATGGGAAGTTCTAACCAATCCTGAGACAAAGGTTGGAAGGAACATGGTTCAGGAGTTCTACTCAAATCTGTGGCTGACAGATAAGCAGAGAATGACTGGAACCGCTTACCATACCTACAGAACCATGGTCAGAGGGAAAGTTATGTACTTCCATCTGGACAAAATAAGAGAAATCTTCAAATTGCCTCAACTGCAAGATGATCCTGACTCCTTTAATAGGAGGATGGTGAGAGTAGATAAAGGGTTGGATCAAGTTCTAGAGGACATATGCCTCCCTGGAACTAAGTGGATAACCAATTCAAAGGGTGTCCCAAACCAACTCAAGAGGGGAGACCTCAAACCAATTGCAAGAGGTTGGCTAGACTTTATTGGGCGTTCCATACTACCCACTAGCAACCGTTCTGAGGTCACCATCAAGAGAGCAGTGATGATTCATTGCATTATGCTTGGAAAAGAAGTGGAGGTCCATCATGTGATTGCTTGTGAGATCTACACAATTGCAAATAAAAATTCCACTGAAGCCAAACTGGCTTACCCAAGCTTGATCTCCTTGCTCTGTAAAGAGGCTGGGGTGAAGATGGGAGTAGATGAGTTCATACCCATTGAACACCCAATCACCAAGAAGTCAATGGAAGGACAAATGCAAGACAACTCTATCAAAAGGAGGGCGCAGGAGTTCCTCCCTGAATTGCCTGAAATTGGCTACTGGGCCAGCCTAGAAGCATCTATCACCAAGTTGCAAGAAACTATGGAGCAACTGAAGGAAGAACAGCAGAATCAGAACTGCATGCTCTGCAAATTGCTGAAGGAACAAGAGAAGCAGGGGCGTGAACTCCAAGAGATGAAACGCCAAAAGCTCTCCTCTCAAGCTGAGGGAGCATCCACTTCTCAAAATCAAGGTTGTTGAGTCCTAACTCTGTGAAAACCTCTATCATTAGGAGCCTAATTTTTTTCGTTTTTTTTGTTTTACTTTCTATTTTTATTTAGTTTCATCCTATATCTATTTTTGAGTCTTGTTCTTAATTCATAATTAATAAAACTTAAAGTTTATGCCTTAAAGCTATGAATGTCCTATGAATCCATCACCTCTCTTAAATGAAAAATGCTTTAATCACAAAAGAACAAGAAGTACAGGATTTCGAAATTTAGCCTTGAAACTAGTTGAATTAGTTTGATGTGGTGACAATAATTTTTGTTTTCCGAATGAATGCTTGAACAGTGCATATGTCTTTTGAATTTGTTGTTTTAAGAATGTTAAAATTGTTGGCTCTTGAAAGAATGAGGAGAAAGAGAACTGTTATTGAGGATCTGAAAAATCATTAAATTGATTCTTGAAGCAAGAAAAAGCAGTGAATACAAAAAAAAAATTTCGAAAAAAAAAAGGAGGAAGAAAGAAATAAAGTTGTGAACCAAGGCAAAAAGAGTGTGCTTAAGAACCCTGGACACCTCTAATTGGGGACTCTAGCAAAGCTGAGTCACAATCTAAAAAGGTTCACCCAATTATGTGTCTGTGGCATGTATGTATCCGGTGGTAATACTGGAAGACAGAGTGCTTTGGGCCACAGCCAAGACTCATACACTAGCTATGTTCAAGAATCATTATATTTAACTAGGAGAATCAATAACATTATCTGAGTTCTGAGTTCTCATAGATGCCAATCATTCTGAACTTCAAAGGATAGAGTGAGATGCCAAAACTGTTCGGAGGCAAAAAGCTACTAGTCCCGCTCATCTAATTGGAACTATGTTTCTTTGATATTTTGGAGTCTATAGTATATTCTCTTCTTTTTATCCTATTTTGATTTTCAGTTGCTTGGGGACAAGCAACAATTTAAGTTTGGTGTTGTGATGAGCGGATAATTTGTATGCTTTTTGGCATTGTTTTTAGTATGTTTTTAGTATGATTTAGTTAGTTTTTAGTATATTTTTATTAGTTTTTAATTAAAATTCACTTTTCTGGACTTTACTATGAGTTTGTGTGTTTTTCTGTGATTTCAGGTATTTTCTGACTGAAATTGAAGGTTCTGAGCAAAAATCTGATTCAGAGACTGAAAAGGACTGCAGATGCTGTTGGATTCTGACCTCCCTGCACTCGAAGTAGATTTTCTGGAGCTACAGAAGCCCAATTGGCGCGCTCTCAACGGCGTTGGAAAGTAGACATCCTGGGCTTTCCAGCAATATATGATAGTCCATACTTTGCCCAAGATTTGATGGCCCAAACCGGCGTGGCAAATCAGCCTCAGAAATTCCAGCGTTTAACGCTGGAACTGGCATAAAACTTGGAGTTAAACGTCCAAACTGGCATAAAAGCTGGCGTTTAACTCCAGAAAAGGTCTCTACACGAAAATGCTTCATTGCTCAGCCCAAGCACACACCAAGTGGGCCCGGAAGTGGATTTTTCTGTCATTTACTCATTTCTGTAAACCTTAGGATACTAGTTTACTATTAATAGGACCTTTTGACATTGTATCTGTACCTCATGACACTTTACACGTTTTCTTTGTGTACCTTCCATAGCATGAGTCTCTAAACCCCATGGTTGGGGGTGAGGAGCTCTGCTGTGTCTTGATGGATTAATGCAATTACTACTGTTTCTTATTCAATCATGCTTGCTTCCATTCTAAGATAATACTTGTTCTTAATCCGGATGAATGTGATGATCTGTGACAATCATCATCATTCTCAACCATGAACGTGTGCCTGACAACCACCTCCGTTCTACCTTAGATTGAGTAATTATCTCTTGGATTCTTTAATCGGAATCTTCGTGGTATAAGCTAGAACTGATGGCGGCATTCAAGAGAATCCGGAAGGTCTAAACCTTGTCTGTAGTATTCTAAGTAGGATTCAATGACTGAATGACTGTGACGTGCTTCAAACTCCTAGCAGGCGGGGCGTTAGTGACAGACGCAAAAGAATCGATGGATTCTATTCCAGCCTGACCGAGAACCGACAGCTGAATTCCGCGTGCTGTGACAGAGCATATGCAATCGTTTTCACTGAGAGGATGGGAGGTAGCCACTGACAACGGTGAAACCCTACATACAGCTTGCCATGGAAGGAGCCTTGCGTGTTTGATGAAGAAGACAGTAGGAAAGCAGAGATTCAGAAGATGGAGCATCTCCAAACCTCAACCTATTCTCCATTACTGCAATACAAGTAACCATTTCATGTTCTTTTGCTTTTTACAATCAATCCTGATAATTTCTGATATCCTGACTAAGATTTACAAGATAACCATAGCTTGCTTCAAGCCGACAATCTCCGTGGGATCGACCCTTGCTCACGCAAGGTATTACTTGGACGACCCAGTGCACTTGCTGGTTAGTTGTGCGAGATTGCAAAAGTGTGATTGCAATTTCGTGCACCAGACACTCATCACAATTCTCAACCTATGAACGCGTGCCTGACAACCACTTCCGTTCTACCTTAGATCGAGCGTATATCTCTTAGCCTCCATTCTGAAAGATCGGAGTCTTCGTGGTATAAGCTAGAGTTATTGGCGGCCATTCCTGAGATCCGGAAAGTCTAAACCTTGTTTGTGGTATTCCGAGTAGGATCTGGAAAAGGATGATTGTGACGAGCTTCAAACTTGCGAGTGTTGGGCGTAGTGACAGACGCAAAAGGATCACTGGATTCTATTTCAACATGATCGAGGATTAGTCGTGCGGTGACAGTGCACATGGACCATTTTCTCTGAGAGGACGGGAGGTAGCCATTGACGCCGGTGAAATCCAACATATAGCTTGCCATGGAAAGGAGTATGAAGGAGTGGATGAAGGCAGTAGGAAAGTAGAGATTTAAGAGGGATGAAGCATCTCCATACACTTATCTGAAATTCCCACCAATGAATTACATAAGTACCTCTATCTTTATTTTATGTTTTATTTATCTTTTAATTATTAAAACTCATAACCATTTGAATCTGCTTGACTGCGATTTACAAGGTGACCATAGCTTGCTTTAAGCCGATAATCTCCGTGGGATCGACCCTTACTCATGTAAGGTTTATTACTTGGACGACCCAGTGCACTTGCTGGTTAGTTGTGCGAAGTTGTGAAAAAGAGTTGAGATTACAATTGTGCGTACCAAGTTGTTAGCGCCATTGTGTATCACAATTTCGTGCATCATTGCTCCTCCCAAAAATGATGCTCCAAACCCATGATGCAATCCACAATTGAAGTTATCAAACCCTACAAAATGATCACACCCAAACTCCAAACCAAGAGGGTGATAACTCATAGAGAAAATAGAAAATAAAAACTAAAGACATCAATTAACAAAATGAAATAAAATCCTAATTACCAATAAAAGCAAACAAACAACCAAAAAGTATATATTCACACTATGGACATATATACAACAACCAAAACTATAGTACTCATGACGCTACTTCCCCGGCAACGGCGCCGAAATTTGACGATGACCAAAAGCATAGGTTTGGATTTTCACATTTAAAATAGGTTTGACGTTGCAAGTATAGTCCAAACCCAACCATTGATCATTAATCAAATTATAATCCAAAAGATGTCACAATTCCATACAAAATTTATCGAGAGTATTTAGACTCCCGGGTCGTTCTCCCTAGTAACTAGTGCCGACAAGTGCATACAATTTTGGTTGTGAGAGAGCAAAAGGGTGTTGTCAACAATAAGGAAGCAGGCAATAAAGAAATGAAAGAACGAGATAAAATTGCAAGTAATAAAGCAATAAAAGAACAAAAGAATTATGTATGCAATATAAACAAGTAAGACTATAAAGTGATGAAAATGTGATTTAAAACATAAATGAAACCTTGACTTGGGATGAGTTATGGAATCCCTTCCTTGCCATAACCACAACTATGATAATTATGATGGATTAATCTCACTAAGTCAACCCTTAACATCGAAAGATAAGTCAAGTGAGCATAATTGTAATTAATCCACAAATCCTAGCTAACTTACTAATTACCTTAGTAAAAAGCTAGCATTAGTGGAAACAATAACAACTAACAACCCAAGAATTATCACTAAATGTTGGACATTATGGCTCTAGTAATCCATATACTCATTTCCCCAAGTCAAGGGGTAGAAATTACCCCATAATCAAAATTGGCATTTCATCAAACACATAGAGGGCATAAACATAAAACATGGCAAAATTGGGAAAATGATAAAAACTATGAACCATAAATAATGAAAATCAATAAAGGCAACTCAAACAAACATAAAGTAAGTATCAAACATCAAATTAACCAACTAGAAATCCAAAATTATAAAACTATATAAATTGGTAAGAGAAATGAAAAGTAGAAGAAAGTGTAGAACAAGTAATGTCATAAAAGAGGAAATTAAGGAATACTTACAATGGAAAAGTAAAATCCAAAAGCAAAACTTGAACTATAAAATTCTACATTGAAAACCTAATTAAAACCCTAATGAACTAGAGAGAAACCCTAAGCTAACTACCCTAAAACTACTCCTAAAATGTGTTGTATTCCTCTTCTAAGATGGCTCTCTTTGTTATGTGTTGTTGCTCCTTCATATAGCCCTTCATTTCAGCCTCCAAGCCTTCAAAAAAAAAAAATGGGCCAAAAAAGCCCCAAAATCGCGAGTCATGTGCATTTTTAATGGAGGCCATGCGCTGGTACTTGTTTAGACGTACAGGTCTGTGCATGGCCATAGATGCTGATTTTTCTCCTGTGCGTGGGCACAGCTCCTGTGCAAATGCACAGATCCTGATTTCCATTGTGTCCTGAGCATGGGCACAGCCTTTGCATGGGCACAGGTCCTGATTTTGACCCCTGTGCATGGGCACAGAAGGTGTGCGTGGGCACAGGCTGAGATGCTTTTCTCCTTTGTTTTCTTCATGTTTTCTCCCTTTTTGTATGCTTTCTTCTACTTCTACCAACCCATTCTTGCCTCTAGGACATGAAATCACTCAACAAATATATCACAGTATCTAATGGAATGAAAGTTGGATTAAATTGCTCAATTTAAGCCCAAATATGCTATTATGGTGCTTAAGTGTAGGTTTATGTGATGAAATCCACCTAAATCAAGCTAAAATATATCAGAAAATATGGACTCATCAATATCCCTTCTTGTCTTTCTTAGATTTAGCATGAGGACATGCTAATGTTTAAGTGTGGAGAGATTGATAAACCACAATTTTATAGTTTATCTTTTATTGAATTTGGTAGATTTTATCAATTTTTCCCACACTTATTCATTGAAATAGCATAGTTTTATGAATTTTTTCTAATTTGTGCTTAAGAGTGAAAACATGCTTCTTAGGCTCTTAATTTACTAAATTTAATTCACTTAAATTTCATTTGATGCCTTGATATGTTTGTTTAGTGATTTCAAGCTTAAAAGGTAAAGATTGGATTGAAGAAGTGAAGAAAAAGCTTACACAGTGGAGAATTCATGAAGAAATCAGGATTTGAAGTAACTCACAGTCACGCGTACGCAGAAGGCATGCGTACGCGTGCATTGGGATTTTATCAGGCCACGCGTACGCGTGACATCCCGCGTATCTGTGACACTTGGCACATGACTCACTTAAAGAAAATGTAGCTGGAGATTTCTGGATTCCTGGAAGCCTAAATCCAACTCAATTCTGAAGTATTTGAGGCTAAATCCAAGAAGAAACAAGGGGAAAGCAATTAAGTTTAGTTTAGAATCATGTTTTAGGTTACTTTCTAGAGAGAGAATCTCTCTCTTCTCTCTAGAATAAGGGTAGATTTAGGATAATCTCTCTTAGATTTAGGTTTTATTTCTTGTCTTCATCTAGTTTCATTTGTTTCTCCTTGTTTGCTTGTCTTGATTCTCTTAGTTTACATTGTTAATTTCCCTTTTATGTCACTTTTGGCTTATGAACTTTTGTTACTTTGATTTCTATTCATGCAATTTGATGTTTTTATGTTTATTAATGATTAATTGAGTTGCTATTATTGTTATCTTGCATTTGGTAGCTTTAGATTTTATTATCATTGCAATTTTATCATGATTTCATTTTATACCTTCCAAGTGTTTGATAAAATATTTGGTTTGGTTTTAGAGTAGATTTTAGCACTCTTGGCTTGAGATTGAGGACTTAGGTTCTTTGATGTCATTGATGCCTAGTGTGATTGGTAATTTAGGGTTGTTAGTTGGTTTTAGGATTAATTATGTCCACTACTTGACTTCATCCTCCGATGTTAGAGGATAACTAAGTGGAATTAACCCTTTGTAATTACCATGTTGTGGTTAATGACCTAGATAGACAACCTTGACTCTTAATCCTTGCTATGAGTGGCTTTTAGCATTTATAGTTCCTCAGTTGTAGTTTTACTTTCTTGTTCATCATACTAAAAACCCCAAAAATTCTCATAACCAATAATATGCACACTTCCTTGCAGTTCCTTTGAGAGACGACCCGAGCTTTAAATACTCTCGGTTTTTATTGGTTTGACTTAAGTGACAAACAAATTAAACTTTGATTGAGAGTTATCTATTGGTTTAAATCTATACTTCAATGGAATTATTTTGTAAAAATTCCAAACCGACGATTTTTCTCCGTCACGTAACCATCAGGAAACCTAAGTCCCCTAATCCACCTACAAATATTTTGCCTCTGCTCCTTTGTTAGAGCGAACATCACCTTTTGGTTTAGCCCACCGCCCGTTATCCAGTTTTCTTTAGTTCATATCTGGCCGCTTGCAAATGTCCATCAAGTCTAACCATACCTTATTGTTATTCTTTCGCTCAACATCCATTACTGTGTGCATGATATTATCGAATACATTTTTCTCAATGTGCATCATATCAAGAAAATGTTGAATTAAATTGTCTCTCCAATAAGGTAACTCCTAAAATATACTCTGTTTAGTCCAATGATTCTCCCTGCCATATCCCGAAGGTCTCAAACCTATCCCATTTTTTATGATCTTTAGGATTCTATTGACAAGATACTAAACTTGCCTACCGCTCAACTTTGCAAGTGCCTCTTGGTGTTCAGCTGTATTCTTTTTGAACGGGTCCTTGTTGTAAGAACCGAGCCTAATTAATCATTTAATTAAGTAATTTATATTGCCCAAATTAGGTTCCAAAAAATTAGAGTGAGAATTTGAGGATAAAAGTGTGATTTTTGGACTCAGTATATTTTTCCGAGTCAGAAAATGTGTTTTCTGCAAAAAACCGCGAACCGGCAGTTGAACCGGTTGACTCGGTTCAAGTCTGCCTGGTACTGCACGAGAAAAAGTGAAAACAGTCAAAAACTATAAAAAAATAGTAGAAGTTGAAAATCGGGCGTTAATCTTAAAGGTTTGGCCCAAATTGGGCCAAATGGGCTAAAAATGCTAACGGGTTAGACCGGGCCCAAGTTCGGCCCAAGCCCAACATATAAATAGTGCCATTAATGAACCCTTCAGCCATAACACAACACACACACACCAGAAATAGAAAGAAGAAGGAGAAGTGGGAAGAAGCACTATTCACCCCTCACTTTATTCCGCAATATCTCGAGGTAAGGTGCTCCGATTCGCGAGCCGTTAGTGGCTACGCGAAGCTATTGCCGAGCCCGTCACTTCTATCCAAGCTTTATGGTAAGCTTTTCAATTTTTCTTGCCCAGCTTTCATACCCTTGTGAATTTTGAATTTTGGGATTTGGTTTTGAGTGAAATCTTGTATTTTTGGTGTTTAGGTACACTATAGCACTTGATTGCTTGTGGTTTTGGCTTCCAAAACTGTTGGGTAAGGTGAGTTATTCTTGAACCCTTGTGAAATTACAATTATGATGAGCCCTAGGTTGATTAGTGATGATTTCTGTTTATATAGCTTGATTATTGTGAGTTTGGAACCTATTGGAACTTGTTGGTGCTTATTGGAGTGGAAGTGGAGGCTTGCTTGTGGTTGAAAGCTTGAGTTGAGCTCAATTTTGTGTTTTTGGACATATTGAAAATCGGCCAAGGTATGATTTCGGTTTCCTTTATGTAGTATATAATATTCATGGACACTTAGGCTAGTGACCCATAGGATAGGTTTGGATTTATGTGGTTGTTGATGATGGTTGATTGATGATGTATGTTGAATTGATATTGCTATGTTGAGAAATAATGATGTTGAGGTATAATGTTTGATAACTCTGGATGATTGTATATTGTTGGATATGATATAAAGCATGAATGAGGTTGATGATGAGAATTGATAGTGATAAAATGATGATTGGTGAATGTGTTGGTGGAGGATTGACTTTAGTGTCATATATTTGATGTTTGATGGTTGAGAATGGTAAATTGTGACTCAAGAGGTAGATTGTGCTGTAAATGGAAGTTTGATATTGTTTTGGTTGGATGTGGTTTGAGAATTTGGGAAATTGAGTATTTGTGAAATTTTGGTAAAAAGGGAATTTTGGTGAACTTCGTTTGATCATAATTTATGCCTCAGTTTTCAAAATTGGCTGAAATTTATTTAGAATTAAAATTCATTAAAAACTCTTCAATTCGATAAAAAGTTTGCAAATTTTGGATTTTTGTAGAGGAAGTTATTATCATTCAAAGTTTGGTGTAAAAATTTGAAATTCTGTAGAGTTGTAGAATTTTATGATTTCTGGTATGTGCGCACGCACTCCCCTACAAAATTTTAAACCTGTGTGCACGCACAGACCTGTGCGTACGCACACGTAGATAAAGGCAATCTGTTTTCAACTATTTCACACCTCTATATGTACGCATACTTTTTAAAACTTCTTCTGGGTGTGCGCATGCATACCCCTGTGCGTATGCACACGCCTTGTTTCTCAAATTTAAATTTTGTTTTCAACTATTTCACCTTCCCAACAAGATTGTAAGCTTCTGTGACACTATTTTAAGGCTCTTGGGCTTAATTTTGAATATTAAAACATGGGAAAGGACCTAAGGATTTAGTTGATGATTATTATGATAATTAGAAAATGGAGGATTAGGTTTCGGCTGTACCGAGGATGGTTTGATGTTATATAAAGAATGATTGATATATGAGATGAGAACTGATGAACTGGTGAGTTCGAAATAAAGATTGAATTGACGGTAGTAGAGATGAGTCAAGGACTCGGGATGGAAATGTTGATTTTGCAGTGGTTGAGACGAATCGAGGACTCGAATGTGCAATGATGAGTCATTGATGAATTGAAAATGTTTTCTGAAAAACCACTGAATTACTATCTATATTGAGATTATGAGACGCTATGCACCCGGCAGGGACGGTGGTTAATCCCGCCTATCGAGGTAGGGGCGGTGGCGTAAGGACGGTGGTTAATCCCGCTTACGTTGAGATGTGAGGTCTGAGGCAAGAGTATCTCGCTCGCATCCCTTCAGATCAATAGAGTGTGCAGGCACAAAATACTGGACGGTGATCCGAGCACCATATCTCAAGGGTTCCCAATGATGATTCCGAAGGGCGACATCTCCATAGAGGTGTGTCGGGTTAGCAGTTGAACCAACAATGTGATATCACAGCTAGTAGGACAGGTATTCATCATGTGCATTTTCTATCTATTTATTTGCTTTGCCGACTTGTAATTTGTATGCCTAATTGTATAACATGCCAAATTGCTACTTGAATTACTTGCCTTATTTGCTTCTACTTGTGTTTTACTTGCATTGTATATAATTGTGCTTTCTATTGGGATTGAGGAGGTTCGTATGGCGGTGGCGATGGGATCGCATGAAGGATAGGTTGGTGAAGGCTGTGGGACAGCGGAGACTGTTAGACTAGAAAATCCTTTAAGTTAGATTACCCTTTTTATTATGTTAAGGTTTTATATATATGCTTTAATATTTTTAGTATGCCTTAAGATAAATCTTGTGATGGATATGAAGTCTAGGATTGCCAATGGCGTACCAGGGTCTTATATCTTACATCACTGGGCACTGTTACCATACTAAGAACCTCTGGTTCTCATACCATATTCTGTTGTTGTTTTTCAGATACAAGTCGCAACCCACCTTAGTGAGTTGCTTTGGATGGTGACAAAAGCGGAGGATTTTGATACTTTTTGGAGTTTTTTGATTTATTTTGTATCTCTCTCACTTTTGTATTTTATTTTTTGCCTAGAGGATTGTATTTGAGAGAGAACAATTTGTATAAGTAGATTTTAACTGTCTGGTTTCTATGTGTCTATATATGGCTAGCCGGCTTAAACTCCACAAGCCATGGCTAGATTCAGTTGATATTATACTATTGTCTTTTGTATATCTTATCTATATCTTGTGCTTTAAGTTAGTAGTTTCATTAGTATGTTTTACGCTCTTTTTAAATCCGATTTTTAAGCTATATCCTTCATCGGGCTTCTAGATAATATTAATTTTTTCTATATATTATATGTATTAGCTTAGAACTATCGTAACCTAATATTAACCTTTGCTTTATGATGTGAAGTAAAGCTTAGGCTAATTAGTGTGTTACATTTAGTGGTATCAGAGCGGTTCGTCCTCGTGAGCCTGAGGGATAGACTGATTGTGCTTCATTGCATACTCTATGTGTCTTTTCTTTGATGCTATTAAGTTATCTACTTGATATTGCATAGCATGCTTGTTTGTGAGTGCCTGTTTGGGATAATTGAAGCACTAGACTTTTGATATTAAGACTGATCACCTTGATATCAATTGTTTGGTGTAGACAGAAACCCTAATGGCCACTCGCGGACGAGGTCGAGCGCATTCATGAGAAAGTAAGAATGAGCAATCGGCTGACAACCATGCCGAACTTATGGCGGCGATGGCAAATTTAGCGAACACCATGGAGGCTAATGCTGCTGCGACTCGGCAAGCTGTGAAGAGATTAGGCCAACCGCCTGGAAACGAAAACGGGAATGGTGAAAGAAATGGAAATGACAATGCTGAGGAAATAGCGATAACGCGGAGTTGCTCTGATGACCTTGGCGACTTTTCTCAAGGTTTATCCGCCAATTTTCCGAGGATCAACCAACCCTACTAAAGCGGACAACTGGTTTCAGGCCATGGAGCGTGCTTTATAGGCGCAGCATGTTCCGAATAATCAATATGTATAATTTGCTACTTATCAGCTTGCGGGAGAGGCCCAACATTGTTGGCAAGCCGAGTGCCGCTTGCTATAGCTCCAATGCCGATGTTCCTTGAGATGTTTTCCAAACGGTCTTCTATAAGAAGCATTTGCCTGAGTCTGCAAGGGAAGCGAAGGAGATGGAACAGATGCAGCTGAAGTAAGGTTCCATGTCTGTGACAGATAATACAAGCAAGTTTGAGGAGCTTTGTAGGTTCTCTAGGGTGTGTCAGGGTGCCCCGGAGACCTATGAAAGCTGGAAATGTATCAAGTACCAAAGGGGCTTGAAGGACAACATAATGACTGCTGTGGCCCTATAGAGATTCGTATCTTCTCTGATTTGCTGAACAAAGCGAGGGTGGTTGAAAAGCATACTTGGGATTTAGAGTTGGTGGACGAAATTGTGATCATCAACAATGGCTCCAAAGATTTGGTGCTCTCAAACGTGAATCTCACTTTGTCACAACTCCGCACAACTAACCAGCAAGTGTACTGGGTCGTCCAAGTAATACCTTACGTGAGTAAGGGTCGATTCCACAGAGATTGTTGGTATGAAGCAAGCTATGGTCATCTTGTAAATCCCAGTCAGGCGGATTTAAATGGATTAAGAGATTATTGGTTTAAATAATGATAATAAAATAAACAAAAAATAAAGATAAAGTTACTCATGTAATTCAATGGTGGGAATTTCAGATAGGTGTATGGAGGTGCTGTGTTCCTTCTGAATCTCTGCTTTCCTACTGATGTGTGGAAAACGATCCAACACAAAACTCACCGGCAAGTGTACCGGGTCGCATCAAGTAATAATAACTCACATGAGTGAGGTCGATCCCACAGGGATTGAAGGATTGAGCAATTTTAGTTTAGTGGTTGGTTTAGTCAAGCGAATCAAGTGTTGGTTGAGTGATTTGTGTTTAACAGGAAGTAAATGACAGTAAATGTAAAGGGGGAAGGGCAAATTGCAGTAAATTAAAGAGCAGGAAAGTAAACTTGCAGAATCTTAAAGAACAAGAAAGTAAATGACTGAAACTTAAAGTGCAAGAAATGTAAATAGCAGTAACTTAAATGGCAAGAAATGTAAATTGCTTGAATGTAAAAGGGATTTGAGGACTGGGATTGCAAAAACTAAACAAAGAGAAATTAAATTGCAACAAGTAATTAAGTAGAAGATGAATTGGATCAAACAGAGATTCAAACAGAAAATGAAATTAAAGTGCAGCAGGGTTCACAGAAGAACCAAAAGTAAAATTGGGTCTCAGGTCTCAAGAGACTAGGTAGCAGAGCCTAGATCTCTATTTGCCTTCCTAGATCCAAGCTCTCAAAGCAATTGGTAGATAATTGAAGAAGAAGCAGTAAAAGTAACAGAAGTGAAATTGAATTGTGCAGAAAAAGATTTGAAGAAAGTTTGAATGGGAATTGAGACAGAATTTCCTCAATTTCTCACACCCAAAACTCAGAAACAGAAGAGTAGAATTGCCCGATTCAAAAGCAAAGCTAAAAGTTCAAAGTAAAGGTACTAATTACATCAAACTAACTCCTATTTATACACTTTCTATTCTTGGATTTTGGGATTTGGATGGGCTTTTGATTTGGTGAAGAAATGAATTAAAATGGGGTTTTAATTTGAATTTTCGGCCCATGAGAAGTTGCTCCCAGGAGGCTGCCCTGCCCTTGTGGAGGGCAGGGCAGGATTTGGTGCATGTTGGTGCGGCTTTGGTGCGGCCTGGTGCATGTTGGTGCGCAAAACGCTGCCCTGCCCACGCCGAGGGCAGGGCAGGAAAAATTGGTGCGCCAGAATGTGCCACGGTGCGTGCTTGGTGCTGCCAGGATCGAGCTGTGATGCGCCAAATGCTGCCCTGCCCTCGCGGAGGGCAGGGCAGGAAAAATTGGTGCTGCCAGGATTGTGATGGTGCGCCAGAATTGAGCCTTGGTGCGCCAGATCCATGCACCAACAAAATGCTGCCCTGCCCTCGCGGAAGGCAGGGCAGTGTTTCCACTTTGAAGTCCCGTGTTCGAAACACGGCTGGAACATACGCTCAATTAATTTCCTTGGTTTCTTGGCACGGCACTCAACCTTAGTTCCTTGCTTCTTCCTTGTTCCGTGTTCGATTCTTGTGGCATGCATGGGTGACATTTTTCCTTTGATTTTCTTCCTTGGTGAGCCCGATACTGCCCTTGTGGAGGGCAGGGCAAGGTTCTCTTCTTCTTGGTTCCAAGGCACAATTTTGTGCTCTGCCCTTGTAGTGAGCAGGGCAGAGTTGCCTTCCTTGCTTGGTTCCCTTTTGTTGCCCTCCTAGAGGGCAGTGTGCCCTTGTGGAGGGCAATGTTTGCCTCCCCCTTTGCATGCGGCACACTTCCTCTTGCTTTGACCACACTTTCCTTTCCTTGGGCTACACTTCTTAGGCCACGCTTTTCCTTTTCTTTTCTTTTCTTCACCTACAATAAACCAAAACAACCACTCAAAGTATCACTAAATTCAAGAGGCTTATAAATCAATTAAAATTCAATTAAAATTAGCTTAAACCTCATGATTTAACATTAATTTCATGGTGGTTGCTTGATTTAAAGAAGTTGTGCATTTTCACTCCAAATCACTTACTTAAGAAGCAAGAAAGTGCATAAAGACTAACAAAACAAGTGAAATTAGCTTGAAAAATGGGTATATGATGACTTGTCATCACCTACTTCTTCCTTCTGGTTTTTCATCACTCCTTTCTATGGCAAGCTGTATGTAGGGCATCACCGTTGTCAATGGCTACATCCCATCCTCTAAGTGAAAATGGTCCAAATGCTCTGTCACAGCACGGCTAATCATCTGTCAGTTCTCAATCAGGTTAGAATAGAATCCAGTGATTCTTTTGCGTCTGTCACTAACGCCCAGCCTTCAGGAGTTTGAAGCTCGTCACAGTCATTCAATCCCGGAATCCTACTCAGAATACCACAGACAAGGTTAGACTTTCCGGATTCCCATGAATGCCGCCATTAATTCTAGCTTATACCACGAAGATTCTGATCAAGTAATCCAAGAGATATGCGCCCGGTCTAAGGTAGAACGGAAGTGGTTGTCAGTCACGCGCGTTCATAGGTGAGAATGATGATGAGTGTCACGGATCATCACATTCATCAAGTTGAAGTGCAACGAATATCTTAGAACAAGAATAAATCGAATTGGATAGAAAAGGGTAGTAATTGCATTAAAACTTGAGGTACAGCAGAGCTCCACACCCTTAATCTATGGTGTGTAGAAACTCCACCGTTGAAAATACATAAGTGATTAAGGTTCAAGCATGGCCGAATGGCCAGCCCCCAAAACGTGATCACAGGATCAAAAATACAATCCAAGATTTCTAATAAACTAGTAAAAAGTTCTATTTATACTAAACTAACTACTATGGTTTACAAAGGTAAGTAATTGATGCATAAATTCACTTCCGGGGCCCACTTGGTGTGTGCTTGGGCTGAGCTTGATCTATCCACGAGCTGAGACTTCTCTTGGAGTTGCATGCCAAGTTGTAACGTGTTTTGGGCGTTCAACTCTGGTTCGTGACGTGTTTCTGGCGTTTGACTCCAGATTGCAGCATGGAACTGGCGTTGAGCGCCAGTTTACGTCATTAAATTTCGAATAAAGTATAGACTATTATATATTGCTGAAAAGCTCTAGATGTATATTTTCCAACGCCGTTGAGAGCGCGCCATTTGGAGTTCTATATCTCCAGAAAATCTATTTTGAGTGCAGGGAGGTCAGATTCCAACAGCATCAGCAGTCCTTTGTCAGCCTCCTATCAGAGTTTTGCTCAGGTCCCTCAATTTCAGCCAGAAAATACCTGAAATCACAGAAAAATACACAAACTCGTAGTAAAGTCCAGAAATGTGAATTTAGCATAAAAACTAATGAAAACATCCCTAAAAGTAACTAGATCATACTAAAAACAACCTAAAAACAATGCCAAAAAGCGTATAAATTATCCGCTCATCACAACACCAAAATTAAATTGTTTCTTGTCCCCAAGAAACTGAAAATCAATTAGGATAAAAAGAAGAGAATATACTATAAATCCCAAAATATCAATGAATATTAATTCTAATTAGATGAGCGGGACCTGTAGCTTTTTTCTTCTGAACAGTTTTGGCATCTCACTTTTTCCTTTGAAGTTTAGAATGATTGGCTTCTATAGGAACTTAGAATTTCGGATAGTGTTATTGATTCTCCTAGTTAAGTTTGTTGATTCTTGAACACAGCTACTTTTATGAGTCTTGGCCGTGGCCCTAAGCATTTTGTTTTCCAGTATTACCACCGGATACATAAATGCCACAGACACATGACTGGGTGAACTTTCTCAGATTGTGACTCAGCTTTGCTAGAGTCCCTAGTTAGAGGTGTCCAGAGCTCTTAAGCACACTCTTTTTGCTTTGGATCATGACTTTAACCACTCAGTCTCAAGCTTTTCACTTGGACCTGCATGCCACAAGCACATGGTCAGGGACAGCTTGATTTAGCCGCTTAGGCCTGGATTTTATTTCCTTGGGCCCTCCTATCCATTGATTCTCAAAGCCTTGGATCCTTTTTACCCTTGCCTTTTGGTTTTAAGGGCTATTGGCTTTTTCTGCTTGCTTTTTCTTTTTCTTTCTATTTTTTTCGCAAAAATTTTTTTCGCAAGCTTTTGCTTTTTCACTGCTTTTTCTTGCTTCAAGAATCAATTTCATGATTTTTCAGATTGTCAATAACATTTTTCTTTGTTCATCATTCTTTCAAGAGCCAACAATTTTAACATTCATAAACAACAAGATCAAAAATATGAACTGTTCAATCATTCATTCAGAAAACAAAAAGTATTGTCACCACATCAATATAATTAAACTAACTTCAAGGATAAATTTGAAATTCATGTACTTCTTGTTCTTTTGATTTAGAAACATTTTTCATTTAAGAGAGGTGAAGGATTAATGGAATTATTCATAGCTTTAAGACGTAGTTACTAACTACTAATGATCATGAAGTAGAGACACAAAACATAGATAAACATATAACATAAAAACCGAAAAGCAGAGAAAATAAGAACAAGGAATGAGTCCACCTTAGTGAGGGTGGCGCCTTCTTGAAAGACTAATGGTGCTCTTTGAGCTCCTCTATGTTTCTTCCTTGCTTCTGTTGCATGATCCCTAGTGATTTTGGTGCTCCTATCCTTAGTTGCTCCCAATAATTGTGTGGAGGAAAATTTATCCCCTGAGGTATCTCAGGGATCTCTTGATTTGCAGTCAAATGTTTTACCACTGAGCTATAGACCCTTTAGATGAATCTCTCCATTTCACATGACTCAGAGGTGGAAGCTTTTGTCTTCCCCTTTTCTTCTTATTTTTTTTTTGAGGTTTTTCTGGCCTTAGGTGCCATCAATGGTTATGGAAAAGCAAAAAGCTATGCTTTTACCATACCAGACTTAGAATGTTGCTCGCCCTTGAGCAAAAGAAGAAAGAATAGAAGAAGAAGAAGAAGATATGGCAGAGAGGGGGAGAGGTGTGTATTCGGCTATGTAGGGTGCATTTGGGTGGGAAAGAGATGATGGATGTGAGTGGTGAAGAGGTAATGGGGAAGAGAGATTGAGGTGATTGGTGGAGAAGAGAGAAGGTGAGTTGAAGTAGGTGGGGATCCTGTGGGATCCACAGATCCTGAGATGATCCTGTGGGGTCCACAGATCTTGAGGTGTCAAGGATTTACATCCCTGCACCAATTAGGCATGTAAAATGCCTTTGCATGCAATTCTAGCGTTTAAATGCCGAAGTGATGCATGTTTTGGGCGTTCAACGCCCATGTGCAGCATGTTTCTGGCGTTGAACGCCAGTTCCATGCTTGTTTCTGGCGTTCAGCGCCAGCTCTCCTCAGGGTGCATTCCTAGCATTTGAACGCCAGGGTGTTGCTTGTTTCTGGCATTCAACGCCAGATTCATGCTCTGTTCTGGCGTTGAATGCCAGACAGATGCTCCTTACTGGCGTTTAAACGCCAGTAAATCCTTCCTCCAGGGTGTGATTTTTCTTTTGCTATTTTTTTATTCTATTTTTAATTTTAATACTTTTTTCGTGACTCCACATGATCATGTACCTAATAAAACATAAAAGAACAGTAAAAATAAAATAAAATTAGATAAATAAAAATTGGGTTGCCTCCCAACAAGCGCTCTTTTAGTGTCACTAGCTTGACAGTGGGCTCTCTTGGAGCCACAAAGGTGATCAGGTCAATGTTGTGGACTCCCAACACCAAACTTAGAGTTTGGATATGGGGGTTCAACACCAAACTTAGAGTTTGGTTGTGGCCTCCCAACACCAAACTTAGAGTTTGATTGTGGGGGCTCTGTTTGACTCTGTACTGAGAGAAGCTCTGCATGCTTACTCTCCCTTGTTAAAGAAGGATACCTGTGTGCCTTAAACACAAGGTAGTCCCCATTCAATTGAAGGACTAATTCTCCTCTGTTAACATCTATCACAGCTTCTGTTGTGGCTAGGAAAGGTCTTCCAAGGATGATGCATTCATCCTCCTCCTTCCTAGTGTCTAAGATTATGAAATCAGCAGGAATGTAAAGGCCTTTAACCTTTACCAACACGTCCTCTACTAATCCATAAGCTTGTCTTACTGACTTGTCTGCCAATTGTAATGAGAATAAGGCAGGCTGTACCTCAATGATCCCCAGCTTCTCCATTACAGAGAGTGGCATAAGATTTATGCCTGACCCTAGGTCACACAGAGCTTTGTTAAAGGTCATGGTGCCTATGGTACCGGGTATTAAGAATTTACCAGGATATTGTCTCTTTTTAGGTAAAGTTTTATGAACCCATGTATCTAGTTCACTAATGAGCAAGGGAGGTTCGCCTTCCCAAGTCTCATTACCAAACAACTTGGCGTTCAGGTTCATGATGGCTCCTAGATATTGATCAACTTGCTCTCCAGTCACATCTTCATCCTCTTCTGAGGAGGAATAGTCTTTAGAGCTTATGAATGGCAGAAGGAGATTTAGGGGAATCTCTATGGTCTCTATATGAGCCTCAGATTCCCTTAGGTCCTCAATAGGGAACTCCTTCTTGTTTGAGAGACATCCCAGAAGGTCTTCCTCACTAGGATTTTCGTCATTCTCCTCCCTTGTGCATTCGGCCATATTGATTACATCAATGGCCTTGCACTTTCCTTTTGGATTCTCTTCTGTATTACTTGGGAGAATATTGGGAGGAGTTTCAATGACTTTCTTACTCAGCTAGCCCACTTGTGCCTCCAAATTTCTGATGGAGGACCTTGTTTCACTCATGAAACTTAAAGTGGCCTTAGACAGATCAGAGACTAAATTTGCTAAATTAGAGGGGCTCTGCTCAGAATTCTCTGTCTATTGCTGAGAAGATGATGGAAAAGGCTTGTTATTGCTTAGCCTGTTTCTTCCACCATTATTAAAGCCTTGTTGAGGCTTTTATTGATCCTTCCATGAGAAATTTGGATGATTTTTCCATGATGAATTATAGGTGTTTCCATAAGGTTCACCTATGTAATTTACCTCTGCTATTGCAGGGTTCTTAGGATCATAAGCTTCTTCAGAAGCTGCCTCTTTAGTACTGTTGGATGCATTTTGCCATCCATTCAGACTTTGAAAAATCATGTTGACTTGCTGAGTCAACGCTTTGTTCTGAGCCAATATGGCATTCAGAGCATCAATTTCAAGAACTCCCTTCCTTTGAGGCGTCCCATTATTCACGAAATTCCTCTCAGAAGTGTACATGAATTGGTTATTGCAACCATGTCAATAAGTTCTTGAGCTTCTGCAGGCGTTTTCTTTAAGTGGATAGATCCACCTACAAAATGGTCCAATGACATTTTGGAAAACTTAGATAGACCATAATAGAATATATCTAATATGGTCCATTCTGAAAACATGTCAGAAGAACACTTTTTGGTCATCTGCTTGTATCATTCCCAAGCTTCGTAGAGGGATTCACTATCTTTTTGCTTGAAGGTCTAAACATCCACTCTAAGCTTGCTCAATTTTTGAGGAGGAAAGAATTTATCCAAGAAGGCCGTGACCATCTTATCCCAGGAGTCCAGGCTATCCTTAGGTTGTGAGTCCAACCATGTTCTAGCTCTGTCTCTTACAGTAAAAGGAAAAAACATGAGCCTGTAGACTTCAGGATCTACTCCATTTGTCTTAACAGTCTCACAAATCTGCAAGAACTAAGTTAAAAACTGATAAGGATCTTCAGATGGAAGTCCATGAAACTTGGAGTTCTGTTGCATCAAAGCAACTAATTGAGGTTTTAGCTCAAAATTGTTTGCTCCAATGGCAGGAATTGAGATGCTTCTTCCATCAAACTTGGACGTTGGTTTAGTGAAATCACCAAGCATCCTCCTTGCATTATTGTTGTTGGGTTCGGCTGCCATCTCCTTCTCTTGTTCGAAAATTTCAGAAAGGTTGCCTCTGGATTGTTGTAATTTAGCTTCTCTTAGTTTCCTTTTCAGAGTCCTTTCAGGTTCTAGATTAGCTTCAACAAATATGCCTTTTTCCTTATTCCTGCTCATGTGAAAGAGAAGAGAAAAATAAAAAGGAATATCTAGACAAAGAGGATCCTTATTATTAGTAGAAGAAGAAAGGAATGAGAGTGGAGAATCCAATCACAAGGGTAAGGATAGAGGCAATGATTGGAGATGAAGAGAGGTGAAGAGAAGTGTTAGTAAATAAATAAATAAATAGAAGAAGAAAAGAGATGGAGAATTCGAAAATAATTTTGAAAAAGTAGTTAATGATTTTCGAAAATTAAAGATAAGATATAATTAAAATTAAAATTTAAAACAATTAAAAAGAATTTTTGAAAAAGAGATGAGATATTTTCGAAAATTAAAGAGGGAAAAGTAGTTAGGTGGTTTTGAAAAAGATAAGAAACAAACAAAAAGTCAAATAGTTAGTTGAAAAAGATATTAAAATCAAATTTGAAAAGATAAGAAGATAAGAAGTTAGATAAGATATTTTGAAATCAAATTTTTGAAAAAGATAAAATTTTGAAAAAGATATGATAAAAAGATAAGATAAGAAGATATGATAAAAAGATAGGATTGAAAAGGATTTAATTTTTAAAATTAAAATTAATTACTTAACTAACAAGAAACTAAAAGATATGGTTCTAGAATTTAAAGATTGAACCTTTCTTAACAAGAAAGTAACAAACTTCAAATTTTTGAATCAATCATATTAATTGTTAGCATAATTTCAAAAATTAAGATAAAATTAAGAAAAAGATTTTTTTTTTGAAAAACATTTTAAAGAATTTTCGAAAATTAATAAGAAAAATGAAAAAGATTTAATTTTTGAAAAAGGTAAGAATTTTTTAAAATTGAAAATTTGACTTGACTTGTAAGAAACAACTAATTTTAAAAATTTTTGACCAAGTCAACTCAAATTTTCAAAAATTTGGAGAGAAATAAGGAAAAGATATTTTTTATTTTTAAATTTTTAATGATGAGAGGGAAAAATACAATTATGACCCAAAACATGAAAATTTTGGATCAAAACCAATTATGCATGCAAGAACACTATGAATGTTAAGATGAACACCAAAAACACTTTGAAGATCATGATGAACATCAAGAACATATTTTTGAAAAATTTTTGATGCAAAGAAAACATGCAAGACACCAAACTTAGAATTCTTTAATGCATGGATACTATGAATGCAAAAATGCATATGAAAAACAACATACAACACAAAACAAGAAAACATCAAGATCAAATAAGAAGACTTGTCAAGAACAACTTGAAGATCATGAAAAACACCATGAATGCATGAATTTTTGAAAAATGCAAGAAAAATTTTTAAAGCATGCAATTGACACCAAACTCAAACAAGAAACACAAAATATTTTTGGTTTTTATGATTTTATGAATTTTTTGTATTTTTATTATTTTTTTCGAAAATTATATTTTTGAAAAACGAAAATAAAGAAAAAAAATTTTTGAAAGATTTTTGAAAACTTTTTTGAAAGGAAAATAAAAAGAAAATTACCTAATCTGAGCAACAAGATGAACCGTCAGTTGTCCATACTCGAATAATCCCCGGCAACGGCGGCAAAAACTTGGTGGACGAAATTGTGATCATCAACAATGGCTCCAAAGATTTGGTGCTCTCAAACGTGAATCTCACTTTGTCACAACTCCGCACAACTAACCAGCAAGTGTACTAGGTCGTCCAAGTAATACCTTACGTGAGTAAGGGTCGATCCCACAGAGATTGTTGGTATGAAGCAAGCTATGGTCATCTTGTAAATCCCAATCAGGCGGATTTAAATGGATTAAGAGATTATTGGTTTAAATAATGATAATAAAATAAACAGAAAATAAAGATAAAGTTACTCATGTAATTCAATGGTGGGAATTTCAGATAGGTGTATGGAGGTGCTGTGTTCCTTCTGAATCTCTGCTTTCCTACTTCTTCCTTCTGGTTTTTCATCACTCCTTTCTATGGCAAGCTGTATGTAGGGCATCACCGTTGTCAATGGCTACATCCCATCCTCTCAGTGAAAATGGTCCAAATGCTCTGTCACAGCACGGCTAATCATCTGTCGGTTCTCAATCAGGTTGGAATAGAATCCAATGATTCTTTTGCGTCTGTCACTAACGCCCAGCCTTCAGGAGTTTGAAGCTCGTTACAGTCATTCAATCCCGGAATCCTACTCGGAATACCACAGACAAGGTTAGACTTTCCGGATTCCCATGAATGCCGCCATCAATTCTAGCTTATACCACGAAGATTCTGATCAAGGTATCCAAGAGATATGCGCCCGGTCTAAGGTAGAACGGAAGTGGTTGTCAGTCACGCGCGTTCATAGGTGAGAATGATGATGAGTGTCACGGATCATCACATTCATCAAGTTGAAGTGCAACGAATATCTTAGAACAGGAATAAATCGAATTGGATAGAAAAGAGTAGTAATTGCATTAAAACTTGAGGTACAGCAGAGCTCCACACCCTTAATCTATGGTGTGTAGAAACTCCACCGTTGAAATACATAAGTGATGAAGGTTCAAACATGGCCAAATGGCCAGCCCCCAAAACGTGATCACAGGATCAAAAATACAATCCAAGATTTCTAATAAACTAGTAAAAAGTTCTATTTATACTAAACTAGCTACTAGGGTTTACAGAGGTAAGTAATTGATGCATAAATTCACTTCCGGGGCCCACTTGGTGTGTGCTTGGGCTGAGCTTGATCTATCCACGAGCTGAGGCTTCTCTTGGAGTTGAATGCCAAGTTGTAACGTGTTTTGGGCGTTCAACTCTGGTTCGTGACGTGTTTCTGGCGTTTGACTCTAGAATGCAGCATGGAACTGACGTTGAGCGCTAGGTTACGTCGTCAAATCTCAAATAAATTATGGACTATTATATATTGCTGAAAAGCTCTGGATGTCTACTTTCCAACGCCATTGAGATCGCGCCATTTAGAGTTTTGTAGCTCCAGAAAATCAATTTTGAGTGCAGGGAGGTCAGATTCCAACAGCATCAGCAGTCCTTTGTCAGCCTCCTATCAGAGTTTTGCTCAGGTCCCTCAATTTGAGCCAAAAAATTACCTGAAATCATAGAAAAACACACAAACTCGTAGTAAAGTCCAGAAATGTGAATTTAGCATAAAAACTAATGAAAACATCCCTAAAAGTAACTAGATCGTACTAAAAACTTCCTAAAAACAATGCCAAAAAGCGTATAAATTATCCGCTCATCAAGAGTCTAAGATGCGAAAGGTTTACCCCAAGCTATTCTCATGTAATCACTAAATTTTGAGGGCAAAATTTCTTATTTGGTAGGGGAAATGTAAGAACTGAGCCTAATTAATCATTTAATTAAGTTATTAATATTGCCCAAATTAGGTTCCGAAAAATTAGAGTGAGAATTTGAGTATATAAATGTGATTTTTAGACTCATTAGGTTTTTCCGAGTCAGAAAATGTGTTTTCTGCGAAAAATAGTGAAAAACCGCGAACCAGTAGTTGAACCAGTTGAACCGATTCAAGTCTGCCCGGTACTGCGCGAGAAAAAGTGAAAGCAGTCAAAAACTTTAGAAAAATAGTAAAAGTTAAAAACCGGGTGTTAATCTTAAAGGTTTGACCCGAAATTGGGCCAAACAAGCTAAAAATGCTAACGGGTTGGACCGGACTCAAGTTGGACCCAACCCCAACATATAAATAGAGCCATTAATGAACCCTTCAGCCATAACAGAACACACACACCAGAAATAGAAAGAAGAAGGAGAATAGGGAAGAAGCATTATTCACCCCTCACTTTATTCCGCGATATCTCGGGCTACAGTGCTCCGATTCGCGAGCCGTTAGCGATTACGCGAAGCTCTCACTGAGCCTGTCACTTCTATTTAAGCTTTGTTGTAAGCTTTTCGATTTTTCCTGTCCAGTTTTCGTACCCTTGTGAATTTCAAATTTTGGGGTTTGGTTTGAGTGAAATCGTGTGTTTTAGGTGTTTAGGTACACTCTAGCACTTGATTGCTTGTGGTTTTGGCTTCCAAAACTGTTGGGTAAGGTGATTTAATCTTGAACTCTTGTGAATTTCAATTATGATGAGTCCTAGGTTGATTAGTGATGATTTGTGTGTATATAGCTCGATTATTGTGAGTTTAGAAGCTATTGGAACTTGTTGGTGATTGTTGGAGTGGAAGTGGAGGCTTGCTTGTGGTTGAAAGCTTGAGTTGAGCTCAAATTTGGGTTTTTGGACATATTAGAAATCGGCCAAGGTATGGTTTTAGTTTTCTCTATGTATATATAATATTCATAGACACTTAGACTAGTGACGCATAGGATAGGTTTGGATTTATGTGGTTGTTGATGATGGTTGATTGATGAGGTATGTTGAATTGATATTGCTATGTTGTGAAATAATGATATTAAGGTATAATGTTTGATAAATTTGGATGATTGTATATTGTTGGATATTGATATAAAGCATGAATGAGGTTGATGATGAGAATGGATAGTGTTAAAATGATGATTGGTGAATGTGTTATTGGAGGATTGACTTTAGTGTCATATATTTGATGTTTGATGGTTGAGAATGGTAAATTGTGACTCAAGAGGGTAGATTGTGCTATAAATGGAAGTTTGGTATTGTTTTGGTTGGATGTGGTTTGAGAATTTGGGAAATTGAGTATTTGTAAAATTGTGGTAAAAAGGGAATTTTGGTGAACTTTGTCTGATCATAATTTATACCTCAGTTTTTAAAATTGACTGTAATTTATTTAGAATTAAAATTCATTAAAAACTCTTCAATTTGATATAGAGTTTGCAAAATTTGGATTTTTGTAGAAGAAGTTATGATCATTCAAAGTTTGGTGTAAAAATCTGAAATTCTGCAAAGTTGCATAATTTTATGATTTCTGGTATGTGTGCACGCACACCCCTGCGAAATTTTAAACATGTGCACACGCACAGACCTGTGCGCACGCACAGACCTGTGCGTACGCACACGCAGATAAAGGCAATTTGTTTAGAGCGCTAGCATAGCCTGTGCGCGCACATACCCAATGAACGTTTACAACCTGTGCGCACGCACACGTTGGGAAGGGCAGTCTGTTGAGGGCACGAGCACCCCTTGTGCGAGCGAATAGAATTGCAAAATTTGGTACCTATGCATATGCACACCTCTATGCGTACACACACTTTTGAAAACTTCTTCTGTGCGTGCGCACGCATACCCCTGTGCATACGCATGGTGTGCGAAATTGTGATCACTGCTTTTCACAACTCAAATAATCCCTAGTAATGGCCCCAAGAACTTGGTGCTCAATACCATGGCATAAACACAACTTTGCACAACTAACCAGCAAGTGCACTGGGTCGTCCAAGTAATAAACCTTACGCGAGTAAGGGTCGATCCCACGGAGATTGTTGGTATGAAGCAAGCTATGGTCACCTTGTAAATCTTAGTCAGGCAGACTCAAATGGGTATAGTGATATACGAATAAAACATAAAGATAAAGATAGAGGTACTTATGTAATTCATTGGTAGGAACTTCAGATAAGCATATGAAGATGCCTTCCCTTCCGTCTCTCTGCTTTCCTACTGTCTTCATCCAATCCTTCTTACTCCTTTCCATGGCAAGCTTATGCAAGGGTTTCACCGTTGTCAGTGGCTACCTCCCATCCTCTCAGTGAAAACGTTCCTATGCTCTGTCACAGCATAGGCTAATCATCTGTCGGTTCTCGGTCAGGCCGGAATAGAATCCAGTGATTCTTTTGCGTCTGTCACTAACGCCCCGCCTACTAGGAGTTTGAAGCACGTCACAGTCATTCAATCATTGAATCCTACTCAGAATATCACAGACAAGGTTAGACCTTCCGGATTCTCTTGAATGCCGCCATCAGTTCTAGCCTATACCACGAAGACTCTAATCTCACGGAATGGCTGGCTCGTTTGTCAGGCGAGCACTCGGTTGTCAGGCGATCAACCATGCATCGTGTATCAGGAATCCAAGAGATATTCACCCAATCTAAGGTAGAACGGAGGTGGTTGTCAGTCACACGTTCATAGGTGAGAATGATGATGAGTGTCACGGATCATCACATTCATCAAGTTGAAGAACAAGTGATATCTTGGACAAAGAACAAGCGGAATTGAATAGAAGAACAATAGTAATTGCATTAATACTCGAGGTACAGCAGAGCTCCACACCTTAATCTATGGTGTGTAGAAACTCCACCGTTGAAAATACATAAGAACAAGAGTGATCATTGGTTTCGGCCCCAGAGAGGGAACCAGAAGAACCAAGATGAAAATACAATAGTAAAAGGTCCTATATATAGAGAACTAGTAGCCTAGGGTGTACAAAGATGAGTAAATGACGTAAAAATCCACTTCCGGGCCCACTTGGTGTGTGCTTGGGCTGAGCAATGAAGCATTTTCGTGTAGAGACTCTTCTTGGAGTTAAACGCCAGCTTTTATGCCAGTTTGGGCGTTTAACTCCCATTTTGGTGCCAGTTCCGGCGTTTAACGCTGGGATTTCTGAGGGTTACTTTGAACGCCGGTTTGGGCCATCAAATCTTGGGCAAAGTATGGACTATCATATATTGCTGGAAAGCCCAGGATGTATACTTTCCAACGCCGTTGAGAGCGCGCCAATTGGGCTTCTGTAGCTCCAGAAAATCTACTTCGAGTGCAGGGAGGTCAGAATCCAACAGCATCTGCAGTCCTTTTCAGTCTCTGGATCAGATTTTTGCTCAGGTCCCTCAATTTCAGCCAGAAAATACCTGAAATCACAGAAAAACACACAAACTCATAGTAAAGTCCAGAAAAGTAAATTTTAACTAAAAACTAATAAAAATATACTAAAAACTAACTAGATCATACTAAAAACATACTAAAAACAATGCCAAAAAGCGTACAAATTATCCGCTCATCACAACACCAAACTTAAATTGTTGCTTGTCCCCAAGCAACTAAAAATCAAATAAGATAAAAAGAAGAGAATATGCAATGAATTCCAAAAACATCTATGAAGATCAGTATTAATTAGATGAGCGGGGCTTTTAGCTTCTTGCCTCTGAACAGTTTTAGCATCTCACTCTATCCTTTGCAACTCAAAATGATTGGCTTCTTTAGGAACTCAGAATCCAGATAGTGTTATTGATTCTCCTAGTTAAGTATGATGATTCTTGAACACAGCTACTTTATGAGTCTTGGCCGTGGCCCAAAGCACTCTGTCTTCCAGTATTACCACCGGATACATACATGCCACAGACACATAATTGGGTGAACCTTTTCAGATTGTGACTCAGCTTTGCTAGAGTCCCCAATTAGAGGTGTCCAGGGTTCTTAAGCACACTCTTTTTGCCTTGGATCACAACTTTATTCTTTCTTTTTCTTTCTTTTTCTCTTTCTTTTTTTTTCGGTTTTTTTTTTCGCCTCTTTTTTTTTGTATTCACTGCTTTTTCTTGCTTCAAGAATCATTTTTAATGATTTTTCAGATCCTCAGTAACATGTCTCCTTTTTCATCATTCTTTCAAGAGCCAACATTCATGAACCACAAATTCAAAAGACATATGCACTGTTTAAGCATACATTCAGAAGACAAAAGTAATGCCACCACATCAAAATAATTAAACTGCTATAAAATTCAAAATTCATGCAATTCTTTTTCTTTTTCAATTTAAGAACATTTGTTTATTTAAGAAAGGTGATGGATTCATAGGAAATTCATAACTTTAAGGCATAGACACTAAGACACTAATGATCACAAGACACAAACATGGACAAACATAAGCATTAATTTTCGAAAAACAGGAAATAAAGAACAAGGAGATTAAAGAACGGGTCCACCTTAGTGATGGTGGCTCTTTCTTCCTCTTGAAGATCCTATGGAGTGCTTGAGCTCCTCAATGTCTCTTCCTTGTCTTTGTTGCTCCTCTCTCATGATTCTTTGATCTTCTCTAATTTCATGAAGGAGGATGGAATGTTCTTGGTGCTCCACCCTTAGTTGTCCCATGTTGGAACTCAATTCTCCTAGGGAGGTGTTCAATTACTCCCAATAGTTTTGTGGAGGAAAGTGCATCCCTTGAGGCATTTCAGGGATCTCATGATGAGAGGGGTCTCTTGTGTGCTCCATCCTTTTCTTAGTGATGGGCTTATCCTCATCAATGGGGATGTCTCCCTCTATGTCAACTCCAACTGAATAACAGAGGTGACAGATGAGATGAGGAAAGGCTAACCTTGCTAAAGTAGAGGACTTGTCCGCCACCTTATAGAGTTCTTGGGCTATAACCTCATGAATTTCCACTTCTTCTCCAATCATGATGCTATGAATCATGATGGCCCGGTCTAGAGTAACTTCGGACCGGTTGCTAGTGGGAATGATTGAGCGTTGGATAAACTCCAACCATCCTCTAGCCACGGGTTTGAGGTCATGCCTTCTCAATTGAACCGGCTTCCCTCTTGAATCTCTCTTCCATTGGGCGCCCTCTTCACATATGACTGTGAGGACTTGGTCCAACCTTTGATCAAAGTTGACCCTTCTAGTGTAAGGATGTTCATCTCCTTGCATCATGGGCAAATTGAATGCCAACCTTACACTTTCCGGACTAAAATCCAAGTATTTCCCCCGAACCATAGTAAGATAATTCTTTGGATCCGGGTTCATACTTTGATCATGGTTCTTGGTGATCCATGCATTGGCATAGAACTCTTGAACCATCAAGATTCCGACTTGTTGAATGGGGTTGGTAAGGACTTCCCAACCTCTTCTTCGGATCTCATGTCGGATCTCCGGATATTCACCCTTTTTGAGTGAAAAAGGGACCTCGGGGATCACCTTCTTCAAGGCCACAACTTCATAGAAGTGGTCTTGATGCACCCTTGAGATGAATCTCTCCATCTCCCATGACTCGGAGGTAGAAGCTTTTGCCTTCCCTTTCCTCTTTCTAGAGGTTTCTCCGGCCTTAGATGCCATAAATGGTTATGGAAAAACGAAAAAGCAACGCTTTTACCACACCAAACTTAAAAGGTTTGCTCGTCCTCGAGCAAAGAAGAAAGAAGAGAGTAGAAGAAGAAGAAATGAGGAAGAAGGCAATGGCTTTTGTGTTCGGCCAAAGAGGGGGAGAAATGGTGTTTAGGTTGTGTGAAAATGAAGGGGTGAAGAAGGGTATATATAGGAGAGGGGGAAGGGTCAAGTTCGGTCAAGTGAGGATGGGTTTGGGTGGGAAAGTGGTTTGAATTTGAATGGTGAGGTAGGTGGGGTTTTATGAAGGATGGATGTGAGTGGTGAAGAGAAAGAAGGGATTTGATAGGTGAAGGGTTTTTTGGAGAAGAGGTATTGAGGTGATTGGTGAATGAGTGAAGAAGAGAGAGAGTGGTGGGGTTGGTGGGGATCCTGTGGGGTCCACAGATCTTGTGGTGTCAAGGAAAAGTCATCCCTGCACCAAATGGCAAGCAAAATTACGTTTTGAGCCAATTCTGGCGTTAAACGCCGGGCTGGTGCCCATTTCTGGCGTTTAACGCCAGGTTCTTGCCCTTTTCTGGCGTTTAACGCCAGTTTGGTGCCCCTTTCTGGCGTTAAACGCCCAGAATGGTGCCAGACTGGGCATTAAACGCCCAACTGCTACTCTTACTAGCGTTTAAACGCCAGTAAGTTCTTCCTCCAGGGTGTGCTGTTTTTCTTCCTGTTTTTCATTCTGTTTTTACTTTTTCAATTGATTTTGTGACTTCTCATGATCATCAACCTACAAAATAAAATAGAATAACAAAAGAAAATAGATAACATATAACATTGGGTTGCCTCCCAACAAGCGCTTCTTTAATGTCAGTAGCTTGACAGATGGCTCTCATGGAGCCTCACATTTTCTCAGAGCAATGTTGGAACCTCCCAACACCAAACTTAGAGTTTGAATGTGGGGGTTCAACACCAAACTTAGAGTTTGGTTGTGGCCTCTCAACACCAAACTTAAAGTTTGACTGTGGGGGCTCTGTTTGACTCTGATTTGAGAGAAGCTCTTTATGCTTCCTCTCCATGGTGACAGAGGGATATCCTTGAGCCTTAAACACAAAGGATTCTTCATTCACTTGAATGATCAGTTCGCCTCTATCAACATCAATCACAGCCTTTGCTGTGGCTAGGAAGGGTCTGCCAAGGATGATGGTTTCATCCATGCACTTCCCAGTCTCTAGGACTATGAAATCAGTAGGGATGTAATGGTTTTCAATCTTCACCAAAACATCCTCTACAAGTCCATGAGCTTGTTTTCTTGAGTTGTCTGCCATCTCTAATGAGATTCTTGCAGCTTGCACCTCAAAGATCCCTAGCTTCTCCATTACAGAGAGAGGCATGAGGTTTACACTTGACCCTAAGTCACACAGAGCCTTCTTGAAGGTCATGGTGCCTATGGTACAAGGTATTGAAAACTTCCCAGGATCTTGTTGATGACAAGTCATCATATACCCATTTTTCAAGCTAATTTCACTTGTTTTGTTAGCATTTATGCACTTTCTTGCATCCTAAGTAAGTGATTTGGAGTGAAAATGCATAACTTCTTTAAATCAAGCAACCACCATGAAATTAATGTTAAATCATGAGGTTTAAGCTAATTTTAATTGAACTTTAATTGATTTATAAGCCTCTTGAATTTAGTGATACTTTGAGTGGTTGTTTTGGTTTATTGTAGGTGAAGAAAAGAAAAGAAAAGGAAAAGCGTGGCCTAAGAAGTGTAGCCCAAGGAAAGGAAAGTGTGGTCAAAGCAAGAGAAGTGTGCCGCATGCAAAGGGGGAGGCAAACATTGCCCTCCACAAGGGCACACTGCCCTCTAGGAGGGCAACATAAGAGAACCAAGAAGAGAAGGTAACTCTGCCCTGCCCACTCCAAGGGCAGAGCACAATTTTGTGCCTTGGAACCAAGAGGAATAAAATGTTGCCCTGCCCTCCACAAGGGCAGTATCGGGCTCTCCAAGGAAGAAAATCAAAGGAAAAATATCACCCATGCATGCCACAAGAGTTGAACACAGGACCATGAGGAAGCTAGGACTTAAGACCCATTACCGTGCCAAGAAGCCAAGGAAAATGATCAAGCGTGTGTCTCTGCCCAGATTCGAACACGGGCTTCATTTTGGAAACACTGCCCTGCCCTCCGCGAGGGCAGGGCAGCATTTGGACTGATGCACAAATATTTACGGGTTCTACTGGCCAATTTTACAAAAGTCGGGAGAAGGAAAGCTAGCTGCAAATTGGAAAGGACCCTACAAAGTAACAGAAGTCTTAGGAACAGGCTATTACAAGATATCCGACCTAGAAGGCAATGAGCTGCCCAGGGCCTGGCACGCCTGTAATCTAAGACGGTACTACAGCTAGAAAAATTTGACCCGAGGTGTACTCTTTTTCCCTACAAGGGTTTTTTAATGAGACACCCGGTCAAGTAAGGCACCCGACCTAGTCAAGGGTAAACACTCTGTAAATATTCTTTCTTTTTTAATACTAATCAAATTTTTCTGCTTTCTTTTGTTCTTCCTCGTGATGAAACAAATCCTGAAAAAGTACCCCGCCAAGGCGCATTAATTTATGCTCAACAAAACGCAAAAAATCATTGCCGAGAGACCACACAAGGTCGGCAAAGATAAAAGCGACGAGGTTCAAATTAATGTGAGAAGTTATAAAGTAACTCTGAAAAAGGCTCAAAAAGTCAAATAAAAAGAGATTACAAAAATAACTTAAAAGGCCGACCAACGACAAAGTCGGACCCAACAAAGGGTGTACTCGACCGCCCAACCCGAGGTCCGAGGAAAAACCCGGACCCGAGAAGGAAGCCTTAAAACGGCGAAAACAAAGATTTCGAAAACGCTTACTAAAAAGTTGCTATACAAAAAACAACTAAAAAGTACAAGCGAAAAAACAAAATCAAAAGGAAAAAACAAAAGTTTCAGAGAAAAAAGCGCTAGCTAAAAAGTTGTTATCCAAAAACAACTAAAAAGCATAAAAGCGGAGCAAAAAGTCAAAACGCGAACAAAAAAACACCGCATAATAAGCTAAAAAGTTACTACAAGTAGCTAAAAGCAAAAAGGGTGTCCAAAGCATTCACATAAACCATCCAAAAACAAAAAGAGCCCACAGGCCGGGCAAAAAACCAAAAGATAAAAAGGATTACAGAGAATCAAAGATCCTTTCCGGACGCCGCATCAACAGAAGGCTGCGGAAGAAACATAGAAATCGGGACAGCATCGACGGCACCGTCATCTCGATTTAAAACCTCCACACCAGATCCATCCCCGGCCAAAGGTGAAGTCGGGCTCGCAACCGGAACTGTGGGATTGGACACCGGAACCTTGGGGTCGGACACCGGAACCTCATCCTCGTTGGGAGCAGGAACAATCTTTCCCTCCACAACAACGTTATCCGTACTAAATAAACTCAGATCCAGGTCAGGAGCAAGAACCCGGACCTGAGCCTTCAAATTTTCATACATAGCATCCATACCCTTAGCCACATGCCCTTCTAGCTCGTAAAAATCATCCCGAGCAGATTGCAACTTCTCCTTTGTCTCCACAAGCTCGGCAAGTGCCCGAGTATAATTCTCCTTCGCCGCCTTCGCCATCTCCTCGGACGAACTCGCCACCGCCACAGCCGCGGTGGCTTTAGCTTTCTCCTTCTCCAAAGACTCCTCCAGCTCAGCAATCCTAGCAGCCTTCAGCTTACTAGTTCTCTCGAACTCAGACTGAGCTTTCTCAAGTCGGGAACTGGTCGCACCAATAGGGGATTTCTTGAACTCCCGGGCAATAGCGGCATGAAGACTAGCCATCCGGACACAGCTCCGCGCCATATACTGAAAATGGTGCTCCATAGACACATCATCAGTAGAAATAAAAGTCTGAGGGAGGATATGCTGCTCAACCCAACCAAGAGCGTCGAAATCCTTGTCATTAAAACCCGCAGGCTCTTGAGAGGTCTTCTGTTTCTTGGGAGGAGGACCCGAGGACGAAGGAGGAGAAGAGGTAGCAGGTCCAGATGTCGGAGGATCTTGATTTATAGCTCGGAACTGGGGAGTCGGAATAGTCTTTGACCGAGTAGTGACACCCACAGTAGTCTTCTCCGGAGAAGATCGGGCAGAAGCCCCCCCAGCCTCGATATTCCGAGCGGCCACAGACTTCTTCGTCCGACGAAGGTACTTCATGGAATCCGCCTGAGAAGACATCTCTGCAGAAATAAAAGAAAAGGATTACCACAACAGAAATTCCACCAAAATAAGCAAAAGCCAAAAATACTAAAAAAGATGAATCTCGGAGAGGTCGGGAACTACCTAACTCGGAACGGAGAAGGCTTGGATCTCCCAACATTTTCTTCGTGTCCAAGTGAGGTGCCCGACCCCATAAACTGCTTACCACACCCACAAAAGCCTGCTCCACCTCATCTAGACTCTCAAAAGTATACTTAGTAGACACTACATTCTCCTGCCAACAAAGAGGAAAAGAAGGCTCCCCACTCTCATCTAGAAAGAAAGGTCGGACGTCTCCAGTAGCCCGGACCTTGAAATAAGAGTTCTTAAAATCGTGAAAGGACTCATCATACAGGGTACAAAACTTCCTTCCCTGGTTAGCCCTAAAAGAGACCCAAGATACCTTCCCTCCACCCGACCCCGGCTTCGTCAACACAAACAAGTAGGAAAAAAGAGAAATAGAGGGAACGACGCCCAAAAACTGACACAAAAGTTGAAACAGCTTTAAAAATGCCCAAGAATTCGGATGGAGCTGCGTAGGGGCAAGGTTACAAGACCATAACACCTCGGACTCCAGGTCGGTAAAAGGAAGTCGGACACTCAGCTTAGAGAAAAAACAATCATAAGCATAAAAGAAGAGCTTCTCGGAACTATCTAGGGGCGGGAAGCACACTCTCTCCTCAGAATCCGGGGCTACTAGTTCATAATCCCTCTCAGACTCTCTATTTTCACATATGCTACAGTGCCTACGGAACCTAGCTAAATACTCAGAATCTACCACAGAAGGGACTTTTAGAGGAAGAGGGTCTACCCAACCAAGACCACTTGGAATCTTGGTCGACATCGCTTGAAGAACCTTTCGAGACATAAAATTCTTACCTACAAAGAAGAATACAACAGCAAGCAAAAATCACATAAAGAAGACAGCAAAAAAACCCATTCAGCAAAACCCGAAACAAAAATGCCAGAGAACGAAAAAGAGCCCCCCCATATGCAAACAACAACGGCGGCGCCTCTTTTTGGGGCAACCCAGGCATAAAGAAAAAAAGAAACAAACAAGAGCCACACAAAGAACAGAAGCATATGATCACAAGAAAAAAGAAACATGGGAACAAACCTGGAAGAAAGAAAACGAAGGCGAAGAGCTCCGAAGCAAGGAGAACGAAACGGCGGCGCAGAAGAAACCCCGGAAAGACACACGGAAAGATTCGGGGAAGAAGAACAAAGAGAGAGAAGAAGCGGTGCTCGAAAAAGGAGATGGCAAAACTCAGAAAAACAGGAAGGGAGCAGAATAAAACGAAGAAAAAGGAATGGAGCAAATAAATAATGCCTTCACAGAGCACGAACGGAAATCGAGGAGAAACGGTAAAATGCAATAAATGCAGGAACGACCATTTTTTGAATTTTGAAAAACTACTATGCCCGAGCTCGACCTCCCAAAAAGGACGAACTCGGGCAGGGGCACTGTTCATACCCTGACCGGGCTCCTCCAACTCGGCAGATCCATAAAAGGTCCGACCTTGTCCTAAGGCCCACGCCTAAAGGTCGGACCTCGGACAATGAAGCAAAGGAAGGCCCATCAAAAGGAACACAGCCCAAAAACTGAAGGTCGAAAGGGCCTAGAAAAGGCGGTTCCACAAAGATAGAGATAAAACTCCCAAAAGATAAGATAAGATAAGAATATCTTATCCAGGGAAGATCACGGCCAACTACTATAAACACACTGGAGCACCCAGGTATGACATTCATTCCACATTCTACACATATCTGCTTGGACCCATGCTAACTTAAGCATCGGAGTGTCATTGCAGGTACAACCACCAACCACTCCGCACATCAAGCTCGGGTCCCTGAACCCCCACCTCGGGCCTCTCCAGACGACCGAGCTACACGTTTCAGGTAACCCTCGGAACAGGAGTATCACCAAGAAACTGCAAATTCTGAGCAGTCAAATGACATGAAAAATTATCCACCCTCACTTCCCAGTTTCTCATTTAAAAGTTCTTCATCACCTGATTATGCCTCAACACAAAGTTTCCTCCAAAATCCATACAAGTCATCCCATCAATCATACAACTCATTCCACACCCCTCAACACAACTTCACCACAACACATCCATGTCACCAAAATTACTCTCTACCTTCATCTCTTGAACCAGCAGATGAGGATTACATTCAAGCCACTGAAATACATAGAAAACTCGTGGAAAGATACACACGACCCCAATCCTGGAAAGAAATCATCCTCAAGAAGATGAATGGGCCTTTAGAGCAAACAAGAAGGAACCTAGAACCATCAAACAGAGAGGATGAAGACCAATTTGTGGGTGAGGAAGTGGAAAAGCAAGATGAGGAAGCCTCTGTGTCAAGTGAAATTTCAATAGAAAAGGAGGTTGTCGAGGTGTTTAAACCTGTAGCTTCATATTCACAGAAGCTAATTGACGTGATAGAGGAACCTGAAACTTCTCTCCCAAGGAAATTAATGGAAAATCATGAAGAAGAAATAGAAGAAGATACTCAAGAGAATTCACACTCAAGTGAAGTAGAGAAGTGCATAGAGGAAGAGCTCATTGAACCATCACTGCAAGGAACTCTTGATGAAGACAAAACTCCAACAATTACACAACCATCAAGACTTGGACTCAAGGAAGTGAAGGCAATTAACAAAAGCACCGAAAAGAGGATTGTGACCAAGCTACAAAAGACAATATTCATGAAGAAGAGAAGGTCAACTACAAGCAATCTTCCCCCTGATCAAGCAAGCAAGCTCAATCAAGCCAATTTCAAAAGAAAGCTTGCTGAAAGGAGACCAAGACAGGGGATAATAGCTGAATCTTTCCCTCCTTTGAGGTCATTCCTCTTAACAAATTGGAAGAAGAGGAAGAAAGTGAAGAACAACATGTCAAGCTAATGACAATAAAAGAGCGCTTGTTGGGAGGCAACCCAACCTGAGGTAGTTTTTCTTTCATAGCTTTTCTAATAAAAATGTTGAATAATTGGTATGCATTGCAAGGAGCTAAGTTTGGTGTTGCACACCAAAACAATTTGAGGGAGAATGAAAACTTCTAAGTTTGGTGTTCCACCAAAAATATCATTTAAAAACACATTCTCACCTCTTGCATGATGCTAGCTTCAAGCAACCAAACACATTATTCAACTATTTAATTGCTTTCTAGTTTTAATCTCATTAACCTTTAGCAAGTATACATGGTTTCAAATATGGTTAACTTGTTGCATCTGAGGCAGTGGCAAACAATTAAGTTTGGTGTCCCTACACCAAAAATCAATCCTGGAACCACACTCAGTTCATGCATACTAACCATATAATTAAGGGCTTGAGAAGCAAGCAACTTTGAGGATTATGCAGGATATGAGTCAACAATTGAAGACATTATGCATCTTGACTCAAAGAGAACACAACAGAAGGAAAAATCAAAGGGCTGCAACTTCAAAGGTTGTATCTAAAACTTAAGCCTTGCTGCTGTGAAATGTTTTGAATCTGGATACCATTGTATGTCTTGCTAAAGTGTTTATTTAGTTGCAAGTGAAATTGTTTGCTAAAAATGCTAAGTCTGCATAATGCTTGTTATCCATCACTTAGCTTGAAAATTGTTCTGTTTCCCATATGCTTAAATAAAAGAGTTTGGTTTGAATTGAAAAGTAAAATATCCAATGTTGCATAAGCATGAATGGAAGTTGGTGGTGGTATATGTGTTTGATTAAATGCATAACTCATAAAATAATTGTTGCATAATATCATTCTCATTCAAATGTGAGTTAGCTTGCTGTTACAAAGACTCTCATCAATAATGAAAAAGCCCTTGGTAACAAAAACAGAAAGAAAAGGGAAAGAAAAAGCCAAAATGGCAAGAAAAACAAAGAATAAGGTTGGACACCAATAGCTTGGACCTTAGGACATATGCCTGTGGTGTTCTTGTACTAAGATCTGCTTGGATGAGTAAATTCTAAGGGGTATCTTAAAACCCGGTCACTTAGATCAACTGATTTGGGATGGCCAATTGAAAATCCACAATAAAGAGCAACTTAGATACAGAACATTTAGTTATCCAAAGAGATGCTGGGCATCAATGATCCTAGGAAGAACTAATGAGCCATGTGTCTGTGGTGAAAGATGTTGAGTAAAAAGAAAAAGAAAATAAAGCCAAAGGCTAACGCTGCAACATTTGACACCAAACCTCCAAAAGAATAATAAGCTTGTTAAGCATTATAAGCCAAGAAAAGTTAGCAAGGGAGTAATCAAAAAGTGAGTCTTCTAACAGCAAGTTTAGCAAGCCTTTGAGGAAAGATGTGTATTATGTAGCAGCAACAATAAGTGTGTTGTCATTGTCTGCATAAAGACCCCATAAATCAAGTTCTGCTATATGCCTAATAAGGATATGTGTTCTTTTCTTATTCATGTCATTTACTCTTAGTTTTGATGCTTGCTTGGGGACAAGCAAGATTTAAGTTTGGTGTTGTGATGACAAGTCATCATATACCCATTTTTCAAGCTAATTTCACTTGTTTTGTTAGCATTTATGCACTTTCTTGCATCCTAAGTAAGTGATTTGGAGTGAAAATGCATAACTTCTTTAAATCAAGCAACCACCATGAAATTAATGTTAAATCATGAGGTTTAAGCTAATTTTAATTGAACTTTAATTGATTTATAAGCCTCTTGAATTTAGTGATACTTTGAGTGGTTGTTTTGGTTTATTGTAGGTGAAGAAAAGAAAAGAAAAGGAAAAGCGTGGCCTAAGAAGTGTAGCCCAAGGAAAGGAAAGTGTGGTCAAAGCAAGAGAAGTGTGCCGCATGCAAAGGGGGAGGCAAACATTGCCCTCCACAAGGGCACACTGCCCTCTAGGAGGGCAACATAAGAGAACCAAGAAGAGAAGGCAACTCTGCCCTGCCCACTCCAAGGGCAGAGCACAATTTTGTGCCTTGGAACCAAGAGGAATAAAATGTTGCCCTGCCCTCCACAAGGGCAGTATCGGGCTCTCCAAGGAAGAAAATCAAAGGAAAAATATCACCCATGCATGCCACAAGAGTTGAACACAAGACCATGAGGAAGCTAGGACTTAAGACCCATTACCGTGCCAAGAAGCCAAGGAAAATGATCAAGCGTGTGTCTCTGCCCAGATTCGAACACGGGCCTTCATTTTGGAAACACTGCCCTGCCCTCCGCGAGGGCAGGGCAGCATTTGGACTGATGCACAAATCTGGCGCACCACACACAAATCTGGCGCACCAATTCTCTCCTGGCATGCACCAGGCCGCACCAAAGCCGCACCAACATGCACCAAATCCTGCCCTGCCCTCTACAAGGGCAGGGCAGCCTCCTGGGAGCTACCATTTTGGGCCGAAAAATTCAATTAAAATTCCAATTAAATTCATTTCTTCACCAAATCAAAAGCCCATCCAAATCCCAAAATCCAAGAATAGAAAGTGTATAAATAGGAGCTAGTTTGATGTAATTAGGACCTTTTCACTAACCTTTAGCTTGACTTTTGAATTTTGCACTTTCTTTGAGCTTTGAATTTCTTACAATTGTTCTTGAGAGACTTGACCGAGAGTTCAGAGGATTAAGGAAGAATTGATTGATCTCCTTCCTCGTGTTTGCTCGGCCAATTTCACTCTCCTTTTTCTGAGTTTTGGGTGTGAGAAATTGAGGAAATTCTGTCTCAATTCCCATTCAAAATCTCTTCAAATCTTTTCATGCACAATTGAATTTCATTTCTGTTCCTTTACTGCTTCTTCTTTAATTTTCTGTCAATTGCTTTGATAACTCGGATCTGGGAAGGAAATTGGGTTTTAGGCTCTGCTACCTAAGCTCTTGAGTCCTGAGATCACAATTTACTTGGGTTCTTCTGTGAACCTTGCTGCACTTTACTTTAATTTCTGTTTAAGCTTTCATTGCTTCTAATTCAATTCCTGCTCTATTAATTGTGGCAATTCAATTCTTCTTTGTTTATATTCTGCAATCCCAGTCCTCAAATCCCTTTTACATTCAAGCAATTTACATTCCTTGCCATTTAAGTTACTGCAATTTACATTTCTTGCACTTTAAGTTTCAGTCATTTAGTTTCTTGTTCTTTAAGATTTGGTCTATTTTATTTTCCTGTTCTTTAATTTACTGCAATTTCCCCTTTCCCTTTACATTTCAAGCAATTTATCTTCTGTTAAATACAACCCACTCAACCAAAACTTGATTCGCTTGACTAAATCAACCACTAAACTAAAATTGCTCAATCCTTCAATCCCTGTGGGATCGACCTCACTCATGTGAGTTATTATTACTTGATGCGACCCGGTACACTTGCCGGTGAGTTTTGTGTTGGATCGTTTTCCACACATCACTTGTCTCTTTTGAGGTAATTTCTGCCTAGACAAGTCATCCAGTTCTTTGGTGAGCAAAGGGGGTTCATTTTCCCAAGTCTCATTTCCAAATAACTTGTCATTTAGCTTCATGATTGCTCCAAGGTATTTAGCAACTTGCTCTTCAGTGACATACTCATCCTCTTCAGAGGAAGAATACTCATCAGAGCTCATGAAAGGCAGAAGTAAGTCCAATGGAATCTCTATGGTCTCATTTTGAGCCTCAGATTCCCATGGTTCCTGATGAGCGGATAATTTGTACGCTTTTTGGCATTGTTTTTATATAGTTTTTAGTAAGTTTAAGCTACTTTTAGGGATGTTTTCCTTAGTTTTTATGTTAAATTCACATTTCTGGACTTTACTATGAGTTTGTGTGTTTTTCTGTGATTTCAGGTAAATTCTGACTGAAATTGAGGGATTTGAGCAAAACTCTGAAAAAGGCTGACAAAAGGACTGCTAATGTTGTTGGATTCTGACCTCCCTGCACTCGAAATGGATTTTCTGGAGCTACAGAACTCCAAATGGCGCGCTCTCAACGGCGTTGGAAAGTAGACATCCAGGGCTTTCCAGCAATATATAATAGTCCATGCTTTATTCGAAGAATGAGGACGTAACTTGGCGTTAAACGCCAAGTTCATGCTGCTGTTTGGAGTTAAACGCCAGAAAAACGTCATGATCCGGAGTTGAACGCCCAAAACACGTCATAACTCAAAGTTCAACACCAAGAAATGCCTTAGCTCGTGGATTGATCAAGCTCAGCCCAAGCACACACCAAGTGGGCCCCGGAAGTGGATTTATGCATCAATTACTTACTCATGTAAACCCTAGTAGCTAGTCTAGTATATATAGGACACTTATCTATTGTATTAGACATCTTTGGTCTCAATTTTTTTTTATTCTTCATCTTAGGAGATCATTGATCACGTTTTAGGGGGCTGGCCATTCGGCCATGCCTGAACCTTTTACTTATGTATTTTCAACGGTGGAGTTTCTGCACACCATAGATTAAGGGTGTGGAGCTCTGCTGTACCTCAAGTATCAATGCAATTCTATTTTCTTTTATTCAATTCTCTTTTATTCTTATTCCAAGATATTTATTCGCACCCAAGAACATGATGAATGTGATGATTAAATAACCCTCATCATCATTCTCACTTATGAACGCGCGTGATTGACAACCACTTCCGTTCTACATGCAACAGAGCTTGAATGCGTATCTCTTAGATTCCCCAACAGAATTTTCGTGGTATAAGCTAGATGGATGGCGGCATTTATGAGGATCCGGAAAGTCCAACCTTGTCTGTGGTGTTCCGAGTAGGATCCTGGGAATCCGGAAAGTCTACCTTGTCTGTGGTGTCCAAGTAGGATTCCGGTAATGAATGACTGTGACGTGCTTCAAACTTGTAACCTGCTGGGCGTTAGTGACAGACGCAAAAGAGGGATTCTATTCCAGTAGGGGAGGGAACCAACCGGTGATTGGCCGTACTGTGACAGAGTGCGTGAGCATTAGCTTTCACTGCGAGGATGGGATGTAGCTATCAACCATGGGTGATGCCTCCAGACTGGTTAGCTGTGCGAGTGACAGCCGCATAGGATATTTCCCCGTGAGGATGAAAGTAGCCACAGTTGATGGTGAACCCCTATACAAAGCTTGCCATGGAAAGGAGTAAGAAGGATTGAGTAGAAGGAATTGCTCTAAGCACCTCCATTCCGCTTATCTGAAATTCCTCCCTTTATTATCCTTTTTATTTACAATCCAATAATCACAATTACCCTTTAATCTCCCTAACTGAGATTTGCAAGGTGACCATAGCTTGCTTCATACCAACAATCTCTGTGGATTCGACCCTTACTCACGTAAGGTTTATTACTTGGACGACCCAGTACACTTGCTGGTTAGTTGAACGGAGTTGTGAATTCAAATTAAGAAAATAAACAGTGCCCTAAGAGTATACATCCTTTATAAACAAAAGAACATGTGATCACAATTTCGTCCACCAAGTTTTTGGCGCCGTTGCCGGGGATTGTTCGAGTATGGACAACTGACGGTTCATCTTGTTGCTCAGATTAGGTAACTTTCTTTTCAAAAACTTTTTCAAAATTTTTCTTTTTATTTTTCGTTTTTCCTCACATTATTTTCGAAAAAAATTAATAAAAATACAAAAAAAATTAGAAAATCATAAAAATAAAAAAAATTATTTTGTGTTTCTTGTTTGAGTCTTGAGTCAATTTTTAAATTTGGTGTCAATTGCATGCTTTAAAATTTTTTCTTGCATTTTTTCGAAAATCCCATGCATTCATAGTGTTCTTCATGATCTTCAAGTTGTTCTTGATAAGTCCTCTTGTTTGATCTTGATGATTTCTTGTTTTGTGTTGTTTATTGTTTTTCATGTGCATTTTTGCATTCATATTTTTCATGCATTAAAGATTTCTAAGTTTGGTGTCTTGCATGTTTTCTTTGCATCAAAATTTTTCAAAATTATGTTCTTGATGTTCATCATGACATTCAAAGTGTTCTTGGTGTTCTTGGTGTTCATCTTGACATTCATAGCATTCTTGCATGCATTCATTGTTTTAATCTAAAAATTTCATGCATTGAGTATTTTTGTTGTTTTTCTCTCTCATAATTAAATTTCAAAAATAAAAAATATCTTTTCCTTATTTCCCTCCAAAATTTTGAAATTTTGGGTTGACTTGGTCAAAAATTTTCAAAATTAGTTGTTTCTTACAAGTCAAGTCAAAATTTCAATTTTAAAAATCTTATCTTTTTAAAATCTTTTTCAAAAATCATATCTTTTTCATTTTTTTTATAATTTTCGAAAATTTCAAAAATCTTTTTCAAAATATTTTCAAAATCTTTTTCTTATCTTTACAACATATTTTCGAAAATTCACTAATAATTAATGTGATTGGTTCAAAAATTTGAAGTTTGTTACTTTCTTGTTAAGAAAGGTTCAATCTTTAAGTTCTAGAATCTTATCTTGAAGTTTCTTGTTAGTGAAGTAAATAATTTCAAAATTTTTGAATTAAATCTTTTTATCTTTTATTTTGATCTTTTTCAAAAATTTTATCTTTTTCAAAATTTGATTTCAAAATATCTTATCTAACTTACTATCTTCTTATCTTTTTCAAATTTGATTTCAAATCTTTTTCAATCAACTAACTAACTTTTTGTTTGTTTCTTATCTTTTTCAAAACCACCTAACTACTTTTCCCTCTTCTATTTTCGAAAATATCTCTTTCTTTTTCAAAAATTATTTTTAATTAATTAATTGTTTCATGTTTTAATTTTAATTACATTTTATTTCTAATTTTCGAAAATCACTAACTCCTTTTCAAAATTATTTTCGAAATTCCATTCTCTTTTCTTCTTCTATTTAATTATTTAATTACTAACACTCATCTTCACCTCTATTCATCTAAATATCCGAACCTCCTTCTTCATTTTTCTACCCCCTTCTTTTTCTACTAACATAAAGGAATCTCTATACTGTGACATAGAGGATTCCTTTTTCTTTTCCTGTTTTCTTCTCCTTCATATGAGCAGGAACAGGGATAAAGGCACTCTTGTTGAAATTGATCCAGAACCTGAAAGGACTCTGAAGAGAAAATTAAAAGAAGCTAAATTACAACAATCCAGAAGAGCCCTTCTAGAAAATTTCGAACAAGAGAAGGAGATGGCCGAAAATAATAATAATAATGCAAGGAGAATGCTTGGTGATTTCACAAAACCAACGTCCAAGTTTGATGGAAGAAGCATCTCCATTCCTGCCATTGGAGCCAATAACTTTGAGCTTAAGCCTCAGCTAGTTGCTTTAATGCAACAAAACTGCAAGTTTTATGGACTTCCATCTGAAGATCCTTATCAGTTTTTAACTGAGTTCTTGCAGATCTGTGAGACTGTAAAGACGAATGGAGTTGATCCTGAAGTCTACAGACTCATGCTTTTCCCTTTTGCTGTAAGAGACAGAGCTAGAGTATGGTTGGATTCACAACCCAAGGATAGCCTGGACTCATGGGATAAGCTTGTCACTGCATTCTTAGATAAATTCTTTCCTCCTCAAAAGCTGAGCAAGCTGAGAGTGGATGTTCAAACCTTCAAACAAAAAGATGGTGAATCCCTCTATGAAGCTTGGGAAAGATACAAGCAGTTGACCAAGAGATGTCCATCTGACATGTTCTCAGAATGGACCATATTAGATATATTCTATTATGGTCTCTCTGAATTTTCGAAAATGTCATTGGACCATTCTGCAGGTGGATCTATTCACCTGAAGAAAATGCCTGAAGAGGCTCAAGAACTCATTGACATGGTTGCAAACAACCAGTTCATGTACACTTCTGAGAGGAATTCCGTGAATAGTGGGGTACCTCAGAAGAAAGGAGTTCTTGAAATTGATGCTCTGAATGCCATATTGGCTCAGAACAAAGTGTTGACTCAACAGGTCAACATGATCTCTCAAAATCTAAATGGACTGCAACATGCATCCAACAGTAATAGAGAGGCAGCTTCTGAAGAAGCTTATGATCCTGAGAACCCTGCCATGGCAGAGGTTAATTACATGGGTGAACCTTATGGAAACACCTATAACTCATCATGGAGAAATCATCCAAATTTCTCATGGAAGGATCAACAAAAACCTCAACAAGGTTTTAACAATGGTGGACGCAATAGGCTGAATAATAATAAGCCATATCCATCATCTTCTCAGCAACAGACAGAGAATTCTGAACAAAACACTTCTAATTTAGCCAATATAGTCTCTGATCTGTCAAAGGCCACTTTCAGTTTCATGAATGAAACAAGATTCTCCATTAGAAATTTGGAGGCACAAGTGGGGCAGCTGAGTAAGAAAGTTATTGAAACTCCTCCCAGTACTCTCCCAAGCAATACAGAAGAAAATCCAAAAGGAGAGTGCAAGGCCATTGATTTAATCAAAGAGGCCGAATGCACAAAGGAGGAGGGGGACGAAAATCCCTGTGAGGAAAACCTCTTGGGACGTCCCTCAAGCAAGAAGGAGTTTCCTATTAAGGATCCTGAGGAATCTGAGGCTCATCTAGAGACCATAGAGATTCCTTTAAGTCTCCTTCTGCCATTCATGAGCTCTGAAGAATATTCATCCTCTGAACAGGATGAAGATGTGACTGGAGAGCAAGTTGCTCAATACTTAGGAGCTATCATGAAGCTGAATGCCAAGCTGTTTGGTAATGAGACTTGGGAAAGTGAACCTCCCTTGCTCATTAGTGAACTAGATACTTGGATTCAGAGAACTCTACCTCAAAAGAAACAAGATCCTGGCAAATTCCTAATACCTTGCACCATTGGCACCATGAGCTTTGAAAAAGCTCTATGTGATCTTGGGTCAGGGATAAATCTTATGCCACTCTCTGTAATGGAGAAGCTGGGAATCATTGAGGTACAACCTGCCTTGTTCTCATTACAATTGGCAGATAAGTCCATAAGACAAGCTTATGGAGTAGTGGAGGACGTGCTAGTAAGGGTTGAAGGCCTTTACATCCCCACTGATTTCATCATCCTAGACACTAGGAAGGAAGATGATGAATGCATCATCCTAGGAAGACCTTTCCTAGCCACAGCAGGAGCTGTGATAGATGTCAACAGAGGTGAGTTAGTCCTTCAATTGAATGGGGATTACCTTGTGTTTCAGGCACATGGCCATCCCTCTGTGACAAAAGAGAGTAAGCATGAAGAGCTTCTCTCAGTTCAGAGTCAAGAAGAGCCCACACAGTCAAACTCTAAGTTTGGTGTTGTGAGGCCACAACCAAACTCTAAGTTTGGTGTCCAAACCCCATATCCAAACTCTAAGTTTGGTGTTGGGAATACCACACTTAAGTTGACCTGATCACCATGTGGCTCCATGAGAGCCACTGTCAAGCTATTGACATTAAAGAAGCGCTTGTTGGGAGGCAACCCAATTTTATTTATCTAATTTTATTTTATTTTGTTTCTTTGTTATTTTTGTGTTTTATTAGGTACATGATCATGAGGAGTCACGAAAAAAATCAAAAAAATTAAAAAACAGAGTCAAAAACAGAAGAAAAAAAAAATTTACCCTGGAGGCAGCACGGGCTGGCGTTCAACGCCCAGAAGGTGCATCTGGCCGGCGTTCAACGCCAGAACAGAGCACCATTCTGGCGCTGAACGCCCAAAACAAGCAACAACCTGGCGTTAAACGCCAGGATGGTGCACAGAAAGGACAAACTGGCGCTGAACGCCAGAAACAAGCATGAAACTGGCGTTCAACGCCAGAAACATGCATCACATGGGCGTTGAACGCCCAGAATGTGCACCAATGGGCGTTTAAACGCCAGAATGGTGTGCCAAGGCATTTTACATGCCTATTTGGTGCAGGAATGGTATTTCTTGACACCTCAGGATCTGTGGACCCCACAAGATCCCCACCTACCTCGCCCTCTCTCTCTCCATTCATGGCCATTCTTTCTGTTTTTCATTCACCACCTACATCTTTCCCATACACCCCACCCACCTTTATAATTCAACTACTCCTTCCCCACCCAATCCCACCCATATAGCCGAATCCATCTCCCCTCACTCTCCTACATTTTCTTCTTCTTCTTCTTCTCTTCTTTCTTCTCTTGCTTGAGGGCGAGCAATATTTTAAGTTTGGTGTGGTAAAAGCATAGCTTTTTTGCTTTTCCATTACCATTAATGGCACCTAAAGCCAGAGAAACCTCAAAGGGAAGACAAAAAGCTTCCACCTCTGAGTCATGGGAGATGAAAAAAATTAAAAATATAAGCCGTCATAGCTCAGTGGTAGAACATGTGGCTGCAAATCAAGAAATCCCTGAGATACCTCAGGGGATAAGTTATCCTCCACAAAAGTATTGGAAGCAACTAAGGGAAGGAACACAAAAATTACTAGGAATCATTCAACAGAAGCAAGGAAGAGACATAGAGGAGCTCAAAGAGCACCATTGGTTCTTCAAGAAGGCGCCACCCTCACTCAGGTGGATTCATTCCTTGATTCTTTATTTCTTTCTGTTTTCAGTTTTTAATTATTGTGTTTATCTATGTTTTGTGTCTTTATTTCATGATCATTAGTATGTAACCATGCCTTAAAGATTATGAATAAATCCATTAATCCTTCACCTTTCTTAAAAGAAAAATGTTTTAATTCAAAAGAACAAGAAGTACATAAATTTCGAAAATAGCTCTTGAATTTAGTTTAATTATATTAATGTGGTGATAATATTTTTTTGCTTTCTGAATGAATGCTTGAACAATGCATATGTCTTTGGATCTTGTTGTTTATGAATGTTAAAATTGTTGGCTCTTGAAAGAATGATGAACAAAGAGAAATGTTATTGATGATCTGAAAAATCATGAAATTGATTCTTGAAGCAAGAAAAAGCAGTGAAGCATTCGGAAAAAAAAAATGGCTAAAAAGAGTATATAGAAAAAGAAGGAGCAATAGAAAAAGCCAATAGCCCTTAAAACCAAAAGGCAAGGGTAAAAAGGATCCAAGGCTTTGAGCACCAATGGATAGGAGGGCCCAAGGAATTAAAATCCAGGCCTAAGCGACTAAATCAAGCTGTCCCTAACCATGTGCTTGTGTCATGAAGGTCCAAGTAAAGAACTTGAGACTAAGTGGTTAAAGTCGTGATCCAAGGCAAAAGAGTGTGCTTAAGAGCTCTGGACACCACTAACTGGGGACTTTAGCAAAGCTAAGTCACAATCTGAAAAGGTTCACCCAGTTATGTGTCTGTGGCATTTATGTATCCGGTGGTAATACTGGAAAACAAAGTGCTTAGGGCCACAGCCAAGACTCATAAGTAGCTGTGTTCAAGAATCAACATGCTTAACTAGGAAAGTCAATAACACTATCTGAAATTCTAAGTTCCTAGAGAAGCCAATCATTCTAAACTTCAAAGGAAAAAGTGAGATGCCGAAACTGTTCAGAAGCAAAAAGCTACAAGTCCCGCTCATGTAATTAAATTAATATTCATTGATATTTTGGACTTTATAGTATATTCTCTTCTTTTTATCCTATTTGATTTTCAGTTGCTTGGGGACAAGCAACAATTTAAGTTTGGTGTTGTGATGAGCGGATAATTTGTACGCTTTTTGGCATTGTTTTTATATAGTTTTTAGTAAGTTTAAGCTACTTTTAGGGATGTTTTCCTTAGTTTTTATGTTAAATTCACATTTCTGGACTTTACTATGAGTTTGTGTGTTTTTCTGTGATTTCAGGTAAATTCTGACTGAAATTGAGGGATTTGAGCAAAACTCTGAAAAAGGCTGACAAAAGGACTGCTGATGTTGTTGGATTCTGACCTCCCTGCACTCGAAATGGATTTTCTGGAGCTACAGAACTCCAAATGGCGCGCTCTCAACGGCGTTGGAAAGTAGACATCCAGGGCTTTCCAGCAATATATAATAGTCCATGCTTTATTCGAAGAATGACGACGTAACTTGGCGTTAAACGCCAAGTTCATGCTGCTGTTTGGAGTTAAACGCCAGAAAAACGTCATGATCCGGAGTTGAACGCCCAAAACACGTCATAACTCAAAGTTCAACACCAAGAAATGCCTTAGCTCGTGGATTGATCAAGCTCAGCCCAAGCACACACCAAGTGGGCCCCGGAAGTGGATTTATGCATCAATTACTTACTCATGTAAACCCTAGTAGCTAGTCTAGTATATATAGGACACTTATCTATTGTATTAGACATCTTTGGTCTCAAATTTTTTTTATTCTTCATTAGATCAGATCATTGATCACTTTATTCGGCCATGCATTCGGAACCTTTTACTTATGTATTTTCAACGGTGGAGTTTCTGCACACCATAGATTAAGGGTGTGGAGCTCTGCTGTACCTCAAGTATCAATGCAATTCTATTTTCTTTTATTCAATTCTCTTTTATTCTTATTCCAAGATATTTATTCGCACCCAAGAACATGATGAATGTGATGATTAAATAACCCTCATCATCATTCTCACTTATGAACGCGCGTGATTGACAACCACTTCCGTTCTACATGCAACAGAGCTTGAATGCGTATCTCTTAGATTCCCCAACAGAATTTTCGTGGTATAAGCTAGATGGATGGCGGCATTTATGAGGATCCGGAAAGTCCAACCTTGTCTGTGGTGTTCCGAGTAGGATCCTGGGAATCCGGAAAGTCTACCTTGTCTGTGGTGTCCAAGTAGGATTCCGGTAATGAATGACTGTGACGTGCTTCAAACTTGTAACCTGCTGGGCGTTAGTGACAGACGCAAAAGAGGGATTCTATTCCAGTAGGGGAGGGAACCAACCGGTGATTGGCCGTACTGTGACAGAGTGCGTGAGCATTAGCTTTCACTGCGAGGATGGGATGTAGCTATCAACCATGGGTGATGCCTCCAGACTGGTTAGCTGTGCGAGTGACAGCCGCATAGGATATTTCCCCGTGAGGATGAAAGTAGCCACAGTTGATGGTGAACCCCTATACAAAGCTTGCCATGGAAAGGAGTAAGAAGGATTGAGTAGAAGGAATGGGAGAGCAGGCGTCCGAGAGCTCTACAGCACCTCCATTCCGCTTATCTGAAATTCCTACCAATGAATCTACATAAGTATTTCTATCCCTTTTATTATTCCTTTTTATTTACAATCCAATAATCACAATTACCCTTTAATCTCCCTAACTGAGATTTGCAAGGTGACCATAGCTTGCTTCATACCAACAATCTCTGTGGATTCGACCCTTACTCACGTAAGGTTTATTACTTGGACGACCCAGTACACTTGCTGGTTAGTTGAACGGAGTTGTGAATTCAAATTAAGAAAATAAACAGTGCCCTAAGAGTATACATCCTTTATAAACAAAAGAACATGTGATCACAATTTCGTCCACCAGTTCCTCATTAGGGAACTCATTGGAGGTTAGTGCACGCCCATTGAGGTCTTCCTCAGTGGCGTTCACTTCTTCTCCTTCCTCTCCAAATTCGGCCATGTTGATGGCCTTGCACTCTCCTTTTGGATTTTCTTCTGTATTGCTTGGGAGAGTACTAGGAGGGAGTTCAGTAACTTTCTTGCTCAGCTGTCCCACTTGTGCCTCCAAATTCCTAATGGAGGACCTTGTTTCAGTCATGAAACTTTGAGTGGTTTTGATTAGATCAGAGACCATAGTTGCTAAGTCAGAGGGGTTCTGCTTAGAATTCTCTGTCTGTTGCTGAGAAGATGATGGAAAAGGCTTGCCATTGCTAAACCTGTTTCTACCACCATTATTGTTGTTAAAACCTTGTTGAGGTCTTTCTTGATTCTTCCATGAGAAATTTGGGTGATTTCTCCATGAAGAATTATAGGTGTTTCCATAGGGTTCTCCTAGGTAATTCACCTCTTCCATTGAAGTGTTCTCAGGATCATAGGCTTCTTCTTCAGATGAAGCGTCCTTAGTACTGCTTGGTGCATTTTGCATTCCAGACAGACTTTGAGAGATCAAATTGACTTGTTGAGTCAATATCTTGTTCTGAGCCAGAATGGCATTCAGAGCATCAATCTCAAGAACTCCTTTCTTCTGATTAGTCCCATTGTTCACAGGATTCCTTTCAGAAGTGTACATGAATTGGTTATTTGCAACCATTTCAATCAGCTCTTGAGCTTCTGTAGGCGTCTTCTTCAAATGAAGAGATCCTCCAGCAGAGCTATCCAAAGACATCTTGGATAGTTCAGAGAGACCATCATAGAAAATACCTATGATGCTCCATTCAGAAAGCATGTCAGAAGGACATTTTCTGATCAATTGTTTGTATCTTTCCCAAGCTTCATAGAGGGATTCTCCATCCTTCTGTCTGAAGGTTTGGACTTCCACTCTAAGCTTACTCAATTTTTGAGGTGGAAAGAACTTTGCCAAGAAGGCATTGACTAGCTTTTCCCATGAGTCCAGGCTTTCTTTAGGTTGTGAGTCCAACCATGTCCTAGCTCTGTCTCTTACAGCAAAAGGGAATAGCATAAGTCTGTAGACTTCAGGGTCAACCCCATTAGTCTTGACAGTATCACAGATTTGCAAGAATTCAGCTAAGAACTGATGAGGATCTTCCAATGGAAGTCCATGAAACTTGCAATTCTGTTGCATTAGAGAAACTAATTGAGGCTTAAGCTCAAAGTTGTTTGCTCCAATGGCAGGGATAGAGATGTTTCTCCCATAAAAGTCGGGAGTAGGTGCAGTAAAGTCACCCAGCACCTTCCTTGCATTGTTGGCATTGTTGTTGTTTTTGGCTGCCATGTGTTCTTCTTCTTTGAAGATTTCTGTTAGGTCCTCTACAGAGAGTTGTGCTTTAGCTTCTCTTAGCTTTCGCTTCAAGGTCCTTTCAGGTTCAGGGTCAGCTTCAACAAGAATGCTTTTGTCTTTCTTCCTGCTCATATGAAAGAGAAGAGAACAAGAAAATGTGGAATCCTCTATGTCACAGTATAGAGATTCCTTGAGGTGTCAGAGGAAAAGAAAAGTAGAAGACAGAAGTAGAAAATTCAAACTTATCAAAGAAGATGGAGTTCGAATTTTGCATTAAGGAATAGTGTTAGTCCATAAATAAAAGGATGTGAGAAGAAGGGAAGTAATTTTCGAAAATTAAGTAAAATATTTTGAAAACATTTTGAAAAACACTAATTAATTTTCGAAAATAAGAGTGGGAAAGAAATCAAGTGATTTTTGAAAAAGATTTTGAAATTAGAAGTAAAAAAAGATTTGATTGAAAACTATTTTGAAAAAGATGAAGTTAAGAAGATATGATTGGTTTTAAAAAGATGTGATTGAGAAGATATGAATTGAAAACAATTTTAAAAAGATTTGATTTTAAAAATTAATAACTTGGCTATCAAGAAAAGATATGATTCAAACATTAAACCTTTCTCAACAGAAAAGGCAGCATACTTGAAATGTTCAATCAAATCATTAATTGTTAGCAAGTATCTTTAAAAAAGAAAGAAATTGGTTTTGAAAACATTTGATTGAAAAGATATGATTTGAAAAAGATTTGATTTTGAAAAACTTTGAAAACTTGAAAAAAAATTGATTTGAAAACAAAAATCCTCCCCCTTGTGCCATCCTGGCGTTAAACGCCCAGAATGGTGCACATTCTGGCGTTTAACGCCCAAAACTATACCCTTTTGGGCGTTAAACGCCCAACCAGGTACCCTGGCTGGCGTTTAAACGCCAGTCTGTCCTTCTTCACTGGGCGTTTTGAACGCCCAGCTTTTTCTGTGCAATTCCTCTGCTGTATGTTCTGAATCTTCAATTCTCTGTATTATTGACTTGAGAAGACACAAATTAAAAATATTTTTGGATTTTTAATAATCAAAATGCAACTAAAATCAAATAACAATGCATGCAAGACACCAAACTTAGCAGTTTGTATACTACTGACACTAATGAGAATGCATATGAGACACACAAAACACTCAAGTCAAGAGAATTTAAAGATTAGAGTAAGAAATCATCAATAACATCTTGAAGATCCTTAAGACACATGAATGAATGCATGCAATTGACACCAAACTTAAAATGAGACTAGTGTCTCAATAAGAAACATAACATATTTTTATTTTATTTTATTTTTTTTGGTTTTTATGATTTTGTAATTTTTTGGATTTTTAGAAAATTAAGTTGAAAAGAAAATAAAGGTATCAAAATTCTTAATGAGAATTCCAGGAATCATGCAATGTTAGTCTAAAGCTTTAGTCTAAAGGAATTAGACATGGCTAGCAAAGCTTCAGCAGAACATTGCATTCAAGAGCTAAATTGATGAAAATCAATCAGCTTTGGTGATGATAAGAACATCACCTTGAAACACTAGAATTCATTCTTAAGAACTCTGAAGAAAAATACCTAATCTAAGCAACAAGATGAACCGTCAGTTGTCCATACTCGAACAATCCCCGGCAACGGCGCCAAAAACTTGGTGTGCGAAATTGTGATCACTGCTTTTCACAACTCAAATAATCCCTAGTAATGGCCCCAAGAACTTGGTGCTCAATACCATGGCATAAACACAACTTTGCACAACTAACCAGCAAGTGCACTGGGTCGTCCAAGTAATAAACCTTACGCGAGTAAGGGTCGATCCCACGGAGATTGTTGGTATGAAGCAAGTTATGGTCACCTTGTAAATCTTAGTCAGGCAGACTCAAATGGGTATAGTGATATACGAATAAAGCATAAAGATAAAGATAGAGGTACTTATGTAATTCATTGGTAGGAACTTCAGATAAGCGTATGAAGATGCCTTCCCTTCCGTCTCTCTGCTTTCCTACTATCTTCATCCAATCCTTCTTACTCCTTTCCATGGCAAGCTTATGCAAGGGTTTCACCGTTGTCAGTGGCTACCTCCCATCCTCTCAGTGAAAACGTTCCTATGCTCTGTCACAGCATAGGCTAATCATCTGTCGGTTCTCGGTCAGGCCAGAATAGAATCTAGTGATTCTTTTGCGTCTGTCACTAACGCCCCGCCTACTAGGAGTTTGAAGCACGTCACAGTCATTCAATCATTGAATCCTACTCAGAATACCACAGACAAGGTTAGACCTTCCGGATTCTCTTGAATGCCGCCATCAGTTCTAGCCTATACCACGAAGACTCTGATCTCACGGAATGGCTGGCTCGTTTGTCAGGCGAGCACTCGGTTGTCAGGCGATCAACCATGCATCGTGTATCAGGAATCCAAGAGATATTCACCCAATCTAAGGTAGAACGGAGGTGGTTGTCAGTCACACGTTCATAGGTGAGAATGATGATGAGTGTCACGGATCATCACATTCATCAAGTTGAAGAACAAGTGATATCTTGGACAAAGAACAAGCGGAATTGAATAGAAGAACAATAGTAATTGCATTAATACTCGAGGTACAGCAGAGCTCCACACCTTAATCTATGGTGTGTAGAAACTCCACCGTTGAAAATACATAAGAACAAGAGTGATCATTGGTTTCGGCCCCAGAGAGGGAACCAGAAGAACCAAGATGAAAATACAATAGTAAAGGGTCCTATATATAGAGAACTAGTAGCCTAGGGTGTACAAAGATGAGTAAATGACGTAAAAATCCACTTCCGGGCCCACTTGGTGTGTGCTTGGGCTGAGCAATGAAGCATTTTCGTGTAGAGACTCTTCTTGGAGTTAAACGCCAGCTTTTATGCCAGTTTGGGCGTTTAACTCCCATTTTGGTGCCAGTTCCGGCGTTTAACGCTGGGATTTCTGAGGGTGACTTTGAACGCCGATTTGGGCCATCAAATCTTGGGCAAAGTATGGACTATCATATATTGCTGGAAAGCCCAGGATGTCTACTTTCCAACGCCGTTGAGAGCGCGCCAATTGGGCTTCTGTAGCTCCAAAAAATCCACTTCGAGTGCAGGGAGGTCAGAATCCAACAGCATCTGCAGTCCTTTTCAGTCTCTGGATCAGATTTTTGCTCAGGTCCCTCAATTTCAGCCAGAAAATACCTGAAATCACAGAAAAACACACAAACTCATAGTAAAGTCCAGAAAAGTGAATTTTAACTAAAAACTAATAAAAATATACTAAAAACTAACTAGATCATACTAAAAACATACTAAAAACAATGCCAAAAAGCGTACAAATTATCCGCTCATCAACGCACACGTCCTGTTTCTCAAATTTAAATTTTGTTTTCAACTATTTCACCTTCCCAAAAAAATTGTAATCTTCTGTGACACTATTTTAAGGCTCTTGGGCTTAATTTTGAATATTAAAACATGGGAAAGGACCTAAGGGATTTATTTGATGATTATTATGATAATTAGAAAATGGATGATTAGGTTTCGGGTGTACTGAGGATGGTTTGATGGTATGTGAAGAATGATTGATATATGAGATGAGAACTGATGAGTTCGGAATAAAGATTGAATTGACAGCAATTGAGATGAGTCAAGGACTCGGGATGGAAATGTTGATTTGGCAGTAGTTGAGACGAGTTGAGGACTCGAATGTGCAATGATGAGTCATTGATGAATTGAAAATATTTTCTGAAAAACCACTGAACTACTGTTTATATTGAGATTATGAGACGGTATGTGCCCAGCAGGGACAGTGGTTAATCCTGCCGGTCGAGGTAGCGACGATGGCATAATGACGGTGGTTAATCCCGCTTACGTTGAGATGTGAGGTCTGAAGCAAGAGTGTCCCGCTCGCATCCCTTTGGATCAATAGAGTGTGCAGGCACAAAATCCTGGACGATGATCCGAGCACCATATCTCGGGGTTCCCAATGATGATTCCGAAGGGCGACATCTTCATGGAGGTGTGTCGGGTTGGCAGTTGAACCGACAATATGATATCACAGCCAGTGGGACAGGCATTCATCATGTACATTTTCTATCTGTTTGTTTGCTTTGTCAACTTTTAATTGTATGCCTAATTGTATAACATGCCTAATTGCTACTTGAATTACTTTCCTTATATGCTTTTACTTATGTTTTACTTGCATTGTATATAATTGTGTTTTCTACTGGGATTGAGGAGGTTCAGAAGGCGGTGGCGATTGGATCGCTTGGAAGATTGGTTGGTGAAGGCTGTGGGACAGCGGAGACTGTTAGACTAGAAAATCCTTTAAGTTAGATTACCCTTTTATGATGTTAAGGTTTTATATATAAGCTTTAATGTTTTTAGTATGCCTTAAGATAAATCTTGTGATGGATATAAAGTCTAGGATTCCCTTTGGCGTCCCGGGGTCTTATATCTTATATCACTGTGAACTGTTACCATACTAAGAACCTCCCGTTCTCATACTGTTCATACACTGGGTCAAAGCTGTCCGACCCGGGATGTTCCACAGATAAAGCGACCGACCTCTTCAGGTCAAGATGACCCGACCTCTTCTCAAAGAGCTTGGCCAAATCACAAGAATGCTCAATAAAATGGCCCAAACAGAGGAACACGTCCCGAAATCCAAGGGTAGCCCAAAGCCTGTAGAGATAAAGGAGGTTCCCTTGAAGATAAGATGACCTCACTTGAAGATAAGATAAAGATATGATAAGATAACTAACTTATCTTATCTAAGGAAGGTCTCTCTACACCTTTATAAATACACTGGAGCACCCAGGTATAACTCATACTCTGATTCTACTTAATACCTGCTTAATACCCTTGCTAACTTAAGCATCAAAGTCCCTTGCAGGTACCCTCCACCATCTGGGAATGAAGGAATCAGCACCGCCACCAAGCCCAATAAGTTGGACACAACAACTCTGACCATTACAGAAGATCTCATCCGAGATCGACCTATAGTTTCAGGTAACCATCGAAACATTAGCGTCGTTGCCGGGGAACCTAGAAGTCATCCAATCACCATGGCGGACGACCATGACAACGATCACACCTCAGATCTAGAGGAAAGAATGCCACATAAAAATGCAGACACCACACCAAAAGATACTTCCCAAATCAACAACAAGAAGAACTCCCCAAATAAAGGAGCCATAGATGCATTTCAAGACCGGTTAAAACAACTTGAAGAAGAAGCCATACATCAACGAGAGGCCGAGAAGGACCTACAAAGGGAAATAAGGCAACGCCGGGAATTGGAGAACAAACTCCTAAAACTTAAAGCCGATGTCAAGACTAAAGCCAACCGATCCATTCCCGAAGATAGATCCCGCAAGGAGCAATACCCATTCACCAAGTAGATCATGAAGATGAAAATCCCAAAGGACTTTAAACTCCCAGACATGACCTTATACGACGGCACTACAGATCCCGGCCATCATCTCAGCAACTTCAGAAGTAGAATGTATCTCAACGATGCCTCAGATGCAGTTCATTGCAAAGCCTTTCCAACTACTTTAACAAAAATAGCAATTAGATGGTTTGATAACCTCCCTCCTAGGTCCATCTCAAGTTTCGACGACATGGCTAAGAAATTCCTGGCCAGATTCTCCATCCAAAAGGACAAAGCTAAACATGCTCCGAGCTAAACATGCTCAGACAAGGAGAACGGGAAACCCTGCGCAACTACATGGAAAGATTCAACAAGACATGCATGGATATACAGAACCTGCCAACAGAAGCTGCTATTATGGGCCTCATTAATGGCTTACGAGAAGGGCCCTTTAGTCAATCTATATCAAAGAAATACCCTACATATCTGAACGAGGTGCAAGAACGAACGGAAAAGTACATCAACATGGAGGAAAACTCTCGATTAGGAAAGACCTCGAAGGCCGGATTCACCCCCCGAGTTAAAGACAAAGATTCTAGAAAGAAGGAAGATCGACATGGAGAGAAAATAAAAAAATACCACAATTACACCCCTCTTCGGGTATCTCTTATGGATGTATACAGATAGGTTTGCAACACGGAAAAAATACCACCAGCTCGGCCATTCAAAGGCGAAAAAGGAGGGGGAAACCGGGCCGAATATTGTGAATACCATCGGATCCGCGGGCACTCCACCAATAAATGTTTCGACTTAAAAAATGTCATAGAAAAGCTCGTACGAGAAGGAAAGCTAGATCGATATCTGGCCACCCATGATGATGAACAAAGAAAAAGAAGAAGAGCAGAAGATGTCGGACCAACCGCGCGATCATCTCGAACGCCAGAAAGACATATCCACATGATACACAACAGATTTGTCGGGGGAGGAATCTCCAAATCATCTCGCAAAAGACATCTCAAAGACGTATACCACGTCGCAGGAAAGGAGGAAGCACCCGACATCCCGGTGATCACTTTTACAAAGGAAGACGCATCCGGTATCGCATCAGGGCATGACGATCCCATGGTCATCATATTATACTGGCAAATGCAAATATTCACCGCACGTTGATAGACCAGGGGAGTTTCGCCAATATCTTATTCAAAAGTGCTTTCGACAAACTCGGCTTGGAAGAAAAAGAACTCAGAGCATATCCAGACAGCCTGTTCGGGCTAGGAGATACCCCAGTTCAACCAATGGGATACATCTCCCTCCACACAACTTTCGAAAAAGGAAGTCAGTCAAGAACACTCAAAATAGATTACATCGTAGTCGACGTAAGTTCAGCCTACAATGCCCTAATAGGTTGGACAACGTTAAATCAACTCGGCGCAATAGTCTCGACCCCGCATCTATGCATGAAATTCCCAACTGCAGGAGGAATAGCTATGATAAAAGCAGATCAGAAGATGACGCGCCGCTGTTACAACAAAGTCTAAAGCTCAGAGGCAGAGGAGAAGAATTCCGCACAATTGAGCTCGGAAGAATTCAGAGGCGGGAAGAGCTCCGCCCACAACCTGAAGGTGAAATAGAGAAAATCCAAATCGGGATACCCCAGACCAAATGACCAATATCGGCACACTCCTAAAAGGAGACATAAAAGAATCACTCATACAGTTTCTACGAGACAACGCCGACTTCTTTGCGTGGAAGGCCGCAGACATGCCAGGCATAGATCCCAAGCTAATGTACCACAAGCTAGCAGTCTACCCAGGATCTCGGCCGGTACAACAAAGGCATAGAAAGCTAGGACCAGAACACTCTCAAGCTGTGGAAGAACAGGTACGACCTCTACTGGAGGCAGGTTTCATAAGAGAAGTCAAATACCCGTTATAGCTTGCTAATGTCGTATTGGTAAAAAAGTCAAACGGGAAGTGGAGAATGTGCACTGACTATACCGATCTCAACAAAGCCTGCCCAAAAGATCCTTATCCACTCCCAAGAATCGACGCACTGGTAGATGCCTCCTCCGGATATAAATACCTCTCCTTCATGGATGCATACTCGGGATATAACCAAATCCCAATGTACCCACCCGACTAAGAAAAAACCTCATTCTTAACCCCAAAGGCAAATTACTGCTACATTGTTATGCCCTTCGGTCTTAAAAATGTGGGAGCCACTTACCAAAAATTAATGAACAAGGTTTTTTCGGATCACGTCGGAAAGGTCATGGAAGTCTACGTGGATGACATGCTAGTAAAGACGCAAAATGAAGAGATGTTATTATCCGACCTGACATAAGTATTCAACACTATAAGATGACACGGCATGCGACTCAATCCCGCAAAATGCACCTTCAAAGTAGAAGCTGGTAAATTCTTGGGTTTTATGATCACACAGAGAGGAATCGAAGCAAACCCGGATAACTGCAGGGCCATACTCGACATGAAAAGTCCGACTTGTGTCAAAGAGGTACAACAACTCAACGGGAGGTTGGCATCCTTGTCCAAATTCCTGGCCGGATCAGCAATAAGATCTCTCCCCTTCTACGCCACTCTAAGGAAGGGAAAGGAGTTTGAATGGACAGCGGAATGCGAGCAAGCCTTTCAAGACTTCAAAAGATTCCTGGGATAGCCACCTATACTAACTCGGCCACGGGAAGGAGAACCACTCATATTATACCTCACAGTAGGAAATCGGGCAATAGCCTCAGCACTGGTCCGAGAAGACAACAGCGGGCAACAGCCCATATACTTTATCAGCAAAGCATTACAAGGATCCGAGCTAAACTACCAGAAAATAGAAAAATTCGCTTACGCTCTCATACTAACATCACGACGACTTCGCCCATACTTCCAGGCTCACACCATTAGAGTTCGGACCAACCAGCCCATAAAAGGGATCTTACAAAAAACAGACTTGGCAGGCAGAATCTTGCAATGGGCAGTCGAGTTGTCCAAATTTGATCTTCAATACGAAGCTCGGACGGCCATCAAATCTCAATATCTGGCCGACTTCATCGCGAAATTCACGGACACACCGGAAATCCCCACAGAATAGAATCTCTATGTGGATGGTTCCTCAAATAAAATGGGAAGTGGCGCGGGTGTAATAATTGAAAGTGACCAGGGAACCCAAATCGAACTCTCCCTCAAATTCGGGTTCCCTGCCTCAAACAATCAAGCGGAATATGAGGCACTACTAGCTAGTTTGAAGCTGGCTAGGGAGGTTAGAGCTCAAAAACTTATCATCTTCAGCGACTCACAGGTAGTTACCTCACAAATAGCAGGAAGCTACCAAGCCAAAGATCCCACTATGAAAAAGTACTTGGACAAAACTAAGGAACAGCTCAGACAATTCGGAGAATATGAGATTCGTCACATACCCCGAGAACAGAATGCCCGGGCCGATACACTCTCAAAACTAGCCAGCACCAAACCAGGGGGCAACAATAGAAGCCTCATCCAAGAAATTCTACATAATCCATCAATCTCAGAAGAAGAAAAAGTCCTAGCCATAACAGGTCGCGATCAAGGATGGATGACTCCCATAATTAACTACCTCAGAACAGAAGCTCTCCCCACAGATGAGAAAGAGGCAAAGAGGTTAAAACGGGAAGCACAATACTATACCATCATAAATAATACTCTATACAAAAGAGGGATTTCAATACCACTGTTAAAGTGCGTGCCGACTTCCAACCAAAAGATGTCCTAGAAGAAGTACGCAGTGGCATTTGTGGCAATCACCTCGGAGCAAGGCACTCGCCAAAAAGGTACTTTGGGCAGGATTTTATTGGCCAACCCCACAAAAAGAAGCTGTAGAATTTGTAAAGACATGTTCATCATGTCAGAAACATGCCAACTTCCACATCGCCCCACCAGAGGAATTCATCAGCGTGACCTCACCTTGGCCGTTTGCAAAATGGGGACTCGACCTTCTCGGACCTTTTCCTCAAGGATCGGGACAAGTCAAATTCCTCATAGTGGGAATAGACTACTTCACAAAGTGGATTGAGGCAGAACCCCTAGCTAACGCCACTGCTCAAAGAAGTAAAAAATTCCTATATAGAAACATCGTTACAAGGTTTGGGGTTCCATACTCCATCACCACAGACAACGGTACTCAGTTAACAGATGTAGGCTTCAGAAAGCTAGCAGCCGACTTGAATATAAGACAGCAATTCACCTCTGTCGAACATCCCAAGCCAACGGACAAGTTGAAACTGCCAACAAAGTCATACTGGCTAGGCTGAAGCGGAGGTTACATGATGCAAAGGGAGCCTGGGCCGAGGAGCTACCACAGGTTTTATGGGCATATCAAACAACGCCACATTCCACCACAAAGGAATCACCCTTCCGATTAGCATATGGAATGGAGGCAATGATCCCAGTAGTGATTGAAGAAAGGTCACCTAGAGTGATCCACTATAGCGAAGAATCCAACTCCCAACTTCAAAGGGAAGAGCTTGACCTACTTTTGGAAGTCCGAGAAAGAGCTCGGATAAGGGAAGAGGTATTAAAATGACGAATGGCTTCCAGATACAATCAAAAGATAATACAGCGAGCTTTTGCTGAGGACGACCTCATTCTAATCCGAAACAACATTGGAACAACTCGACCTGGAGAAGGAAAGCTGACAGCAAACTAGAAAGGACCCTACCGAGTCATAGAAGTGCTGGGAAAAGGCTACTACAGGCTTTCCGAACTCGACGGGAGAGAGCTTCCTAGGTCATGGCACGCCTGCAACCTAAGAAGGTACTATAGTTAGGGATGATAATGGATCTTGGGACAAGGCGCACTCTTTTTCCTGAAAAGGTTTTTTAATGAGGCGCCAAGACCAAGACCTACAAATCACCCGACTTAGGAAATTAACCCCCGCATATATATATTTGCATTTTCTGTTAATCATATCTATTCAGATTTTCTACAAACACTCAAGCTGCATTATTCCGAAATACATCGCCCGATTATAAAACTACAGATCGACAGAAAGTGAAAACCAAATTCACTGGGCGATCACGATAAAGACCAAAAATAAAAACCAAATTCATTAAAGGTCGACCAAACGAGGGTTAAAACCCGAACTCTACGAAATCGGAAAAAATGAAAATGGAATAATGCAAGAAGTTATAGAAAGTGATCCAAAGAAAGGACCTGACGAGGTCCTAATAAAATGGATTGCTATAAAATAACTTGAAGACTGGCCGGCATAAAGAAGTCGGACCAGCCACAACGACTCAAGTTATAAGTAAAGCCCTAGAAAGAGGTATGACCAACCCTAAAAAGAGGATTACTATAACTTAGAAGAGCCCGACATGATGAAGTCGGACTCCTACGAAAAAGTTACAAAAGGTAATCCCTGAAAGAGACCTGAACAAGGTCCAAGAAAGAGGATTACCAAGTAACTTGACAGGGCCCGACATGATGAAGTCGGCCCAAGATGTAAAGCTACAAAAGGTAATCCCTGAAAGAGACCTGAACAAGGTCCAAGAAAGAGGATTACCAAGTAACTCGACAGGGCCCGACATGATGAAGTCGGCCTAAGATGTAAAGCTACAAAAGGTAATCCCTGAAAGAGACCTGAACAAGGTCCAAGAAAGAGGATTACGAAGTAATTCGACAAGGCCCGACATGATGAAGTCGGCCCAAGATGTAAAGCTGCAAAAGGTAATCCCTGAAAGAGACCTGAACAAGGTCCAAGAAAGGCGATTACCAAGTAACTCGACAAGGCCCGACATGACGAAGTCGGCCCAAGATACAAAGCTACAAAAGGTAATCCCTAAAAAGGACCTGAACAAGGTCCAAGGAAGAGGATTACCAAGTAACTCGACAAGGCCCGACATGATGAAGTCGGCCGAAGATATAAATTTACAAAAAGGTAATCCCTGAAAAAGACCTGAACAAGGTCCAAGAAAGAGGATTACCAAGTAACTCGACAGGATCCGACATGATAAAGCTACCCCTAGAAGAGACCTAAGTAAAGTCCAAAAAGGAGGGCTACAAACAAACAACTCGGACAAAAACTAAGTTGAAGAAATCGGCAAATTCAGTATTACAATTCCTAACAAAAACCTGAACAAAAGTTTAAGATTGTTGAAAGCAGAACCAGGCAAAGGAATCAAGCCGATCATCCCAATACTCTCAAAGACTATGAAGACACCAAGACAAGTGCAAACAGATATGATGTAAAAACAGAAGGTCATAATAATAGCTAGTGTCAGAGGCCAACAAATGCAGCCCACAAAGTTGGAAAACTATTTTGTTTACCTAAATAAAATTGCTAAAACCAGCAACTAAAAAGGTGTCAAAAGTCAACAAAATAAGAGTTTAAACGCCCACAAACCGGGCTATCTACACAAAGTAGTTACAGAAATCAATCAAGCACCCGAAGGCTTCTCGGCAGCATCAGCACGTGGTGAAGGAGGGCGAGTCTGGAGAGGCACTGCGTCCACTATCCCGTCATTCCGATTCAATATCTGGCAATCAGGATCGGCTACGGAAAAAACAGGAGTTGAAGAAGTCGACACGACAGAAGCTTTGGCGACGGCCTCATTGGGAGGCACAACATCATCATCATCAGGGTCCTTGGGAATGATCTTGCCATCCTTCACAACATTATCCAAACTGAATAAAGCAGGTCGGCCTCCGAGGTAATAACCTGAACCTGCTCCTTCAGGTTCTCATAAGCAGCAGTTATGTTGCCCACAAGGTGACCCTGGAGCTCGAAATAATCAACCCGGGCCGACTCTAACTCCTCCCAAAGACGCATCACTTCTCGGTAGGACGTGACATAACTTTCTTTGAGCTTCAATGCCACATCCTCAGCCAACCGCACAGAGGCCTCCAGGGCAAGAGAGTTGGCCTTCTCCCCTTCCAGCTCCATCTTCAGTTTAGTCGCCTCCACTTCAAACTCCTCCTTTAGACCCTTCATCCGATCAAACACTTGCTTAGCTTCCTCTATAAAGGCTTTGGTAGCATGTAGAGGCAGATTTTGGGCAGTACGATACAGAGCAGCTCCCATATGAGCCATTTTAACACTACTCCGGGTTATAAAATCTAAGTGATGAAGGAGAGATACATCATCCATAGAAAGGGCACCATAAGGTGCGATCTGTGATACGTAAAAATTAAGATTTCACGTACAACCGGCAAGTATACCGGGTCGTATCAAGTAATAAGACTCACAAAGAGTGAGGTCGATCCCACGGAGATTGGTAGATTAAGCAACTTTAGTTAATGGTAAATTTAGTCAAGCAAACATAGTTTTGATTTCATGAGCATTTTGATTTTTGAACATAATTGCAAGAATGTAAATGACACAAAATGTAAAGAACTAGAAAAGAAAAATTAAATGAAAGTAAATAACGGAAACTTAAATTGCAAGAAACTTAAATGACATCAAAGATAAATTGCAAGGAATTAAAGGTTGCAGAAATTTAAAGAACATAAGAGTAAATAGCATGAATTAAAGGAACAAAATGTAGATGACAAGAAGAATAAAATGACCGAATGTAAAAGGGAATTGGGTTGTGGGAAATTAAACAACTAGAGGCAATAGAAAGAATTGATGGTAGAGAAGATCATTAGGGATCAGAGATGCAAGTTTTCATGAATTGATGTTAGTCAAATCCTTCTCAATCATGGGTATAGATCCATGGCAAGTGGTTGATTGAATCCCAATCTCTTGGTGATTCAATCTCTCTCAACATAACCAAATGCCACTCTCGTGATCTATTTGTTCATGAGAAGAGATGAAGCTCCTTTCTAATCCAGCCACACAATTCCTATAATCTCAACCAAGGAGAGTTACATCTCACATACTAACCAAGGTATATTGATTGAAGGAATCATGAAAGGATGAACTCTAAACTGAATTATGTGGCTCATTCCTCAAATTCACCACATAATTCATGTAGATTAACCCCTCTCTCGATGGTGGTTGAATCTATGAAGAGCAAGAGTTCCCTCTTTAGATCAACCACTAAAATTGAGGAGGAAAAGATGAATTCACCAACTCATTTCAACAAGCAGAGCTCATCCCCCTAATGAATGTGGGGTTTAGTGAGTCATAGCTCCAATTTCAACAACAATTGCCATAAATCAAAATTAAACTAAATGTAAAAGAAGAAGAAGAAGAATGAAATGCTTCAAGATTAAGAAAATGAAGAAGAAGAGTTCCAAGATGAACCAAAATTAGCTCTCTGGCTCTCCTCTTGGAAGTACCAAAAGTGTTCTCAAATACAAGTGCTAGAAAGTGTAAAAATGTCTAAGTGTCAAAAAGTAAAGTAAAAGTGTAAAAAGTCCCTCTAAAGTACAAACTCAATCTCTATTTATACTAGTCCTAAAGATCTTCAAGTGGGTTAGCAAGATGGGCTTCCTCTTTGTTGAATTCTTGGCTCAATTGGAAGTGTTGCTAGGCTTGGAATGGAAGAGTTCATTCATCATGTTTCTGGCCCATTGACTTGGCGTTATTGGCACTAACTCCAGGCCAAATGCACGTTGGCAACGTGCTTGACATTTTCCTGGAAGTGAAGTATGAGACTTGGGCGTTGCTAGCCCAAGTTGTTGCCAACAACTTGCTTTTCCTCTTCTTGGCCTTACTTTCATGCTAATTGTAGCCCAGAATTTGAGTGTCAACCTTCAGCTTCAATATGGACTATTATACATCATTGGAAAGCTCTTGATGTCTATTTTCTAATGCCACTGGAATCACCTCAATTGGACTTTCCTAGCTCAAGTTATGGTTCCTCAAAGAAGGTAAGGTCAAGCTGCCAAGTTGTTGCCAAGTTGTTGTGAATAACGCACCCTCAACCCCAAGTTAGCAACGTGCTCGAGCATCACTCTCCCAAGGCAAGGACTTGAGGCTGGCGTTGTTGCAAAACACGCCCCCTTTGTGCACGTTGGCAACGTGCTCGATCCCACAGCCAAGGATCATCTCTAGCTCCCTTGAATTTCATTTCATGTTCTTGTTTTTAGGGCCTAAAGATGACTCTGGTTAGACTATTATATATGGTTGGAAAGCTCTGAATGTCAGCTTTCCAATGCAACTGGAAGCACTCAATTTGGATCTCCTCCCTTGAATTTCATTTCATGTTCTTGTTTTTAGGGCCTAAAGATGACTCTGGTTTGGCTCAATTTTGTGCTCCATGGACTATTATATATGGTTGGAAAGCTCTGAATGTCAGCTTTCCACATGCACTGGAAGCACTCAATTTGGATCTCTGTAGCTCAAGATATCTCCATTGAAGTGGACAGGTTCAGCTGCCTTGTTTTGGTAAGTTGGCGTTGGCAACGCCCATCTAGCGTTGGCAACGTGAGTGGTGCAGCATTTGGGCGTTTGGCACTTGGTTGGTGCGCCAATTGGGCGTTTGGCAGCCTGGTTGGTGCGCCTGGGCGTTTGGCAGCCTGTTGGCCAAGACTTGGTGCCAATTGCTTGTGTGGCGTTGGCAACGCCAGATTCAAGTGGCAACGCCAACTTGCTTCTTCCAGGGCCAAGCTTGCTTGCTTGTGTGGCGTTGGCAACGCCAGATTCAAGTTGGCAACGCCAACTTTGCTTCTTCCAGGGCCAAGCTTGCCTTGCTTGTGTGTGGCGTTGGCAACGCCAGATTCAAGTTGGCAACGCCAACTTGCTTCTTCCAGGGCCAGCTTGTGTGTGTGGCGTTGTTAGCACTGCGTTGTCCTCAAACGCCATGCTTCCTAGCTCAACAACTTCGAGCTTCCATATTAGTGCCTTGCTTGTGTGTGGCGTTGGCAACGCCACTCAAGTTGGCAACGCCAACTTTCTGTCTTCCCCAGGCCAGTTTGCTTGTGCTTGTGTGTGTGGCGTTGGCAACTGGTTCTGTTGGCAACCCAACTTGCTTCCAGCCAAGTTGGCTGTGGCGTTGGCACTTTGTTGCAGCGTTGGCACTTTGTTGCTGTGCTTCTTGGTGTGCTTGTGTGTGTGGCGTTGGCAACTTGTTCTAGAGTTGGCAACGCCAACTTTGCTTCCAGGGTTGCCAGCTTGTTGGTGTGGTTGTGTGTGGCGTTGGCAACGCCAATCCCAAGTTGGCAACGCCAACTCCTTGCCTTGGTTGCCTCCAGGACCAAGCTTGCCTTGTGTTGTGGAGTTGGCAACGTGGATTCCAAGTTGGCAACGCCAACTCTTGCCTTGGTTGCCTCCAGGACCAAGCTTGCCTTGTGTTGTGGAGTTGGCAACGTGGATTCCAATTGGCAACGCCAACTTTGCCCAGCTGCATCATTCTTGCTTCCATGCCTCCTTGTTTCATCACCTATCATCAACAGGGAAATAGCTTCAAAGTCTTACCAATTCAAGCAATAAATTTCATGAGTGCATGGAAACAAAACTCATAAAAGGACTTGTTTATTTAGAAAATGAGTGAATTAAGCTAAAACTAACTAAGCTAACTAACTAATAATGCAAATATGCATTTGCATCACAACACCAAACTTAAAGTATTTGCTTGTCCTCAAGCAAAATATAAAGGACGTTGTCACAAGAATTTAAGATGTAAGACTTGAATGTTCTCCAGAGAGTAATTTCATTGAGCATATTGTCCTCACTTGTGTGGTCATAATTTATTGTAATTGACACAACTATTCAACTTTTTCAATTAAAATGCTTGCTTCCCTACTGAATTGGTTAACTTCACTAGACTTCTTTCATACCTTAGCACATGATCCTTGAACCAATTTTTTTTTCTGCTTATTTCTTTTTTCCTTTTTTTTTTCTTTCCCTTTTTCTTTCAATTAAGCTCGAAATCTTGTCTTAAGGCGCTCTTTAGCATAAGCTTTCAATCAACAATCCCAAACCAGTTGGTTCAAGTTGTTAAGTGTTGAGACACTCTTAAAGATTTACTCACTCAAGCCTCTTTCCTTAACACATTCAGTCACAGGCATATAACATTGAAATTTTGTTTGGATAGTGGTGTCCAGCACCTCTTTGGGTTGCTAAATGTTCTGTTATAGAGCTACTCTTGATTGTGGGTTTTCAATCGTAATCCCGAATTAGTTAACTCAAGTTACCGGTGATGAAGCACCCCTCGATTTACTAGCCCAAGTATGTCTCTTAACATCAATCACCACAGACACATATCCAACTTTTTGTCATTGATGCCTAGCCTTTCATTCTTTGTATTCTATTTTCTTTATTGTCAAGGTTATTTGTGCTTTTACTAATAAAGTCCTTATGATCCTTAACCAAACTAGTCTTGTATAGCAAGCATTCTTTGAGTTCATTGAACCTTGATTCTTTCACAATAAATATACTAGCACTTTTCCTATGGGACAACATGATCCTTTTAAGCTAGATTTCTCTCTGTTCTTGCTCAACTGCATCTTTTATTCCAATGACAAGTAAAAGTATTAAAGACAAGCAACCATTCCAATCTGTGAGTGGTGATGCATGGAATGGCAACATAAAAGACAATGCTTCAAAAGAAAATGCATCCTAGAAGTATACCATATTTCAGACATACATCTTCTTTATTTAATAAACATAAAGAAAAACATAGGAACTTCACCCTTTTTCTTCTTTCTCCTTTTCCTTTGCCTTGATTCTCCTTGCTTCTCCTTTGCCTTTTGGGTCTTCTTTCTTTTTTTGCTCCTCCTTTCTCCTTGTTGTTGTGTCGTTGCATTCCCCTTTGGATCTTCTTTTTGCCAAATTCCTGAGCTTATCATTGTCTCCTGTAGCCTCTTGATTGAATCTCACCCTTGCTAGTTCTTGCTGTTCAAATATCTTCCGAGCCTCATTAAAACATTTGATTTGTGGGTTGATCAATGGGGGTGTGGAACAGAGGTAACTAAGCTTTTCTTGGGTGCATATGTCATTCAAGTCTGTCCTTGTGCCTGGCTTCCTTGAACATTCTGTTTTCATTGAAATCTCTGTAGAGTGTTTCATGTCTAGCATCCAACCTATGGAGAAGTTCTCTTTGCTGAGCTTGCTCTATCCTTAGTTGAGCTTGTTCTTGTATCACTTTCTCCATGGCTTTTTCATGTTCCATAGCTGAATTGTTGATGGCTTCTTGATCTTGGCATATTGTTCTTGTTGCAACTCCATCATGTGTGTTTGGTACTCATTTTGTTGGTTCATCCATTGAACTTGAACCCCTCTTTGTTGATCCATCAATTGCCAAAGGTCCCTTTGTTGTTGCGCTTGTTCCTCTTGGCTTCTTTGAATTTGTGAATATTGCCCAGAAATCCCTTCCAAGGCGGCTTGGAGTTGGTTCATGTTCAAGGTGTGGGATTCATCCATTTCTTGAGGCTCCTCCTCTTGTCTTACTTCTTTCCTTTTCTTCCTTCTTGCTAAAGGTTGCCTTTCCAATTGGGTTGTGGTGATGAACTCCAACCTTTCTTTGGTGAGAGGCTTTCCAATGGACCAAATCAGTTTCTCCAAATTCTTCAAGAGGCACTCCAGCTTCTTCACATAGGCGCAGAATAGTACTAGGATCCTAGCCAGCTGTCCTGTTTGACCTTTTGAGCTATTTCAATGATGTTCTGGCTATAATGTCTCCAACATTGATTTCCCCTCCTTTCATTATGCAATGGATCATTATAGCTCTATTCACCGTTACCTCAGTTATTTGAAGTAGAGATCAATGACCTCCTCACTATGTCATGCCATCCTTTTGCTTGAGGTATGAGATCACCTCTCCGAAGTTTGAGTGGTCGGCCATGTGAATCCGATACCCAATCCGTGCCTACTCTGCATAAGTCACTCACCACACCACATATCTTGGGTCATTTTTTCAACCCTTTCTTCATAGCTAGGTCGTTTGAACTGTTTGTGCTTGACCCTTAGCACCCTATTGATGGTGTCCGGGCTAAAATCAACATCCACACCTCTTACATAGCTCATGTATGGTTCTTCATCATCATATTCCTTATCACATTAGTGAAGAACTCATGGATGAGAAGCATGCTTATTTCTTGAGGTTGGTCACAAGAAGCTCCCATCCCCTTTTTCTGATTATTTTTTGTATCTCAGGGTATTCATCTTCTTTAAGCTTGAATGGTAGCTCTGGAACAACATCTTTGCTTGACATCCAACTAAAAATTCGCTCATTGTGTTTGGATTTGAATCTTCTTTGATCAATTCTCCCCAACACCAAACTTAGTTGAAGCTTGTCCTCAAGCACAAGGAAAATGATTGTGAATGAGAGATATGAGGTAAGCACGGTGACTTAGAAAATGATGGTGAAGGAGATTGAGTGTTTCGGTTATGTGAGAGATGTGGCTTCAAGAGGAGTTTTGTTGGGTAAAGATGAGGTTCAAGGTTAGAATTTGTGAAACATGGAGTAGGTTGGAGGTTGAGTATGAGTTCGGTTAGTGAAGTGAAAGTTGGTGGTTAGAAGAATGAATGATGAATGAATATGGTTGAAGTATTTAAAGTGAAAGTTGGTGGGAAGGCATTTAAGGCTCGGTCATGGCATGCTTCCTTGTGCACAATGCATGTTGATTTCTTTTTCCCCATGCACAAAGTTTAAAATTCATGTGACTACCCTTCCTTACGTATCCGTGATCTTTCTTCAAGATTCCCATCATTTCTTTCCTTCTTTCATTATATGCTTCCAAGATTCCCCATCACTTCTTTCTTTCTTTCCTGCAACAAAATGCCAAAGGCTTGAGATTCTTAAAGTGACATTAATGGCTAAAAACTTATGATTATGTTCCTATACAAAATTGACTAAATTAGATTCCCTAATCTATTTTTTTAGCATTAATGCAAGTAAAGACACCAAACTAGTTTGTGACTAAGTGTTCTATGGAATTAATTCCAAAGATAGCCACATCAAACTTAGTAATTTACCTACATTCAATGCTTTTTTTTTTTATTTTATAACTAAAGTAGATGACAAAACTTTCATAGCTTAGCATTTTCGTGTATGTATGGACACCAAACTTAGTTGTGCTAAGTGTTATAGAACACACATTTGCCATTACTTCAAGATTGGCCACACCAAACTTAGTGCCTTGCATACACCATGTACTAGTCTACTTGCTCATTATTGGTTACTAAAACATGAAATTAAAAGACTCCCTGTGCATGGGTTGCCTCCCATGAAGCGCTTTGTTTATTGTCCTTAGCTCGACATTGCAGCTTCTTTGCTCATGTTAAGAGTTGCACACTCTCTTCCTTGCTCCAAGGGCCACCAAAATAGTGCTTCACCCTATGTCCATTGACTGTGAAGGTTTGTTTTGAGGCTTCATCAAGCAATTCAACATAGCCATGAGGTGATACTTTGGTGATGGTGTAGGACCAGTCCATCTAGACCTCAGCTTCCCAGGGAAGATCTTCAATCTTGAATTGAATAATACACCTTTTGGCCTGGTTCAAATGTTCTTTGAGAGATCCTCTTATCATGCCATCTCTTCCTCAAGCTCATTGAGTTGTAGCAACCTCTTCTCTCCTGCTGCTGAGCATCTAGATTTAGAAGTTTGGTGGCCCCAGAAGCCTTATTCAGCTCTACAGGAGGTGGCATGCCTTTCCTACACCATTGAAAGGGATTTTCCTATGGGTGTCTTGAAGGCTGTCCTATATGCCCAAAGTGCATCATCTAGCTTCCAACCCAATCCTTTCTTGTTGTTCCCACATTTTTCTCCAAGATCCTTTTTAGCTCTCTGTTAGCAAGTTCAGCTTGTGTCCTTGGTTTGTTGGTGATATGGGGGTAGCTACTTTGTGTGTAACACCATACTTGTGGAGTAAGAAATTGATTGCTTGTTGCAAAAGTGGCTTCCCCCATCACTTAAGCCCTTTGGGTACTCCAAAATGTGAAGATGTTCTTCTTGAGGAATTGCAAGACCACGTTGGTATCACATGTGGTGGTGGCTATTGCTTCTACCCATTTGGAGACATACCTACTGCTACCAGATGTATTTGAACGTTGTAGGATGGAGGAAAAGGTCCCATGAATCTATTCCCCACAAATCAAAGGTTCCACTTCCAAAATGAACTTTTGGGGCATCTCATTTTCTTTGACAAACCCCTGCTCTTTGACATTCATTGCATTGGCTCACAAACTCCCTAGCATCCTTGAGATTGAAGGCCAATAGAAACCACTTTGAAGGACCTTAGCAGCAGTTCTTTCAGCTCCAAAATGACCACCATAACTAGAGTTGTGACAATGCCACAGTAGGTCCTTCATCTCATTTTCTGGCACACATCTCTTATCATTCCGTCTGGGCATCTTTTGAACAGAATGGTCGTCCCAAAAGAAGAACCTAGCCTCATGCAACAGCTTCTTCACTTGTTGTCTTGTGTACTCTTGTGGAATGATTCTTCCTGCCTTGTAGTTGGCCATGTCTGCAACCATGGGACATGTTGAATGTGCAAGAGATGTTCATCTGGAAACTCTTCATTTATTGATGGAAGGTTGTCTTGGCATTCATCTTGTGGCAACCCTTGATAAGTGATCAGCAACTTGATTTTCACTGCCCTTTCTATCTTTGATCTCAATGTCAACTCTTGTAGGAGTAGCACCCATCTAATTAGCCTGGTTTGGCATCCTGTTTTGACATAAGATACTTAATGGCAGCATGGTCAGTATACACAAGACTTTAGATCCAATCAAATATTGTCTAAACTTATCAAAGCATACACCACGGCTAGTAACTCTTTCTCTGTGTGGTGTAGTTCTTTTGAGCTCATTCAAACACCTTACTTGCTAGTATAACATGAAGCTTCTTTTCCTTCCTTTGCCCCAACACAGCGCCAATTGCAAGGTTGCTTGCATCACACATGAGTTCAAAGGTAGTCCCCAAGTTGGGGGTGTGATGATTGGTGCTGTGGTGAGCTTAGCCTTTAGAGTTTCAAAAGCATCTTGCATTCATCATCAAGATAAAAGGATTTTCTACCACCAGCAATTGCTTAGTGGTTTGCTATTTTGGAAAAATCTTTGATGAATCTCCTATAAATCCAGCATGTCCTAAGAAACTTCTAACATTTCACACTAGTTGGCAAAGGAAGTTTTTCTATAATTTCTACTTTTGCCTTGTCAACTTCTATACCCTTTCTTGAAATTTTTGTGACCAAGAACAATGCCTTCGGGTACCATGAAATGGCATTTTTCCCAATTCAAAACTAGTTTTTCTTGGCATCTTTTCAAGACTAAGGTAAGATGGTGCAAGCAAGTATTGAATGAATCCCCAAAAACAGAGAAATCATCCATAAAGACTTCAATGAATTTTTCTACCATGTCTGGAAGATTGAAAGCATGCATCTTTGAAAGGTAGCTGGGGCATTGCAAGTCCAAATGGCATCCTCCGGTATGCAAAGACTCCAAGGGACAAGTGAAGGAAGTCTTTCTCTTGATCCATGGGGTCAACCACTATCTGATTATACCCAGAATATCCATCAAGAAACAATAATAGCTGGCCAGCCAACCTCTCAAGCATCTGATCAATGAAAGGTAGAGGAAAGTGGTCTTTTCTTGTGGCATCATTCAACCTCCTATAGTCTATGCACATCCTCCACCCTGTCACTGTTCGTGTTGGGATAAGCTCATTCTTCTCATTAACAATGACAGTCATGCCTCCTTTCTTAGGTACTACTTGCACTGGACTGACCCATGGGCTGTCAGATAGGGTAGATGATCCCAGCCTTGCACAACTTCAGGACTTCCTTTTGAACAACCTCCTTCATTGTGGGATTCAATCTTCTTTGAGGTTGTACCACAGGTTTGGAGTTCTCCTCCAAGAGTATCTTGTGCATGCATATGGCAGGGCTTATGCCCTTCAAGTCATCAATGGTCCACCCCAAAGCCTCTTTGTGAGTTCTCAAAACCACAAGGAGCTTTTCTTCTTCCTCTGCATTCAATGTGGAATTGATGATCACTGGGAAGCTGTCTTTCTCACCAAGGAATGCATATTTAAGATGAGGGGGTAGTGGTTTCAACTCTTGTTGTGGTGCCTCTTCTTTGGTAGCTTCACTTGGTTCCTTTGATGCTTCCAACGTATTTTCTTCTTGTCCCTTGATGTTATGGACTTCCTCTTGTTGCATTTGATGGTTTGTGTTAAGCACTTCTTCAACCAAAGAGTCCACTACATCATCCTCATGCAATTTTCTTTCTCAACAGGGTGTTGCATTGCTTTGAAGACATTTATGGTCATTTGTTCATCATGCACCCTGAAGATCATCTCTCCCTTTTCCACATCAATGATTGTTTAGCTGTAGCCAAAAAGGGTCTACCAAGAATGACTGAATTGTTTCCCTCTTCATCCATATCTAGACCACAAATCAGCTGGGAATATGAAGTTTCCCACCTTCACCAAGAGGTTCTCAACTACTCCATTTGGCACTTTGATGGATCTGTCAGCAAGTTGGAGTGACATCCTTGTGGGTTTGAGCTCTTCAATCATCATTTTCTTCATCATGGTAAGGGCATTAAGTTAATGCTTGCTCCCAGGTCACAAGTGATTTGTCAACAGCCATGCTCCCAATCGTGCAAGGTATGAGAAAGCTGCCGGGTCTTTGAGTTTTGGAGGTAACCCTTGTTGAATGATGGCACTACACTCTTGATTGAGAACCACGGTTTCTTTTTCTTGCCAACTCCTCTTCTTGGTGATCAACTCCTTAAGAAACTTTGCATACAATGGCATCTGTTCTAGAGCCTCTGCCAATGGGATGTTGATTTCAAGTTTTCTTGAAGATCTCTAAAACCTTGGGAATTGTTGGTCCTTTGCTCCTTTGTGTATCCTAGTTGGGTAAGGAAGCTTGGGTACATAAGCTTTCACTCCTTCATTTTTGTTTTCTTTTTTTGTGGATTCATACTTTCCTTGCCATCACGGTTGCCTTCTTGACTTGGTGGATTGCCTTGTGGCTTGACAACCTCCTTGCCTTTGTTAGATTTGAAGCCTTTTCTTCATCTGCCTTTCCATTGTTGTGTCTTGCTCTTTGGGTTTTGTTGCTTCTTTATTTGAACTTTCACCAACTACCTTGCCACTCCTTAACTGCAAAGCCTTACATTCTTCTCTTGGGTTGGGTATTGTGTCACTTGGGAGGACATGGGTTGGTTTCTCGGCTTGTTTGGCTAGTTGTCCCACTTGTCTCTCAATGTTCTTCATAGTGACCGCTTGTTCTTGTTGTCCTTTAGCTAAAGCTTGAGTGGTTTGAGCAAGTGCTTGCAAGGTTGCTTCCAGACTTGAGATTCTGGCCTCATGATGGTCAATTGGAGGTATGATGGGGGTTGATTGTTGTTGGAAGTTGTTGGGTGATTAGTGCGGTAATTTTGTGTGTTGGATGTTGGTGCAGAGAAGTTATTTTGGTGGGTTTGTGGGTTTGATGGAGGTGTTGATATTGTTTTTTGTGTTTTTCTATATTGGTTAGTGTTGTTGGTATGGTGATTTTGGTTGTTTGTGTTACGGGTGTGATTGTGGTTGTTGTTCTTTTGCCAATGGTTTTCTCCCCACTTTAAATTGGGATGATTCTTCCAATGAGTTGTATGTATCACCATGGAATTCTTCCTGAGAATTTGAAGTATTCTGCATGTATTGAACTTGTTCTTGTGGTTGTTCAACCATGGTTCCTTCACCTTGGTTCCATTCAAGTGATGGCTGATTTGTTGTGTCACTGATGCAAGTTGCATACCATCCATTCTCTTTGTTATCATCTCCATTTGTTGTTGGATTTTTGGTGCATTAACTTGTTTTGTGCCAAGATAGCATCAACACCTTCAAGCTCCCATTACACCTTTCTTTGGGGTGGATTGTGTGCCTCTCTGATGAGTAATAATATTGATTTTGCCACAATCTCAATGAGGTTTTGAGCCTCCTCAGCAGTTTTCATCATGTTGAGTGATCCTCCTGATGAGTAGTCTAGTCCCTTCCTTGCTTCTAAGTTTAAGCCTTCATAGAAGTTTTGGAGCTTAACCCAATCACTAAACATGTCTGGGGACATCTTCTCATTAGTGCCTTATATCTTCCCAGGCTTCGTACATGACTCCCCTTCCATTTGCCTAAAAGTCTGAACCTCTGTTTTCAACTTGATGACCTTTTGAGGTGGGTAGAACTTTGCTAGAAATTTGCCCATCACTTCATTCCAATCATTGAGGCTTTCCTTGGGAATGATTCTAGCCATTGAGTGGCTTTATCCCTCAAAGAGAATGGAAATAGCAACAACTTGTAGACATCTGGATGCACTCCATTTGTCTTCACTGTATTGCATATCCTCAGAAAAACAGAGAGATGTTGATTTGGGTCTTCAAGAGGTCCCCCTCCATAAGAGCAATTGTTCTGTACCAAAGTGATGAGCTGAGGTTTTAACTCAAAGTTATTGGCCTGAACTTTGGTGTAGCAATGCTGCTCCAATGTCTTGGATCAGGGATAGTATATGAGGATAACACCCTTCTAGTGTGTCCACCATTATTGTTGACCCCTCCAGGAGGGTTGTGCATCTCATCCTCCATGACTTGATCTTTTAACTCAAAGTTATTGGCCTGAACATTTGGTGTAGCAATGCTGCTCCCAACAATGTCTTGGATCAGGGATAGTATATGATACACCCTTCTAGTGTGTCCACCATTATTGTTGACCCTCCAGGAGGGTTGTGCATCTCATCCTCCATGACTTGATCTTCTCCCTCTGATTCCTCTGACCCTTCTTCACCAACTATGAACTTTCCTCTTTCTGCTCTCCTTAACCTTCGTCGGTTCTCTCGTCCTCAATATCACGTCTACTGTTCCTGACATACACAAACAGAACCAAAATCACAAGTGAAATATTCTAGAATTAGAGTGGAATTGGAGTTAGTGAAACAAAGTATCAAACAGTTAGTGGGCTTAACAAAAATAAAAAAAAATGCTTAATCTAAACCACCTTTCACTTAATCATTGTCAACCTAACCAATCCCCGGCAACGGCGCCAAAAACTTGATACGTAAAAATTAAGATTTCACGTACAACCGGCAAGTATACCGGGTCGTATCAAGTATAAGACTCACAAAGAGTGAGGTCGATCCCACGGAGATTGGTAGATAAGCAACTTTAGTAATGGTAAATTTAGTCAAGCAAACATAGTTTGATTTCATGAGCATTTTGATTTTGAACATAATTGCAAGAATGTAAATGACACAAAATGTAAAGAACTAGAAAAGAAAATTAAATGAAAGTAAATAACGGAAACTTAAATTGCAAGAAACTTAAATGACATCAAAGATAAATTGCAGGAATTAAAGGTTGCAGAAATTTAAAGAATAAGAGTAGCATGAATTAAAGGAACAAAAATGTAGATGACAAGAAGAATAATGACCGAATGTAAAAGGGAATTGGGTTGTGGGAAATTAAACAACTAGAGGCAATAGAAATACGAATTGATGGTAGAGAAGATCATTAGGGATCAGAGATGCAAGTTTTCATGAATTGATGTTAGTCAAATCCTTCTCAATCATGGGTATAGATCCATGGCAAGTGGGTGATTGAATCCCAATCTCTTGGTGATTCAATCTCTCTCAACATAACCAAATGCCACTCTCGTGATCTATTTGTTCATGAGAAGAGATGAAGCTCCTTTCTAATCCAGCCACACAATTCCTATAATCTCAACCAGGAGAGTTACATCTCACATACTAACCAAGGTATATTGATTGAAGGAATCTGAAAGGATGAACTCTAAACGAATTATGTGGCTCATTCCTCAAATTCACCACATAATTCATGTAGATTAACCCCTCTCTCGATGTGGTTGAATCTATGAAGAGCAAGAGTTCCCTCTTTAGATCAACCACTAAAATTGAGGAGGAAAAGATGAATTCACCAACTCATTTCAACAAGCAGAGCTCATCCCCCTAATGAATGTGGGGTTTAGTGAGTCATAGCTCCAATTTCAACAACAATTGCCATAAATCAAAATTAAACTAAATGTAAAAGAAGAAGAAGAATGAAATGCTTCAAGATTAAGAAAATGAGAAAGAAGAGTTCCAAGATGAACCAAAATTAGCTCTCTCTCCTCTTGGAAGTACCAAAAGTGTTCTCAAATACAAGTGCTAGAAAGTGTAAAAATGTCTAAGTGTCAAAAAGTAAAGTAAAAGTGTAAAAAGTCCCTCTAAAGTACAAACTCAATCTCTATTTATACTAGTCCTAAAGATCTTCAAGTGGGTTAGCAAGATGGGCTTCCTCTTTGTTGAATTCTTGGCTCAATTGGAAGTGTTGCTAGGCTTGGAATGGAAGAGTTCATTCATCATGTTTCTGGCCCATTGACTTGGCGTTATTGGCACTAACTCCAGGCCAAATGCACGTTGGCAACGTGCTTGACATTTTCCTGGAAGTGAAGTATGAGACTTGGGCGTTGCTAGCCCAAGTTGTTGCCAACACTTGCTTTTCCTCTTCTTGGCCTTACTTTCATGCTAATTGTAGCCCAGAATTTGAGTGTCAACCTTCAGCTTCAATAGGACTATTATACATCATTGGAAAGCTTGATGTCTATTTTCTAATGCCACTGGAATCACCTCAATTGGACTTTCCTAGCTCAAGTTATGGTTCCTCAAAGAAGGTAAGGTCAAGCTGCCAAGTTGTTGCCAAGTTGTTGTGAATAACGCACCCTCAACCCCAAGTTAGCAACGTGCTCGAGCATCACTCTCCCAAGGCAAGGACTTGAGGCTGGTGTTGTTGCAAAACACGCCCCCTTTGTGCACGTTGGCAACGTGCTCGATCCCACAGCCAAGGATCATCTCTAGCTCCCTTGAATTTCATTTCAGTTCTTGTTTTTAGGGCCTAAAGATGACTCTGGTTTGGCTTCAATTTTGTGCTCCATCATAGACTATTATATATGGTTGGAAAGCTCTGAATGTCAGCTTTCCAATGCAACTGGAAGCACTCAATTTGGATCTCTGTAGCTCAAGATATCTTCCATTGAAGTGGACATGTTCAGGCTGCCTTGTTTTGGTAAGTTGGCGTTGGCAACGCCCATCTAGCGTTGGCAACGTGAGTGGTGCGCCAATGGGCGTTTGGCAGCCTGGTTGGTGCGCCATTGGGCGTTTGGCAGCCTGGTTGGTGCGCCAAGACTTGGTGCCAAAATTTGCTTGTGTGTGGCGTTGGCAACGCCAGATTCAAGTTGGCAACGCCAACTTTGCTTCTTCCAGGGCCAAGCTTGCCTTGCTTGTGTGGCGTTGGCAACGCCAGTTCAAGTTGGCAATGCCAACTTGCTTCTTCCAGGGCCAAGCTTGCCTTGCTTGTGTGTGGCGTTGGCAACGCCAGATTCAAGTTGGCAACGCCAACTTTGCTTCTTCCAGGGCCAAGCTTGATAGTGTGGCGTTGTTAGCCTGCGTTGTCCTCAAAAACGCCAATGCTTCCTAGCTCAAACAACGTGCTCGAGCTTCCATATTAGTGCCAAAATTGCTTGTGTGTGGCGTTGGCAACGCCACTCTCAAGTTGGCAACGCCAACTTTGCTTCTTGTCTTCCTCCAGGGCCAAGTTCCTTGCTTGTGTCTTGTGTGTGTGGCGTTGGCAACTTGGTTCTGGAGTTGGCAACGCCAACCTTGCTTCCAGGGCCAAGTTTGCCTGCTTGTGGCTTGTGTGTGGCGTTGGCAACTTGGATGTTGCATGTGATGGGCGTTGGCAACTTGGATGTTGCATGTGATGGGCGTTGGCAACTTGGATGTTGCTTAGTCTTGTGTGTGGCGTTGGCAACTTGATTCTAGAGTTGGCAACGCCAACTTTGCTTCCAGGGTTGCCAAGCTTGCTTGGTGTGGTTGTGTGTGGCGTTGGCAACGCCAATCCCAAGTTGGCAACGCCAACTCCTTGCCTTGGTTGCCTCCAGGACCAAGCTTGCCTTGTGTTGTGGAGTTGGCAACGTGGATTCCAAGTTGGCAACGCCAACTCTTGCCTTGGTTGCCTCCAGGACCAAGCTTGCCTTGTGTTGTGGAGTTGGCAACGTGGATTCCAAGTTGGCAACGCCAACTTTGCCCAGCTTGCATCATTCTTGCTTCCATGCCTCCTTGTTTCATCACCTATCATCAACAAGGGAAATAGCTTCAAAGTCTTACCAATTCAAGCAATAAATTCATGAGATTCATTCATACTCATTCATATATGCATTCCTTAAATCATTTGCATGAATTTGGCTAGAATTAACATGTTCCTTAATATCATCATGCATGGAAACAAAACTCATAAAAGGACTTGTTTATTTAGAGAAAATGAGTGAAATTAAGCTAAAACTAACTAAGCTAACTAACTAATAATGCAAATATGCATTTGTATCAATCTGCTGGTCCACAAAGCCAATAGGGTCAAAATCCGGGGCGTCCAGATTGAAAGGTTCAACAGTTCGAGGTCTTTTAGGAGGAGAGACGGCCAAAGAAGAAACCACTGCAGCAGTAGAAGATTGTGGGGGATCCACTAAACGGACCCGAGGTGTAGGAATCATTCTCCTCGGACCAGGGGAACTCGACACAGACGGCTTCAAAGGAACTTGAGAAGTTCCTTCCCCATCTACACGGGTCGAGGTGTTTTGAGCTGTAGTAGCTTTCCTCGCCTTCTTGAAGGCCTTCATTGCATCATTATTCTTGGGCATCTCTGGAAAATGGAAAACAACAATTTATCATACTAGGAAAAAAGGGGGAAAAGAAAAACACAAAGAAATAGTATACATCAAGTAATACCCAATATATCTCAGACAAGGGAGGGGTCTCCCAAACATTTTTTGGTATCTAAATGAGGAGGTTCCCCCCAAAGATCCTCCAAAACCATCACAAAGGCCTGTTCGACCTCATCAAGCATCTCCCATGTATAACGGGATACTACTACATTCTGCTGCCAATGTAAAGGGAAGGATGGCTCCCATTCGCTTCTAGAAAAAAGGGACGAGCTCCTTCAACAGCTCGAACCTTGAAAAAATAATTCTTGAAGTCCCTAAAAGACTCATCGTACATGGTAAAAACCTTGTGTCCTTGTGCAGATCTAAAAGAAACCCATGAGGCTTTCTTTTTTGAAGAAATTCCGGGCTTAGTTAAAACAAACAAATAAAGGAAAAGAGTTTGAGAGGGGATAACATTCAGTTCTTGACAAAGAAGTTGAAAATTCTTGATAAAGCCCCAGGAGTTTGGGTGAAGCTGGGACGAAGCTACATTACACGACCACAACAAATCGGTCACAAATGAGGTAAAAGGAAAGGTGATGTCCAACTAGCTGAAGAAATAGTCATAAGCATAAAAGAAAAGGCGCTCCCCCTGGGTCAGGGCAGGAAAGAAAACCCTCTCCTCCGAGTCAGGTGCCACCAACTCATAATTCATCTCTTGATCCCTACTCTTACAGAGATGGTGATGCTTTCTAAGCTCCACACAGAATTCAGCATTGACCACAGAAACACACATCAAAATAAGGGAGTCTAGCCAATCGGACATACCTCAGGAACCTTAGAAGATGTCTCTACAATATTTTTGTGAGAAGACATAGCCAACTAGTCCTACAAACAAGAAAAGAGAGTGGATTACTAAAAATATCTCAGACGAAACCAAACAACTCAGCCAGCACAGTCCAAACACGGCACAAACCGCAAAAGAAACCCCAGGACCCACTCCCAGAAGGTCCAGAGGCATCCTTTGGGGGCAATCAGGGAACAAAGAGTCAGGAAAGTCTACAAGGATAAACGCCCCAACAAAATTCGTAGCAAGAACAAAGAAGAACCCTTCCCCCAGAAAGTAACATCCCAAAAAGAAAAACAAAACGCAAATGAGCCGCCAAAAGAAAAAAGTTCCTTCACAAAGCCATCTCCATCAAAGAAAAGCATCAACAGAACAAAAGCCATCGAAAGGAGCAAACTTCCTCAAAACAACAAAGTTCAGCAAAACAGGAGTAGCATACGAAGCCCTAAAAAGCCAAATCAAGAGAAAACACCCAGAAGCACACACAAGGGCAAAAAGAAGACCAGAAGACGCGCATCACAGTGATAAAGCGAGCGTGATAATATACAAAGATTCAAGCTTTCCAACATGCACTCAGTCAAAACTTCAAAAACAAATATAGAGCAGCAAAATAGACGACGGAAGAAAAAGAAAACCCAACCTGAAAAAAGGAGAAGAATGCGGAAGAAGGTTGAAACGAAGAGGCCAGAAGTTGCCGTCAGAAGCACTCACGATCGCCAAAACCATGTTGAGACACAAAGAAACGTAAGTTTTCAGGGAAGGTGAGAAAGAAAAAGGGAGTTATGAAATAGAGAAGAGAAACTATTTTGTGAAAAGTTCAAAAAGAACAAAGAAACGGAGCATTAAAACCAATTAATGAAGGCATTAAAACCCTCGTGCATTCCCGAGGCAATGACTCTAAAAAGCGTGCGCTCTCAGAGGAAACAAAACGTTCTGCATTCAAAAAACTCTACAAGGATAAAATCGACAAAATGCTCGAGTTCGGCTTCACTTGAGAAGATTCGAAGTCTTAAAACTAAGACTCGACCTCCAAATAAAGTCCAAGCTCGAGCAGGGGAACTGTTCATACCCTGGGTCAAAGCTGTTCGACCCGGGATGTTCCACAGACAAAGCGATCGACCTCTTCAGGTCAAGATGACTCGACCTTTTCTCAAAGAGCTCGGCCAAATTACAAGAAAGCCCAATAAAAGGGCCCAAACAGAGGAACACGTCCTAAAATCCAAGGGCATCCCAAAGCCCGTAGAGATAAAGGCGGTTCCCTTGAAGATAAGATAAAGATAAGATAAGATAACTAACTTATCTTATCTAAGGAAGGTCTCTCTACACCTTTATAAATACGCTGGAGCACCCAGGTATAACTCATACTCTGATTCTACTCAATACCTGCTTAATACCTGTTCATATCCTGGGTCGAGTTGTCCGACCCGGGATGTTCTACAGACAAAGCGACCGACCTCTTCAGGTCAAGACAATCCGACCTCTTCTCAAAGAGCTCGGCTAAGTTACAAGAAAGCCCAAACAAAGGGCCCAAATAGAGGAACACGTCCCAGATCCTAAGGCAGCCCAAGCCTACAAGAGAAGGGTGATTCCCTTGAAAATAAGATGACTTCACTTGAAGATAAGATAAAGATAAGATAAGATAACTAACTTATCTTATCCACAAGAGGCCACATCTCACCATTATAAATACACTGGAGCACCCAGGTATAACTCATACTCTGATTCTACTCAATACCTGCTTAATACCCTTGCTAACTTAAGCATCGGAGTCCCTTGCAGGTACCCCCACCCTCCGGGACGAAGGATCAGCACCACCACCAAGTCCAACAAGTCGGACACACCAGCTCCAGCCGCCGTACACCTGCCGGACACGTCGGCTCCGACCAACACAGAATATCTCATCCGAGATCGACCTACAGTTTCAGGTAACCCTCGGAACATTGGCGCCGTTGCCAGGGAACCTGGAAGTCATCCCATTAACATGGCGGATGACCATGACAACGACCACGATTCAGGTTTGGAAGCCAGAACGCCGCATAAAAACGCGGACACGATACTCAAAGATACTCCAGAAACCAATGGAGACAAAAATTCATCAAATCCAGGAGTAATAGAAGCACTTCAAAATCGATTGGAGCAACTTGAGAAAGAAGCCCAACATCGACGTGAAAAAGAAGAAGATCTACGCCGGGAGATAAGGCGGCGCCGAGAATTAAAAGATAAGCTTATAAAACTCGAAGCTGATCTCAAAACTAAAGCTACTCGACCATCCACAGAAGATAGCTCTCAGAAAGATCAAGATCCATTCACTAGAGAAATTATGAAAACCAAAATTCCTAAAGATTTCAAGCTTCCGGATATGACTCTATATGACGGCACCTCAGACCCCAACCATCATCTCAGCAACTTCAGAAGTAGAATGTACCTCACTGATGCCTCAGATGCAGTTTGCTGCAAAGCCTTTCCAACAACTCTCACCAAGACAGCCATTAAATGGTTCGACAACCTACCTCCAAAATCCATCTCGAGTTTCGACGACCTGGCCAAGAAGTTCCTGGCCCGATTCTCCATACAAAAGGACAAAGCCAAACACGCACCTAGCCTACTAGGGATCAAGCAAGGAGATCGGGAGAGCCTTCACAACTACATGGAAAGATTCAACAAAACATGCATGGACATACAAAGTCTTCCAACAGAAGCTGCCATTATGGGCCTCATAAATGGCCTACGAGAAGGACCATTTAGCCAATCTATATCAAAGAGATACCCGACATCCTTAGACGAAGTACAAGAACGGGCACAGAAATACATCAACATGGAGGAAAATTCTCGACTTGGCGAAGCCTCAAGGTTCGGTTCTGCTTACCGAGATAAAGAATCCAAGAAAAAGGAGGATCGCTCCGGAGAGAAAATCAAAAAATATCATAACTATACTCCTCTTAGGGTATCCTTGGTAGATGCTTACAAAGAAGTCTGCCATATAGAGAAAATCCCTCCAGCTCGGCCACTTAAAGGCAAAAGAGGAGGAGAAAATCGGAATGAATATTGTGAATATCACCGACTTCGAGGGCATTCCACCAATGAATGCTTCGATTTAAAAAACATCATAGAAAAACTAGTAAGAGAAGGAAAACTAGATCGGTTTTTGGCTAATCGGGATGACAAACCAAGAAAAAGAAGAAAGGATGAGGATGTTGGACGATCTAAACGATCACCTCGCACACCGGAAAGACACGTTCACGTAATACGGCGGATTTGCTGGAGCAGGAATCTCCAAATCATCTCGCAAGCGACACCTCAAAGAGGTGTACCACGTCGAAGGAAAAAAGGAAGCCCCAGACATCCCAGCAATCACGTTTACCAAGGAAGACGCATCCGGAATCATCTCTGGACATGACGACCCCATGGTCATTACGATCATACTGGCAAACGCCAACCTTCACCGTACACTAATTGACCAGGGAAGCTCTGCCGACATCTTATTCAAAACTGCCTTCGACAAACTCGGTCTAGAAGAAAAAGAGCTAAGAGCGTACCCGAACAGCCTGTTCGGACTAGGAGATGCCCCAGTTCAACTGCTGGGATATGTATCGCTGCATACAACCTTCGGAAAGGGGAACCAATCTAGAACACTCAAGATAGACTACATCGTGGTCCACGTAAGCTCAGCCTACAATGCCTTAATAGGTCGAACAACGTTAAATCAACTCGGCGCAATAGTTTCAACTCCACATCTATGTATGAAATTCCCAACTGCGGAAGGGATAGCTACAATAAAGGCAGATCAAAAGATGGCACGTCGCTGTTATAACGAAAGACTAAACCTCCGAGGTGAAGGAGGAGAGTTCCACACAATCGAGCTCAATGGAGTTCAGAGGCGAGAAGAATTCCGACCACGACCCGAAGGAGAAGTAGAAAAAGTCCAGATCGGAGACACCTCGGATAAAACAACTAATATTGGAACGATCCTGAAAGGAGACACAAAGGAATCACTAATACGGTTCCTACGAGATAATGTTGATCTCTTGGCATGGAAAGCCGCCGACATGCCAGGCATTGATCCCGAACTAATGAGCCACAAATTGGCAGTTTACCCGGGATCCCGGCCGGTACAACAAAGACGAAGAAAACTCGGACCAGAACGAGCTCAAGCTGTAGAAGAACAAGTACAGGTGCTACTAGAGGCCGGGTTCATAAGGGAAGTCAAATACCTACTATGGCTAGCAAACGTCGTCTTGGTGCAAAAGTCAAATGGGAAGTGACGAATGTGCACCGACTACACCGACCTCAACAAAACCTGCCCAAAAGACCCTTACCCACTCCCAAGCATCGACGCTCTAGTAGATGCTTCATCAGGATATAAGTATCTCTCATTCATGGATGCATATTCAGGGTACAACCAAATCCCCATGTATCCGCTAGATCAAGAAAAGACCTCGTTCCTAACGCCGAAAGCAAACTACTGTTACATCGTGATGCCTTTCGGTCTCAAGAACGCAGGAGCTACTTATCAAAGGCTAATGAATAAAGTTTTCTCAGTCACATCGGGAAAACCATGGAAGTTTATGTAGACGACATGTTGATAAAGACACAAAGCGAAGATACATTATTATCCGACTTGGCTCAAGTGTTTTACACTATCAGGAAACACGACATGCGGCTCAATCCCGCAAAATGCAACTTCCCAGTAGAAGCAGGCAAATTCTTGGGCTTCACGCTCACACAAAGGGGGATTGAAATAATCCAGACAAGTGTCAAGCCATACTCAACATGAAGAGCCCAACTTGTGTCAAAGAAGTACAACAACTCAACGGGAGGCTGGCCGCTCTATCCCAATTCTTAGCATGAGCTGCGATAAGATCTCTTCCCTTCTATGCTACTTTAAGAAAGGGAAAACAGTTCGAATGGATGACAGAATGTGAGCAAGCCTTCCGAGACTTCAAAGAGTTCTTAGGACGGCCACCTATCCTATCTCGGCCACGAGAAGGAGAACCGCTCATATTATATCTCACAGTAGAGAGCCGGGCAATAGCCTCAGCACTAGTCAGAGAAGACGAACATGGGCAAAAACTCGTCTACTTCATTAGCAAAGCGCTACAGGGATCTGAGCTGAACTACCAGAAAATAGAAAAGTTTGCCTACGCTCTGATCCTCACATCCCGGCGGCTTCACCTATATTTCCAAGCACATACCATTAAAGTTCGGACCAACCAACCCATAAAAGGGATATTGCAGAAAACAGATCTAGCAGGAAGAATCCTACAATGGGCAATCGAGTTGTCTGAGTTTGACCTCCAATACGAGGCGCAGACAGCCATCAAATCACAACACCTGGCCGACTTCATCGCAGAATTCACAGACACCCCGGAAATCCCCATAGAGTAGAACATATACGTAGATGGATCCTCGAAAAAAAGGAAGCGGTGCGGGTGTGATAATCGAAAGCAACCAAGGAACCCAACTTGAGCTCTCTCTCAAATTCGGATTCCCGGCCTCAAACAACCAGGCAGAATACGAAGCACTATTAGCTGGTTTGAAGATGGCTAGGGAGGTTGGAGCTCAAAAACTCAACATCTATAGTGACTCACAAGTCATAACTTCACAAATAACAGGAAGCTACCAAGCCAAAGATCCGACCATGAAAAAATATTTGGATAAAACCAAATAACAGCTCGGACAACTCGGGGAATATAGGATCTACCACATACCTTGTGAGCAAAATGCCCGAGCTGACACCCTTTCAAAATTAGCCAGCACCAAACCAGGGGGCAACAACAGAAGCCTCATCCAGGAGATACTACGGAACCCGTCAATAGCGGAAGAAGAAAAAGTCCTAGCCATAATAGGTCGGGATCAAGAATGGATAACCCCCATAATAAACTACCTCAAAACAGAAGCACTCCCTACAGATGAAAAGGAGGCAAAGAGGCTGAAAAGGGAGGCACAGTACTACACTATCATAAACAATACACTATACAAAAGAGGGATATCAACACCTTTACTAAAATGCGTACCGACTTCTAACACAAAGGAAGTCTTGGAGGAAGTGCACAGCGGCATTTGTGGTAATCATCTCGGAGCGCAAGCTCTCACAAAAAAGATACTTCGGGCGGGATTCTATTGGCCGACTCTACAAAAGGAGGCTACAGAATTTGTGAGGACATGCCCACCATGCCAGAAGCATGCCAACTTTCACATTGCCCCACCAGAAAAGCTCATCAGCGTGACTTCACCCTGGCCATTTGCGAAATGGGGACTCGACCTTCTCGGACCCTTCCCACAGGGATCGGGACAAGTAAAATTCCTCATAGTAGGAGTAGACTATTTCACAAAATGGATCGAGGCAGAACCCCTAGCCAACGCCACCGCTCAAAGAAGTCAAAAATTCCTATATAGAAACATTATTACGAGGTTCGGGGTACCATACTCCATCACCACGGACAACGGTACCCAATTTACAGAGGCAGGCTTCAGAAAATTGGTGGTCGACTTGAACATAAAATACCAGTTCACCTCCGTCGAACATCCCCAAGCCAATGGACAAGCCGAAGTGGCCAACAAAGTTATATTGGCCGAACTAAAGCGGAGGCTACAAGAAGCAAAGGGAGCTTGGGCTGAAGAACTTCCACAAGTCCTATGGGCGTATCGAACAACCCTCCATTCTACTACAAATGAATCACCATTCCGACTAGCATACAGAGCGGAGGCAATGATTCCAATACAAATCGAAGAAAGATCTCCCCGAGTAGTCCACTACAATGAACAAGCAAACTCCCAACTTCAGAGAGAAGAGCTCGACTTATTACCCGAAATCCAAGAAAGAGCTCGGATCAGAGAAGAAGCTCTAAAGCGACGAATGGCTTCCAGATATAATCAAAAGGTAGTGCCGAGAAGTTTTGCAGAGAATGATCTCATCCTAATCAGAAATGACATTGAAACAACTCGACCCGGAGAAGGAAAGCTGGCAGCAAACTGGAAAGGACCCTACGAGTCATTCAAGTACTGGGGAAGGGCTACTACAGACTGACGAGCTTGATGGATGAGAGCTTCCCCGATCATGGCACGCCTGCAACCTAAGAAGATACTACAGTTAGAAAGGTAAAGGATCTCACTAAATGGACGCGCTCTTTTTCTTGAAAAGGTTTTTTAATGAGGCACCATGTCGAGACCTAGATCATACCCGACTTAAAGGGACAAGGAAACTCCCACATGTATACATTTGCATTTTTCTTTTGAATAAAGTTTATTTAGATATTCTACAAGATTCCAAGATGCATTAATCTGAAGTATTCATCGTCCGATTATAAAGCAACAGGTCGGCAAAAAGTGAAAAACAAATTCACTGCGCGACCACGATAAAGACAATCGTCCGATAAAGGTGAAAACGCGATTCACCCAAAGGACGATCTAAAGACGCCAACCATTTTCTACAAATCGGCAAAGATGAACACAGAATAATGTAAGAAGTTATCAAAAGCAATCCAAAAAAGAGCCTGACGAGGTCTTACGGATAGCTAATATAATAACTTAAAGACTGGCCGACGTTCAGAAGTCGGACCAAGTCAACCCAAGTTATAAGTAAACCCTGAAAAGAGGTCTGGCCAACCCTATTAAAGAGGATTACTTTAACTTAGAAGGGCCTGACGTAACAAAGTCAGCCCAAAAACTATAAAGTTATACAAGTAGTCCCTGAAAGAGATCTAACAAAGATCCAAGAAAGAGGACTACGAAAAATAACTTAAAGGAGACCGACACAACCAAGTCGGACTCCTATCACTAAAAAAGTTATAAATTAGTCCCTGAAAGAGATCTGACAAAGATCCAAGAAAGAGGACTACGAAAAATAACTTCAGGGAGACCGACACAACCAAGTCGGACTCCTATCACTAAAAAAGTTATAAAGTAGTCCCTGAAAGAGATCTGACAAAGATCCAAGAAAGAGGACTACGAAAAATAACTTAAAGGAGACCGACACAACCAAGTCGGACTCCTATCACTAAAAAAGTTATAAAGTAGTCCCTGAAAGAGATCTGACAAAGATCCAAGAAAGAGGACTACAAAAAATAACTTAAAGGAGACCGACACAACCAAGCCGGACTCCTATCACTAAAAAAGTTATAAAGTAGTCCCTGAAAGAGATCTGACAAAGATCCAAGAAAGAGGACTACGAAAAATAACTTAAAGGAGACCGACACAACCAAGTCGGACTCCTACCACTTAAAAGTTACCAAAGTAGTCCCTGAAAGTGATCTAACAAAGATCCAAGAAAGAGGGACCAGCGCAAAAGACCCATCAAGAAACAAGTTGGACCCCTGAGGATCAAAGCTACAAACCATAAAACAATCCGAGGAGGTCGAGCTGCAAGATCTCAACATCGGCAGAAAACAGAAGAAAATGCCATGTCAAAAAACTACTTTTTTTTAAGGTCGTAAAAGGCCACCAAAACCGCAAACTATTGTCCAAAACATAAAAGTTGCTAGAAGTGTCAGCAATTAAATAAAAAGTTTCAGAAGCCCACAAGCCGGGCCAGCTACAGATCAACAAGCTTCAGGAACCTTCTTGGCATCATCAGGACAAGGAGAAGGAGGACGAGTCTGAATAGGAACGGCATCTATAGTTCCATCTTCCCGGTTCAGAACCTGGCAATCCGAATCAAGCGCAACCGGAGGAACAGAAGAAGTCAACACTTTGGCAGAGGACACAGGAGGAGGATCAGGATTATCATCACCATCGTCATCAGGGACAATCTTGCCATCCCTGACAACATTGTCCAGATTGAAAGGGGTGAGATCGGCCTCGGGGGCAATGACCCGAGCTTGCTCCTTCAAGTTCTCGTAAGCAGCAGTCACACTACCCACGAGATGACCTTGAAGCTCAGAATAATCCTCCCGGGCATTGTTCAACTCCTCCCTCAGGCGCATCACCTCCCGATAAGTCGTAACATAACTTTCCTTATGCATCAGGGCTATGTCCTCGGCCAACCTCAAAGAAGCCGCCAGTGAAAGAGAACTCGCCTTCTCATTTTCTAGATCCTTCTCTAACTTGGTCACCTTTAATTCAAGCTCCTCCTTCAGCCCCTTTATCCGGTCAAACTCCTGCTTTGCCTCCTCCATAAATGCCTTGGTGGCATGAAGAGGGAGACTTTGAGCAGTCCGGTGTATAGCGGCCACCATATACGCCATCTGTACGTGATTCCGAGCCATAAATTCCAAATGATGGAGGATGGACACATCGTCCATTGAGAGGGTTCCATAGGGCCCAATTTGTTGATCTATAAACTCAATGGCATTGAAGTCAGGGGCATTGAGATCGAAGGGCTCAACCGTCTTTTGTTTCTTACTTGGAGGGGCAGCAGATGGAGCGGCAGAAGTAGGGTGAGGGTCTACCAAGCGGACCCGAGGTGTGGGATCACCTTCCTCACCCCAGGGGAACTCGGCACTGATGGCTTCTCGCGCACTTGGGAGGACCCTGATGAGCGGATATTTTATACGCTTTTTGGGGGTAATTTCATGTAGATTCTAGTATGTTTTAATTAGTTTTTGATAGAATTTTATTAGTTTTTAAGCAAAAATCATATTTCTGGACTTTACTATAAGTGTGTGTATTTTTCTGTGATTTCAGGTATTTTCTGGCTGAAATTGAGGAAGCTGAGCAGAAATCTGACTTAGGCTGAAAAAGGACTGCTGATGCTGTTGGATCCTGACCTCCCTGCACTCGAAATGGATTTTCTGGAGTTACAGGAGTCCAATTGGCGCGCTCTCAACGGCGTTGGAAAGTAGACATCCAGGGCTTTCCAGCAATATATAATAGTCCATACTTTGCGCGAGAATAGACGACGTAACTTGGCGTTGAACGCCAAGTACATGCTGCTGTCTGGAGTTAAACGCCAGAAAAACGTCATGATCCGGAGTTGAACGCCCAAAACACGTCATAACTTGGAGTTTAACGCCAAGAAAGGCCTCTACTCGTGGATAGCTTTAGTCTCAGCCCCAGCACACACCAAGTGGGCCCCAGAAGTGGATTTCTGCACCAATTATCTTAGTTTACTCATTTTCTGTAAACCTAGGTTACTAGTTTACTATTTAAACAACTTTTAGAGACTTATCTTGTACCACATGACATTTTCAGATCTAAATTACATACTTTTTGACGGCATGAGTCTCTAAACTCCATTGTTGGGGGTGAGGAGCTCTGCAGCGTCTCGATGATTTAATACAATTCCTTTGTTTTCCATTCAAACACGCTTGTTCTTATCTAAGATGTTTATTCGCGCTTAATTGTGAAGAAGGTGATGATCCGTGACATTCATCACCTTCCTCAATCCATGAACGTGTGCCTGACAACCACCTCCGTTCTACATCAGATTGAATGAATATCTCTTAGATTCCTTAATCAGAATCTTCGTGGTATAAGCCGGATTGATGGCGGCATTCATGAGAATCCGGAAAGTCTAAACCTTGTCTGTGGTATTCCGAGTAGGATTCCGGGATTGAATGACTGTGACGTGCTTCAAACTCCTGAGGGCTGGGCGTTAGTGACAGACGCAAAAGAATCAATGGATTCTATTCCAACCTGATTGAGAACCGACAGATGATTAGCCGTGCTGTGACAGAGCATAGGAACGTTTTCACTGAGAGGATGGGAGGTAGCCATTGACAACGGTGACACCCTACATAGAGCTTGCCATGGAAGGAACCTTGCGTGTGGGAAGAGGATTTCAAGGAAAAGTAGAAATTCAAAGGACAAAGCATCTCCAAAACTCCAACATGTTTCTCATTACTGCACAACAAGTAACACTGTTATTCTCTTTTATTTTTATAATCAAATCTTGTAATTTCACTTTTAATCCTATTGGGCTCTGACTAAGATTAATAAAATAAACATTGATTGCTTCAAGCCAATAATCTCCGTGGGATCGACCCTTACTCACGTAAGGTATTACTTGGACGACCTATGCACTTGCTGGTTAGTTGTACAATCACAAATTCGTGCACCAAGTTTTTGGCGCCGTTGCCGGGGATTATTGAGTTTGAACAATTGAAGGCATATTTTATTTCTTAGATTAGGAATAATTTATTTTTATTTTTTATTGTTATAGAGTCATTAAATCTTGATAGGATAGTTTCTTTTCAAAAATTTCTTTTCAAAATTTATTATTTTTCTTTTAATTAATTGTTAATTTTCGTGAGTTTATGTCTTGTTCTAAGTTTGGTGTCAATTGCATATCTCATATTTTTCTTTAAAATTTTGACTTGTGTTCTTTGTTCTTCATTGATCTTCAAGTTGTTCTTGCTTATTTTTCTTGTTTGATCTTGAGTTTTTCTTGCTTTGTGTCTTTTCTTGTTTCACTTGTGTTCTCTTTAAAGCATTAATTGGAATATCTAGAACAAGTGTTACATTTATTCCCAATTGGCTAGAGTATTGGTTTATATTCTTGATAATTGGGTATACGCTTTGGAACCTTTTTCAAAAATAATTTTTCTTGATTTAATCTTGTGCCAAACTTTAAGTTTGGTGTTTTCTTGTTAATCTTTCATAATTTTCGAAAATTTTATTAAAGTTTTCTAAAAATTTTAAGTTTGGTGTTCTTCCTTTTGTTCTTGGTGTTCTTGTGAATCTTCAAGGTGTTCTTGAGTTTTTCTTGTGTCTTGATCTTAAAATTTTTAAGTTTGGTGTTCCTTGGTGTTTTCCCTCCAAAAATTTTCGAAAATAAGGAGCATTGGATCTAAAAATTTTAAGTCTTGTGTCTTTTGTGTGTTTTTCTCTTTCATCATAAAATTCAAAATTAAAAAAAAAATTTATTTTCTAACCAATTTTAAAACTACATTTTCGAAATTTTTAATATAAAATCCAAATTTCAATTTCAAATTTTTCGAAAAATTTTCACAAAGTATTTTCAAAAATATTTTTCATATATTCCATTTTTAGTTATTCCACTACTATAAAATAAATAATATCAACATACATATCATCACTCTTGTATTCCAGTATGGAAGTAAGTATGAATGGACAAGACAAGAGGACTCTGGGGTCATATGCTAACCCCACTACTGCTTCATATGGGAGTAGTATCTGTATACCCTCCATTGGAGTTAGTAGCTTTGAGCTGAATCCTCAGCTCATTATCATGGTACAGCAAAACTGCCAGTATTCTGGTCTTCCACATGAAGAACCTACAGAGTTTCTGGCACAATTTCTACAATTTGCTGACACAGTACATGATAAAGAAGTGGATCAGGATGTCTACAGATTATTACTGTTTCCATTTGCTGTAAAAGATCAAGATAAGAGGTGGTTAAATAACCAGCCTAAGAACAGCATAAAAACATGGAAATAGCTGTCAGAAAAATTCCTGAATCACTATTTCCCTCCCAAACGGATGACACAGCTAAGGCTAAGCATCCAAGGCTTCAAACAAGGAGATAATGAATCTCTTTATGATGCCTGGGAGAGATACAGAGAAATGCTAAGAAAATGCCCCTCTGAAATGTTTTCAGAATGGGTGCAATTAGACATCTTCTACTATGGGCTTACAGAAAAAGCTCAGATTTATCTAGACCACTTAGCTGGTGGATCTATACATATGATAAAAACAATTGAAGAGGCTCAAGAGCTTATTGATACAGTTGCCAGAAATCAACATCTGTACCTAAGCAGTGAATCTTCCATGAAAGAAGAAGCTAAAACAATAACTGCAGAACTCAGTCCAGTGGATCAGGCTAATGAATTCAATCAGCAATTAGATTTTCTAACTCAGCAGCTAGCCGAATTCAAGGAAATATTATAGGAAACAAGAATGGCTAACAGGAACATGGAAGTACAATTAAAGCAGACAGAAAAGTAACTGTCAAAACAAATAACAGAAGAATGCCAAGCAGTTCAATTAAGAAGTGGGAAAACATTAAATACCTCACTTCAAAGCAGCAGGAAACCAAGAAATGAACAAGTGGATACTCAAAATCCTTTTGAGGACAGTCAGAGCCCAGAAAGGAACAAAGCTGGCGCTGAACGCCCAGACCATGCTCATTCCTGGCATTCAACGCCAGAAACAAGCATGAATCCGGCATTGAACGCCCAAGGGGAACATGGTTCTGGCGTTCAAACGCCAGTAACAAACAAGGAAGTGGCGTCTAACGCCACTCCAGCCCCCACCACTGGCATTCAAATGCCAATGGGGAATCAGTCACATACAAGTGCTGATAACAACCCTTCTAAAAAGGCTTCCCAACCCACTTCTGTAGGTAATAAACCTGCAACAACTAAGGTTGAGAAATACAAAGCCAAAATGCCTTATCCTCAAAAACTCCGCCAAGCGGAACAGGATAAGCAATTTGCCCGCTTTGCAGACTATCTCAGGACTCTTGAAATAAAGATTCCGTTTGCAGAAGCACTGGAGCAAATACCCTCTTATGCTAAGTTCATGAAAGAGATCTTAAGTCATAAGAAGGATTGGAGGGAAACTGAAAAAGTTTACCTCACTGAAGAATGCAGTGCAGTCATTATGAAAAGCTTACCTGAGAAGCTTAAAGATCCTGGGAGCTTTATGATACCATGTACATTAGAGGGTACTTGTACCAAGCAAGCTTTATGTGATCTTGGAGCAAGTATCAACCTAATACCTGCATCTACTATCAGAAAGCTTGGTTTAACTGAAGAAATCAAACCAACCAGGATATGTCTTCAACTTGCTGATGGCTCCATTAAATACCCATCAGGCGTGATTGAGGATATGATTGTCAATGTTGGGCCATTCGCCTTTCCTACTGACTTTGTGGTGCTGGAAATGGAGGAGCACAAGAGTGCAACTCTCATTCTAGGAAGACCTTTCCTAGCAACTGGCCGAACCTTCATTGATGTCCAAAAAGGGGAAGTAACCTTGAGAGTCAATGAGGAGGAGTTCAAGTTGAATGTTGTCAAAGCCATGCAACATCCAGACACCCCAAATGACTGCATGAGTGTTGATATTATTGACTCTCTGGTAAGAGAGGTCAATATGGCTGAGAGTCCCGAATCAGAGCTAGAGGACATCCTTAGAGACGTCCAGCCTGATCTGGAGGAGTCAGAGAAAATAGTAGAACCTCTGAAAATCCCTCAGGAAGAGGAGAAACCTCCTAAACCCGAGCTCAAACCATTACCACCTTCCCTAAAATATGCATTTTTGGGAGAAGGTGATACCTTTCCTGTAATCATAAGCTCTATCTTAGAGCCACAGGAAGAGGAAGCACTAATTCAAGTGCTAAGGACACACAAGACAGCTCTTGGGTGGTCCATCAGTGATCTCAAGGGCATTAGCCCAGCTAGATGCATGCACAAAATCTTACTGGAGGGTGACGCCAAGCCAGTGGTTCAACCACAAAGGCGGCTGAACCCAGCCATGAAGGAAGTAGTGCAGAAAGAGGTTACGAAATTACTAGAGGCTGGGATTATTTATCCTATTTCTGACAGCCCCTGGGTGAGCCCTGTCCAAGTCGTCCCTAAGAAAGGTGGCATGACAGTGGTTCAGAATGAAAAAAATGAACTGGTTCCTACAAGAAGAGTTACAGGGTGGCGTATGTGTATTGATTATAGAAGGCTCAATACAGCCACCAGAAAGGATCATTTTCCTTTACCATTCATAGACCAAATGCTAGAAAGACTAGCAGGTCATGAATACTACTGCTTCCTGGATGGATATTCAGGTTATAATCAAATTGCAGTAGATCCCCAGGATCAGGAGAAAACGGCATTCACCTGCCCATCTGGAGTATTTGCATACAGAAGGATGCCATTTGGTCTATGCAATGCACCTGCAACCTTTCAGAGGTGCATGCTCTCAATTTTCTCTGATATGGTGGAAAAATTCCTGGAAGTCTTCATGGATGACTTTTCAGTATTTGGAGACTCATTCAGCTCCTGCCTTAACCATTTAGCACTTGTTCTGAAAAGATGCCAAGAGACTAACCTGGTTTTAAACTGGGAAAAATGTCACTTTATGGTGACTGAAGGAATTGTCCTTGGGCACAAAATTTCGAACAAGGGGATAGAGGTGGACCAAGCTAAGGTAGAAGTAATTGAAAAATTGCCACCACCTGCTAATGTTAAGGCAATCAGAAGCTTTCTGGGGCATGCAGGATTCTATAGGAGGTTTATAAAGGATTTTTCAAAAATCGCCAAACCTCTGAGCAACCTGCTAGCTGCTGACACACCATTTATCTTTGATAAAGAGTGTCTGCAGGCATTTGAGACTCTGAAAGCTAAATTGGTTACAGCACCAATCATCTCTGCACCAGACTGGACTTTACCATTTGAGTTGATGTGTGATGCCAGTGACCATGCCATTGGTGCAGTGTTGGGACAAAGGCATGACAAGCTTCTGCACGTCATTTATTATGCTAGCCGTGTTCTAAATGACGCACAGAAGAACTACACAACCACAGAAAAAGAGCTACTTGCAGTGGTTTACGCCATTGACAAATTCAGATCCTATTTAGTAGGATCAAAAGTGATTGTGTACACTGATCATGCTGCTCTTAATATCTACTCACAAAGCAGGATTCAAAACCCAGACTTATAAGATGGGTGCTGCTTCTGCAGGAGTTTGATATAGAAATAAGAGACAGAAAAGGAACAGAGAATCAAGTAGCAGATCACCTGTCCCGACTAGAACCAGTGGAAGGGGCGTCCCTCCCTCTCACTGAGATCTCTGAAACCTTTCCGGATGAACAACTCTTTGCCATCCAGGAAGTGCCATGGTTTGCAGACATTGCAAACTACAAGGCAGTGAGATTCATACCCAAAGAGTACAGCAGGGTGCAATCAAAAAATTAATCACAGATGCAAAGTACTATCTTTGGGATGAACCATATCTCTTCAAGAGATGTGCAGACGGAGTAATCCGTAGATGTGTGCCTAAAGAAGAAGCACAGAAGATCCTTTGGCATTGCCATGGATCACAGTATGGAGGACATTTTGGAAGTGAACAAACAGCCACAAGAATCCTCCAAAGTGGCTTCTACTGGCCTACTCTCTATAAAGATTCCCGAGCGTTTGTGCTTAATTGTGACAGTTGCCAAAGATCAGGCAACCTACCTCACAGTTATGCCATGCCTCAACAAGGAATCTTGGAGATTGAGTTGTTTGATGTATGGGGCATTGACTTCATGGGACCCTTCCCACCATCATACTCAAACACTTATATTTTGGTGGCAGTGGATTATGTATCCAAATGGGTGGAGGCTATTGCAACACCCACCAATGACACTAAAACAGTGTTAAAATTCCTCCAGAAACACATCTTCAGCAGATTTGGTATCCCTAGAGTGTTAATTAGTGATGGGGGCACTCATTTCTGCAATAAACAGCTTTATGCTGCTCTGGTTCGTTATGGAGTCAACCACAGGATAGCTACTCCATATCATCCACAAACTAATGGGCAAGCTGAAGTCTCAAATAGAGAACTCAAAAGAATCCTGGAACGGACTGTAATTAACCGTAGAAGGGATTGGGCAAGAAGCTTGGATGATGCTCTGTGGGCATACAGAACAGCATTCAAGACCCCTATAGGGACCTCTCCATACCAGCTTGTGTATGGAAAGGCATGTCACTTGCCAGTGGAACTGGAACACAAGGCCTATTGGGCAACCAGATTCCTAAACCTTGATGCCAAGTTAGCCGGAGAAAAACGATTGCTCCAGTTAAATGAGCTAGAGGAATTTAGACTCAATGCTTTCGAAAATGCAAAGATTTACAAAGAGAAAGCGAAAAGATGATTAATTCTAAGCTCAAATTATTCCCCGGGAAATTAAAATCCCGGTGGAGAGGTCCATATGTCATTACAAACGTATCACCATATGGATACATAGAGCTTCAGGATAATGACTCTAACAAAAAGTTCATTGTTAATGGACAAAGAGTCAAACATTATCTTGAAGGCAATTTTGAGCAAGAATGCTCAAAGCTGAGACTTGATTAAAACTCAGTAATAGTCCAGCTAATGACATTAAAGAAGCGCTTGCTGGGAGGCAACCCAGCCAATCACAAAATTTAATTTTATTCGTATTGATTAATTAATTGAATTTCACAGGTATCTTCAAGGTAAAATAGCAATTGGTTGGATTCACAGAGTTATAAGGGAAATTGGAAGCTCACTGGCGTGAAAAAGCCAGTAAGAAACATTTTGGGCGTTGAACGCCCAAAAGAAGCACCCACTGGGCGTTCAACGCCAGTAAGGGTAGCCTTCTGGGCGTTAAACGCCAGAAAGGAGCATCTTCTGGGCGTTAAACGCCAGAAAGAAGCACCTTCTGGGCGTTTAACGCCAGATTGACAGCATCCTGGGCGTTTAGAAAAACGCCCAGTAACAAAGGACTTCCTGGCGTTCAACGCCAGAAAGAAGCATCAGCTGGGCGTTGAACGCCCAGGAGAAGCAGCATTTGGGCGTTAAACGCCCAAAACATGCATCGTTTGAGCGTTTAACGCCAGGATGGTGGGGAGGAGGTAAAATTCGTTTTTTTTCACAATTTTTCTAATTTTTTTATGTTTCAATTCATGATTTCTTGCATAAACATGTTTCAAAATATCATCCTTCAATTCCAAAAATTTTAATCCTAATTTCTAAAAACCCTAATTTCTAAAATCCCTTTTTCAAAAATATCAAATGTATCTTAATTTATAAACACAAATCTTTTTCCAATCCAAATCTTTTTCAAATCTTTTTCAACTCATCATATCTTTTGGATTTCGAAATTGCCTCTCCCTCTATTCCTCTTCTATCCTTTATTTTGCTTGAGGACAAGCAAACCTCTAAGTTTGGTGTGATTTGCCATGATCACTGAGCTAAAACTCATCAAGATCATGGCACCTAAGGGAACAGGAAGAGCAAGGATGTGAACTTAAGGGAGCTAAAGCGTCAGAAATTAATTCTTGAAGGCACCCCACAGACTAGAGGAACATCCACTTCCCAAAATACAGGTTGTTAAGTTCTAATTCTAGCTTTAACTCTGTGATAATATAGGATTTTACCTTAGAAGTTATATATAGTAGTAGTAATTAGTATATCTATTTTGATTTTATTTCCAATTAAGCTATAATTTATTTTTCTCATCATCGTCAGGCATGAATAAAGTAGTAGATTTTTTTAGAATAAAGAAGTAATCTATATTTTTCGAGTTCTTAATAATAAAAATTATAATTAATTACATGTGGTGGCAATACTTTTTGTTTTCTGAATGAATGCTTGAACAGTGCATAAATTTTATCTTGAATTTTATGAATATTGGCTCCTGAAAGAATGAGGAACACGAAAAATATTATTGATGATCTGAAAAATCATGAAATTGATTCTTGAAGCAAGAAAAAGCAGTGAAAAAGAAAGCTTGCAAAAAAAAAAAGAAAAAAAAAGAAGGAGCAGTAGAAAAAGTCAATAGCCCTTAAAACCAAAAGGCAAGGGTAAAAAGGATCCAAGGCTTTGAGCATTAATGGATAGGAGGGCCCAAGGAAATAAAATCCAGGCCTAAGCGGCTAAACCAAGCTGTCCCTAACCATGTGCTTGTGGCATGCAGGTCCAAGTTACAAACTTGAGACTGAGTGGTTAAAGTCGTGATCCAAAGCAAAAGAGTGTGCTTAAGAACTCTGGACACCTCTAATTGGGGACTCTAGCAAAGCTGAGTCACAATCTGAAAAGGTTCACCCAATTATGTGTGTGGCATTTATGTATCCGGTGGTAATACTGGAAAACAAAATGCTTAGGGCCACGGCCAAGACTCATAAAATAACTGTGTTCAAGAATCAACATACTACACTAGGAGAGTCAATAATATTATCTGAATTCTAAGTTCCTAAGGATGCCAATCATTCTGAATTTCAAAAGATACAGGGAGATGCCAAAACTGTTCAGAAACAAAAAGCTACAAGCCCCGCTCATCTAATAAGAATCTGAACTTCATTTAAAACTCTAGAATATTATTACTTCTTAATTTCTGTTAAAACCTATTTTATTTATCTAGTTGCTTGAGGACAAGCAACAGTTTAAGTTTGGTGTTGTGATGAGCGGATATTTTATACGCTTTTTGGGGGTAATTTCATGTAGATTCTAGTATGTTTTAATTAGTTTTTGATAGAATTTTATTAGTTTTTAAGCAAAAATCATATTTCTGGACTTTACTATGAGTGTGTGTATTTTTCTGTGATTTCAGGTATTTTCTGGCTGAAATTGAGGAAGCTGAGCAGAAATCTGACTTAGGCTGAAAAAGGACTGCTGATGCTGTTAGATCCTGACCTCCCTGCACTCGAAATGGATTTTCTGGAGTTACAGGAGTCCAATTGGCGCGCTCTCAACGGCGTTGGAAAGTAGACATCCAGGGCTTTCCAGCAATATATAATAGTCCATACTTTGCGCGAGAATAGACGACGTAACTTGGCGTTGAACGCCAAGTACATGCTGCTGTCTGGAGTTAAACGCCAGAAAAACGTCATGATCCGGAGTTGAACGCCCAAAACACGTCATAACTTGGAGTTTAACGCCAAGAAAGGCCTCTACTCGTGGATAGCTTTAGTCTCAGCCCCAGCACACACCAAGTGGGCCCCAGAAGTGGATTTCTGCACCAATTATCTTAGTTTACTCATTTTCTGTAAACCTAGGTTACTAGTTTACTATTTAAACAACTTTTAGAGACTTATCTTGTACCACATGACATTTTCAGATCTAAATTACATACTTTTTGACGGCATGAGTCTCTAAACTCCATTGTTGGGGGTGAGGAGCTCTGCAGCGTCTCGATGATTTAATACAATTCCTTTGTTTTCCATTCAAACACGCTTGTTCTTATCTAAGATGTTTATTCGCGCTTAATTATGAAGAAGGTGATGATCCGTGACATTCATAACCTTCCTCAATCCATGAACGTGTGCCTGACAACCACCTCCGTTCTACATCAGATTGAATGAATATCTCTTAGATTCCTTAATCAGAATCTTCGTGGTATAAGCCAGATTGATGGCGGCATTCATGAGAATCCGGAAAGTCTAAACCTTGTCTGTGGTATTCCGAGTAGGATTCCGGGATTGAATGACTGTGACGTGCTTCAAACTCCTGAGGGCTGGGCGTTAGTGACAGACGCAAAAGAATCAATGGATTCTATTCCAACCTGATTGAGAACCGACAGATGATTAGCCGTGCTGTGACAGAGCATAGGAACGTTTTCACTGAGAGGATGGGAGGTAGCCATTGACAACGGTGACACCCTACATAGAGCTTGCCATGGAAGGAACCTTGCGTGTGGGAAGAGGATTTCAAGGAAAAGTAGAAATTCAAAGGACAAAGCATCTCCAAAACTCCAACATGTTTCTCATTACTGCACAACAAGTAACACTGTTATTCTCTTTTATTTTTATAATCAAATCTTGTAATTTCACTTTTAATCCTATTGGGCTCCTGACTAAGATTAATAAAATAAACATTGATTGTTTCAAGCCAATAATCTCCGTGGGATCGACCCTTACTCACGTAAGGTATTACTTGGACGACCCAGTGCACTTGCTGGTTAGTTGTACGAATCACAAATTCGTGCACCAGACCCCTCCCCAACTGCCTTGGCGGCAATATTCCTGGCAGCAGTCGCCTTTTGCGCCCTCTTAAAAGCTTTCATAGATTCGTTATTCTTCATTGTCTCTGCAAATAAAACAGAAGTCAAGCTACAAATCAAACAAGTCGGAAATACAGCTACAAGTAACACAAACAGATAGCCAAGAAAACACAAGATACCCAGTTCAGTTTGAAGAAGAGAAGGATTGGTTAGAAATTTCTTTGTATCAAGATGGGGAGGTTGACCCCAACGCTCTTCCAAAATAGTCACAAAGGCCCGCTCAGCCTCATCCAACATGTCCCAAGAATACCTGGAGACCCTCACATCTTTTTGCCATTCCAGGGGAAAGGCGGGCTCATCATTTTCATCCAGAAAAAAGAGGCGAGTTCCTTTAACAGCTCAGACCTTGAAAAAATAGTTTTTAAAATCGCGGAATGACTCGTCAAACATGGAAAAAACTTTCTTTCCCTGGGTGGAATGAAAGGAGACCCAAGCTGCCTTCTTTTTTACCACTCCAGGCTTAGTCAAGACAAACAAATAGAAGAAAAGAGATTGGGAAGCAGGAATACCAAAGCCATTGCACAACAATTGGAAAATTTTTATGAAACCCTAGGAGTTGGGGTGAAGTTGAGAAGGGGCAACATTACAAGACCATAACAGGTCGATTTCAAATTGAGTAAAGGGAAGGGTGATACCCAGCTGACCAAAGAAAAAGTCATAAGCATAAAAGAAAGGGCGACCATCAACAACCCGAGTTGAAAAACAGACTCTCTCGTCAGAAGAAGGAGGGACAAGTTTATAGTTCTTCTCATCACCAGAATTGCTACAGACACTATGAAACTGCCTAAGCTGAGTACAAAACTCAGAATCAGCCAGCGAGACACACAGGAGAACCATGGGGTCCACCCAATCAGCCATACCCGCAGGAACCTGGGAAGGCATCTCTACAACGTTATTTCGGGAAGACATGAGGCCGACTAAATCCTACAAAAAGAAAAGAAGAGTGGATTAATCTCTGACATGGGTCAAAACATCTCGATGGGCGGATAAACCAAAAAGGGAAAAACCCCAAGACTCAAGATAAAAAGTCTTGGAGCATCCCTTGGAGGCAGTAAACAAGAAAGGTCTTCAAATCATTTCTACAGTCTACATCTCGGCACTCATCAAAAATAAAATCCAGAGAAGAAAACAAAGGAAGCAAAAAACGCAAAAGGTCCATCCTTCTACAGTTTATCAGAAAAAGTATTGCTTCTACAGTTTACCAGCACTACTGCTACAGTTTGTCAGAACACCAAAAAAGGCCAAAATGGAAAAACAGCAAAGGCACAAACTTTTCAAAATCAAGCAAAAATCATCAGCCAAAGGCACAAACAAAAACGGCGGCAACATGCAAAAGAAAAAGCAAACAAAAGATTCGCACTGAAAAAGAGAAAAAACCAGAGCATGCAACAAGTCAAGCACGATAAAAACAGAAAGGTCCAAACTTTCTCCAAAAGGAAGATCAAAAGGAAAACCCTATCGCAAAATCAGAAATAAATGAGGAAACACGACATGAGACTAACCTGGAGAATATAAGGAAACCTCGAAGAAAGCTGAAAAGCAGAAGCAACAAAGCCACCCCCTTGAAGAGGAAGAACGCGAAGACAAAAGGAAAAAAATGTGGAAACAACCCTCTTCCGAAAACGCAGTAGCAGAACAGACGTCACAAAAAAGAAACTACAAACTCTGGGCAAGAAACAGAAAATGAGAGAGTAAAGGAAGGAGTTACAGAGAAAAAGTGAAGAAGAGAAACCGTTTTTGATTAAGAGATTCAAAATAAAAGCCAAAAGAGAATGTGGCAATTAATGCCAATTAAATGCGGATGTTAAAACCGCTTGCGTTCCCAAAAAAGCACTAATACAAAAGCGCGCGCTTTTAGAGGAAAACGTTCTACATTCAAAGCTGCTACAAAAGGAGTCAACAAAATGCCTGAGTTTGGCTTCACCAGAGAAAGACCGAAGTCAAGGACTCGACCACAAAAAGAAGACCGAGCTCAAGCAGGGGCACTGTTCATATCCTGGGTCGAGTTGTCCGACCCGGGATGTTCTACAGACAAAGCGACCGACCTCTTCAGGTCAAGACAATCCGACCTCTTCTCAAAGAGCTCGGCCAAGTCACAAGAAAGCCCAAACAAAGGGCCCAAATAGAGGAACACGCCCCAGATCCTAAGGCAGCCCAAGCCTACAAAAGAAGGGCGATTCCCTTGAAAATAAGATGACTTCACTTGAAGATAAGATAAAGATAAGATAAGATAACTAACTTATCTTATCCACAGGAGGCCACATCTCACCATTATAAATACACTGGAGCACCCAGGTATAACTCATACTCTGATTCTACTCAATGCTAACTTAAGCATCGGAGTCCCTTGCAGGTACCCCCCACCCTCCGGGGACGAAGGATCAGCACCACCACCAAGTCCAACAAGTCGGACACACCAGCTCCGGCCGCCGTACACCTGCCGGACACGTCGGCTCCGACCAACACAGAAAATCTCATCCGAGATCGACCTACAGTTTCAGGTAACCCTTGGAACAATACCCTTGCTAACTTAAGCATCGGAGTCCCTTGCAGGTACCTCCCACCATCCGGGGACGAAGGAATCAACACCGTCACCAAGCCCAATAAGTCGGACACAACAACTCCAACTATTACAGAAGATCTCATCCGAGATCGACCTATAGTTTCAGGTAGCCCTCGGAACACATACCATATTTGTTGTTATTTTTCAGATGCAAGTCGCAACCCACCTCAGTGAGTTGCTTTGGATGGTGACAGAAGCGGAGGATCTTGATACTTTTGGAGTCTTTTGATTTATTTTGTTTATCTCTCACTTTTGTATTTTATTTTTGGCCTAGAGGCTTGTATTTGAGAGAGAACAATTTGTATAAGCAAATTTTGACTCTCTAGTTTTTTTGTGTCTGTATATGGCTAGCTAGCTTAAACTCCACAAGCCATGGCTAGATTTAGTTGATATTATACTATTATCTTTTGTATATCTTATCTATATCTTGTGCTTAAAGTTAGTAGATTTGTTAGTACGTTTTGCACTTTTTTTAAATCCTTTTTTTAAACTATATCCTTCATCGAGCTTTTATATAATATTAATTTTTTCTATATATTATATGTATGAGCTTAGAACTGTAGTAATCTTTGATTAACCTTTGCTTTACGATGCGAGATAAAGCTTAGGCTAATTAGGGTGTTACACTTGTTGCACTGAAAAGGATGATCCATGTCAAAGAATCTTCGATGGCAATCAAACCACGAATTCTTACCATCATTCGTCGACCAAAATGCCTTTGTATCCTCCATAGAAATGAGACATGCCAGTCTGTCCTGAGTGGACCAACCTGACAACATCTCGTATGAAGGAAAGTCGTTAATGGTCCACATCAATGCAGCACACAGTTGGAATTTTTTCTGCATCAAAATATCATACGTTTCGACACCATGGATCAACAAGTCCTTTAACTCATCCACCAAGTGCTACAAAAAGACATCTATTTTGGCATTTGAATTGCTGGACCAAGCATAATGCAAGTTAAGAACATATACGGGTCTTTCATGCAAATTTCGGGACTCATGTTTTACAGTGTTACGACTATAGGCCAATAAGAGTATACGTTACCGAAATTGAAATTTGGTGCGAACCCGTCAGAGTAAAAAACTAGTATAACATTTCTTGGCTCGTTCGCAAATGTAGGATGGACTTGATCAAAATTCTTCCAGGCTTCTCCATGTGATGGGTGTGTCATGATTCTATCATCACTCTTTTTGTTACTATGCTAAGTCAGGTGAGGGGTTGAACTCATTAATGCATATAATTATTTCAGCCTAGGGATCTAGTAGTGCATCCATTTCATTGGAACTCTCTTTAACTGGCATTTACCAATATGTTCTCTCTCGACTTGGAACCTCAGTAATTTACAGAATCTGCATTCAATTAGGTATGTATCCCTGTTGTAATACAGTATACACTCATTCAAACAATAATCAATTTTCAACGAGTTTAGACCCAATTTTGAAACTAGCTTCTTTGCTTCGTAGTGGTTTCGGGAGATGCCAGAGGTCTCGACAAGTACCAGTTCGTTGCAAAGGGTGGCCCACTTATTAAAAGACTCTTATGTATGATTTTACTCTAACTTAATAGTCATCATTCTAACACATGTAGACAACTATAAATGAACATAACCCTCAAACAACGGTCTCACAGTAGATTCTAACATATGATAAAATATCTTTACCTCCGAGTTAGGCTCTTGTTCAGCCTCTTCCAATTTCGTAACACTTGTTGCATCAAACACCATCTCATTGTATCTCTCTTGGTTACATTCCCAATTCATGTCTTCCATGTTTAGTTCTCTTTCCACCCGAACCCTCATTGATCGACAGTCAGACCTATTCAAATTCAAGGCAGACCTGTTAATTCCCTGTTTGTCCATTTCTTCGTACTCCGTCCACATCCAATACCCATCCTTGAACTCGTTACGATAAAGGTAAAATGTTATATCACAGTTCCTAGCCACTTAGTCAGCCAACACTTTTCACACGGACACCTAGATACCTCTTCAGACCTAAATAGTTCCATGCTGAATACATGCCCAACAAACGCGTCGACCCCCTCAAAGAATTCAGGTTTTAATCCCCCTGTCTACCATTATCCCTATCATACATTCCTATATGGTGACTTTGAATCATATTGAATCACACACCCTAAAATTCGACGAATAAGACAAAATTATTAAATTTTTTATAAAATCCGACAGAGCATACCCTATAATTAGAATCTTCTGCAAACTAAACAAGTTTTAAAACAAATCACACAAAATTTCGGCAAAACTTTCTTTTAATTCAGAGATATTCATCAAATAAATATAACAATTTTCACAGTGGAAACAGCTGCAAGCATGTATTAGAAGATACAGAAATTTAATAACATATCAAATCCTAACCGTTTTAGTATACAACCCCTTATAACTCCCAATTTTTCATCAAACAAATGTTTCGAGAAGGCACCTCTACACGACCTTCTCCTACTTCTGTCCTAAAACGTTATTCTAGAAAAAGTAAGCAAACATAAAACTCAAACATTTGATTATAGTTAGAGATAGAAAACCTACCTAAAACACGGATGCACAGAATACGAAAGAAGCAAAATCCAATTAATCTCGGAGAAATACCATCGTCCTAATGAAAAAGAAAACTTATTAAACTCACAAGGTGAAACTAATTAATTCAACAAACTACACAAAGTCATCCACCAACAATATTGAACACTCTTAATCTCACCCTACTTAACCTACATTAACTTAATTATAATTTTTTATTTATGTTAAATTAACATAAGAAATAATAATCACAAACTTCATTACCCTAGTTTACTCAATAATTTGATAATAAATAATAACAAAACCCTAGACACACAAAAAATCTGAAAAAACAAAAAATTACAAACCAACCCCTAACCACAAACTTCGTTACTATAATTTAATCAATAATTTGGTAAATACCTATTAAAATGCTAAAGTCACAAAAAAATCTGAAAACCAGTAAAAAAAACTATACCAAATCCTAGTTACAAACTTCAATACACTAATTTAATCAATAAATTCATAAACTATTTAACAAAAAAATTCTAAACTCATAAAAATCTTAATAAGATTAAAAAATTATGCCAAAATTACCGTTGATGGTGGCTATAGGATGCTGGAGGCGTGGTGGCACCAGTAGTGACAACGACACCGATGGTAGTGGTCACCAAGAACAGTGGCGATGTTCTCAATGTAACAACCCCATTTTTCGAGTACGCAAGATCTTTTTGAAGGCACGGATTTCTCTGAAAGATTGATGAGCGGATAATTTGTATGCTTTTTGGCATTGTTTTTAGTATGTTTTTAGTATCTTTTAGTTAGTTTTTAGTATATTTTTATTAGTTTTTAATTAAATTCACTTTTCTGGACTTTACTATGAGTTTGTGTGTTTTTCTGTGATTTCAGGTATTTTCTGACTGAAATTGAAGGTTCTGAGCAAAAATCTGATCCAGAGACTGAAAAGGACTGCAGATGCTGTTGGATTCTGACCTCCCTGCACTCGAAGCGGATTTTCTGGAGCTACAGAAGCCCAATTGGCGCTCTCAACGGCGTTGGAAAGTAGACATCCAGGGCTTTCCAGCAATATATATAGTCCATACTTTGCCCAAGATTTGATGGCCCAAACCTGCGTAGCAAACCGGCCTCAGAAATTCCAGCGTTAAACGCCGGAACTGGCATAAAACTTGGAGTTAAACGCCCAAACTGGCATGAGAACTGGCGTTTAACTCCAGAAAACGTCTCTACACATAAAAGCTTCAATGCTCAGCCCAAGCACACACCAAGTGGGCCCGGAAGTGGATTTTTCTGTCATTTACTCATTTCTGTAAACCTTAGGATACTAGTTTACTACTTATAGGACCTTTTGACTTTGTAATCAGACGGAATGCGACCTTATGACATTGTACACCTTTTCTTCCACAGCATGAGTCTCTGAACCCTATGGTTGGGGGTGAGGAGCTCTGCTGTGTCTTGATGGATTAATGCAATTACTACTGTTTCTCATTCAATCATGCTTGCTTCCATTCTAAGATAATACTTGTTCTTAATCCGGATGAATGTGATGATCAGTGACAACCATCATCATTCTCAACTATGAACGTGTGCCTGACAACCACCTCTGTTCTACCTTAGATTAAGTAGTTATCTCTTGGATTCTTTTATCGGAATCTTCGTGGTATAAGCTAGATTGATGGCGGCATTCAAGAGAATCCGGAAGGTCTAAACCTTGTCTGTGGTATTCTGAGTAGGATTCAATGACTGAATGACTGTGACGTGCTTCAATCTCCTGAAGGCGGGGCGTTAGTGACAGACGCCAAAAGAATCACTGGATTCTACTCCGGTCTGATTGAGAACCGACATATGGAATGCCGTGCCATGACAGGGCATTAGGAATCGTTCCAATGAGAGGATGGGAGGTAGCCACTGACAACGGTGAAACCCTACACACAGCTTGCCATGGAAGGAGACTTGCGTGTTTGATGAAGAAGACAGTAGGAAAGCAGAGATTCAGAAGATGGAGCATCTCCAAACCTCAACCTGTTCTCCATTACTGCAAAACAAGTAATCATTTCATGTTCTTTTACTTTTCACAATCAATCCTGATAATTTCTGATATCCTGACTAAGATTTACAAGATAACCATAGCTTGATTCAAGCCGACAATCTCCATGGGATCGACCCTTGCTCACGCAAGGTATTACTTGGACGACCCAGTGCACTTGCTGGTTAGTTGTGCGGGATTGCAAAAGTGTTATTGCAATTTCGTGCACCAAGTTTTTGGCGCCGTTGCCGGGGATTGTTCGAGTTTGGACAACTGACGGCTTATCTTGTTGCTTAGATTAGGACTGTTTTATTTTTGTTGGTTTAGAGTCTTTTAGTTGAGTCTAGTTTCATATTTTAAGTTTGGTGTCAATTGCATGCTTTTATTTCTCTCTTAAAATTTTCGTTTTTGCATGTTCTTAGTCCCTTTTTGATTCATAAAAATTCTAAGTTTGGTGTCCTTTTTGTGTTTTTCCTTTAAAATTTTCGAAATTTAGTGTTTGATTCTCTAAAAATTTTAAGTTTGGTGTCTTTTTGTGTTTTTCTCTTTCCTCTTTTTAAGAATCAAATCTTTTTCATAAAAATTTTTCAATCATATCCTCTTAATTGCTGTTTTCAAAATCTTTTTCTTTACTAATTGATTTAGTTCTCAATTTGCTTTGATCTTATTTTATTTTTAATTTTCGAATTTTATTTTATTTTCCTTTTGTTTTATTTTATTTTATTTTAATTTTTTCGGTTATTTCAAAAAAAAAAAAATAAAAATAAACAAAATTTATCTATTTGCAATCATTCTCATTTCCCTTTTGTCCATTATGGACTTAAGTGGAATTAATCAGTCCAAGAGGACTCTGGGGTCTTATGCCAACCCCATTACAGCTGCATATGGGAGTAGCATCTGCATACCTCCCATCAAAGCAAGCAGCTTTGAGCTAAATCCTCAACTCATTATCATAGTGCAGCAAAATTGCCAGTATTCCGGTCTTCCAGAGGAAGAACCTACTGAGTTTCTGGCACAGTTCTTACAAATTGCTGACACAATACATGATAAAGAGGTAGATCAGGATGTCTACAGACTGTTACTGTTTCCATTTGCTGTAAAAGATCAAGCAAAAAGGTGGTTGAATAACCAACCTACAGCAAGCATAAAGACATGGAAACAGTTATCAGAAAAATTCCTGAATCATTTTTACCCTCCAAAAAGGATGACACAGCTAAGGCTGGACATCCAAGGCTTTAAACAAGAGGATAATGAATCCCTTTATGATGCCTGGGAGAGGTATAGAGGTATGCTCAGAAAATGCCCCTCTGAAATGTTTTCAGAGTGGGTACAGTTAGACATCTTCTACTATGGGCTTACAGAAAAAGCTCAGATGTCTTTAGACCACTCAGCTGGTGGATCTATACACATGAGAAAGACAATTGAAGAAGCTCAAGAGCTTATAGACATTGTTGCTAGAAACCAATACTTATATTCTAGCAAGGAATTCGTTCCACAAGAAGAGGTCATGGCAGTAGTCAATGATCCTGATCCTCAAGAACAGATGAATGAGCTTAATCAACAATTGCTCCTGATGACAGAACAGTTAGCAGAATTTAAAGAAATGCTCCATGATACTAAGGTTGCTAACAAGAGCATAGAACTGCAGTTGAATCAAGCAAAACAGCAAATATCTAAACAAATAACAGAAGAATGTCAAGCAGTTCAACTGAGGAGTGGGAAAACACTGAATGCCACTGCTCAAAAGAGCAAGAAGTCAATTAAGGAACAGTTGACAGAGGATGACCAAGCCACTGTTCAAAATCCCTCTGAGGACAGTAAGAGCCCAAAGAGGAATATTATTGGCGTTCAAACGCCAGAAAGGGAAGGAAAGTTGGCGTTAAATGCCCATTCCTTGCCCAATACTGGCGTTCAAACGCCAGAACAGGGAGGAAAGCTGGCGTTAAACGCCCATTCCCTGCCCAGTTCTGGCGTTCAAACGCCAGAAAAGGGGGAGAAGTTGGCGTTTAACGCCCAAACTTCATCCACTCCTGGCGTTCAAACGCCCAAGGAGAATCAGGCACCTGAGAGTTCTGATGATTATCCCCCTAACAAGGCCTCTTCAACCATTTCTGTAAGGAATAAACCTGCAGCATCTAAGGTTGAAGAATATCAAGCCAAGATGCCTTATCCTCAGAAACTCCGCAAAGCGGAACAGGATAAGCAATTTGCCCGCTTTGCAGACTATCTAAGGACTCTTGAAATAAAGATTCCGTTTGCAGAGGCACTTGAGCAAATACCCTCTTATGCTAAGTTCATGAAAGAGATCTTAAGCCATAAGAAGAATTGGAGAGAAACTGAAAAAGTGTTTCTCACTGAAGAATGCAGTGCAGTCATTTTGAAAAGCTTACCAGAAAAGCTTCAAGATCCTGGAAGCTTTATGATACCCTGCACATTAGAAGGTGCCTGCACCAAGATAGCCTTATGTGATCTTGGAGCAAGCATAAATCTAATACCTACATCCACTATCAGAAAGCTTGGGTTGACTGGAGAAGTCAAACCAACCAGGATATGCCTCCAGCTTGCTGATGGTTCCATTAAACACCCATCAGGCATAATAGAGGACATGATTGTCAAGGTTGGGCCGTTTGCCTTTCCAACTGACTTTGTGGTGCTAGAAATGGAGGAGCACAAGAGTGCAACTCTCATTCTAGGAAGACCTTTCCTAGCAACTGGACGAACTCTCATTGATGTACATAAAGGGGAAGTAACCCTGAGAGTCAATGAGGATGAGTTCAAGTTGAATGCTATGAAAGCTATGCAGCATCCAGACACACCAGAAGACTGCATGGACGTTGACATTATTGATTCTCTGGTAGAAGAGATCAATATGGCTGAAAGCCTAGAATCAGAGCTTGAGGACATCTTCAAAGATGCTCAACCTGATCAAGAAGAACTAGAGGAAGTAAAGGAATTTTCGAAAATTCCTCAGGAGGAGGATACGCCTCCCAAGCCTGAACTCAAACCATTACCATCATCCTTGAAATATGCATTTCTGGGAGAGGGTGACACTTTTCCAGTGATTATAAGCTCTTCTTTAAATTCACAGGAAGAGGAAGCACTGATTCAAGTGCTAAGGACACACAAGACAGCTCTTGGGTGGTCCATAAGTGATCTTAAGGGCATTAGCCCAGCTAGATGCATGCACAAGATCCTGTTGGAGGATAATGCCAAACCAGTGGTTCAACCACAGAGGAGGCTAAATCCAGCCATGAAGGAGGTGGTGCAGAAAGAGGTCACTAAATTACTAGAGGCTGGGATCATTTATCCTATTTCTGATAGCCCCTGGGTGAGCCCTGTCCAAGTTGTTCCCAAAAAGGGAGGCATGACAGTGGTTCATAATGAAAAAATGAACTGGTTCCCACAAGGACAGTCACAGGGTGGCGCATGTGTATTGACTACAGAAGGCTCAATACAGCCACCAGAAAGGATCATTTCCTTTACCATTCATAGACCAAATGCTAGAAAGACTAGCTGGCCATGATTATTACTGCTTTTTGGATGGCTATTCAGGCTACAACCAAATTGCAGTAGACCCTCAGGACCAAGAGAAAACAGCATTCACCTGCCCTTCAGGCGTGTTTGCCTATAGGAGAATGCCTTTTGGTCTGTGCAATGCACCTGCAACCTTTCAGAGGTGCATGCTCTCTATCTTTTCAGATATGGTAGAGAAATTTCTGGAAGTCTTCATGGATGACTTTCAGTATATGGAGACTCATTCAGCTCCTGTCTTAACCACCTATCACTTGTCCTGAAAAGATGCCAAGAGACTAACCTGGTTTTAAACTGGGAGAAATGTCACTTTATGGTGACTGAAGGAATTGTCCTTGGGCACAAAATTTCAAGCAGGGGAATAGAGGTGGATAAGGCAAAGGTAGAGGTAATTGAAAAATTACCACCACCTGCCAATGTTAAGGCAATCAGAAGCTTTCTGGGACATGCAGGATTTTACAGAAGGTTTATCAAGGATTTTTCGAAAATTGCCAAACCTCTGAGTAATCTGCTAGCTGCTGACACTCCATTTATCTTTGATAATGAGTGTCTGCAGGCATTTGAGACCCTGAAAGCTAAGTTGGTCACAGCACCAGTTATCTCTGCACCAGATTGGGCATTACCATTTGAATTAATGTGTGATGCCAGTGATCATGCCATTGGTGCAGTGTTGGGACAGAGGCATAATAAACTTCTGCATGTCATTTATTATGCTAGTCGTGTTCTAAATGATGCACAGAAAATTACACAACCACAGAAAAAGAATTACTTGCAGTGGTTTATGCCATTGACAAGTTTAGATCCTACCTAGTAGGATCCAAAGTGATTGTGTACACTGACCATGCTGCTCTTAAATACTTACTCACAAAGCAGGATTCAAAACCCAGGCTTATCAGATGGGTGTTGCTTCTGCAAGAGTTTGATATAGAAATAAGAGACAGAAAAGGGACAGAGAATCAAGTAGCTGATCATCTGTCCAGAATAGAGCCAGTAGTTGGGGCGTCCCTCCCTTCTACTGAGATTTCTGAGACTTTCCCAGATGAGCAACTATTTGCCATTCAGGAAGCTCCATGGTTTGCAGACATTGCAAACTATAAAGCTGTGAGGTTCATACCCAAGGAGTACAGTTACATGCAGAGAAAGAAATTAATTTCAGATGCCAAGTACTACCTCTGGGATGAACCATATCTCTTTAAGAGATGTGCTGACGGAGTGATCCGCAGGTGTGTACCCAGAGAAGAAGCAGAGGATCCTATGGCACTGCCATGGATCACAGTATGGAGGACACTTTGGAAGTGAGCGAACAGCCACTAAAGTCCTCCAATGTGGCTTCTACTGGCCTACTCTCTATAAAGATTCCCGAGAGTTTGTGCGTAACTGTGACAGTTGCCAAAGAGCTGGTAACCTGCCTCATGGATATGCCATGCTCAACAAGGGATATTAGAGATAGAGCTGTTTGATGTATGGGGAATTGACTTCATGGGGCCATTCCCATCATCATACTCAAACAATTACATTCTGGTGGCAGTGGACTATGTATCTAAGTGGGTAGAAGCAGTTGCTACACCCACTAATGATACTAAGACCGTACTGAAATTCCTCTAGAAGAACATTTTCAGCAGATTTGGCGTCCCCAGAGTGCTAATCAGTGATGGGGGCACTCATTTCTGCAATAAACAGCTATACTCTGCTATGGTTAGATATGGAATTAGCCACAAAGTGGCAACTCCGTATCATCCACAGACAAATGGGCAAGCAGAAGTCTCTAACAGAGAGCTAAAAAGAATCCTAGAACGGACTGTAATGTCCCGAAGAAAGGATTGGGCAAAGAGCTTGGATGATGCTCTGTGGGCATACAGAACAGCATTCAAGACTCCTATAGGTACCTCCCCATACCAATTGGTGTATGGGAAGGCCTGTCATTTGCCCGTGGAACTGGAACATAAAGCCTATTGGGCAACCAGATTCCTAAACATGGATGCACAGTTAGCTGGTGAGAAAGACTGCTCCAGCTAAATGAGCTAGAAGAGTTCAGACTCATGCCTTTGAAAATGCAAAAATTTATAAGGAAAAGGCAAAGAAGTGGCATGACAAGAGATTGTCAACCAGAGTCTTTGAGCCAGGACAAAAAGTTCTGCTCTTCAACTCTAGGCTCAAACTGTTTCCAGGAAAACTCAAATCCCGTTGGGGGGGTCCATATGTGATTACAGGAGTGTCACCATATGGATATGTTGAGCTTCAGGATATTGATTCTGATAAGAAGTTCATTGTTAATGGACAGAGAATCAAACATTATCTTGAAGGAAACTTTGAGCAGGTGCTCAAAACTGAGACTAGAGTGATTCTCAGTGAAAGTCCAGCTAAAGACAGTAAAGAAGCGCTTACTGGGAGGCAACCCAGTCATTAGTAGGTTGTATGATTGTTCTTACAGAGGCAAATATCAAAAAATGAAGGAATTCACAGAGTTACAGAAGGATTCAGCTCAAAAGCAGAGAAAATGAGCTTACTGGCGAAAAAAGCCAGTAAGGTGCATTTTGGGCGTTAAACGCCAGAATGGGTACCATTCTGGGCGTTTAACGCCAGTAATGGTACCATTTGGGCGTTAAACGCCAGAATGGGTACCATTCTGGGCGTTTAACGCCAGGTGTGCAGCATCACTGGGCGTTCAGAAAAACGCCCAGTGAGGAGGTTTTCTGGCGTTTAACGCCAGCCAGGGTACCTGGCTGGGCGTTAAACGCCCAAGGGTGCCAAGTGGGCGTTAACGCCAGAATGGGTGCCATTCTGGGCGTTTAACGCCAGAAAGGTGGGGGGGACCACATTTTTGTTTTCAACTCAAATTTTTTCAAACTTTCCTCTTTTTACCCATAATCTTCTACATAAATGCACTTCAACCTTTCATCATTCACTTTCAAATCTTCACAAATCAAAACCATTCTTCAAATCTATTTCAAAATAATCTCAAATCTTCTTCAAAAACTCACCTTTTCTCAAATTTTTTCAAAATCTTTTCAAATTTCCTTTCAAATCTCTCTTTGTTTTCGAAATTCTCCTCCCCCCACTCTATAATGAACGTTCCTCACCCTTCCTTCCTCACACCATTCGAATTTCCTCTCTCTCTCTCTCTTCTCTTCTTCTTTCTTTTTGCTTGAGGGCAAGCAAAACCTCTAAGTTTGGTGTGCTTTTTCCGTGATCACTAAGCTAAGATCTATCAAGATCATGGCTCCCAAGGGAAAACAAACCAACTCAAGAGGAAAGAAAGAGACTAATCCAAAGAATCTTTGGAATGAAGAAAGTTCTTAACCAAAGAACATGAAGACCATTATCACAAAATAATGGGTCTGAGGTCAGTGATCCCGGAAGTTAAATTTGATCTGAAAGAAGATGAATATCCGGAGATCCAAGAACAAATTCGAAACAGAGGTTGGGAAGTTCTGACCATCCTGAGACAAAGGTTGGAAGGAACATGGTTCAGGAATTCTACTCAAATCTGTGGCTAACAGATAAGCAAAGAATGACTGGAACCGCTTACCATACCCACAGAACCATGGTCAGAGGGAAAGTTATATACTTCCATCTGGACAAAATAAGAGAAATCTTCAAACTACCTCAACTACAAGAGATCCTGATTCCTTCAATAGGAGGTGTGAGAGTAGATAAAGGGTTGGATCAAGTTCTAGAGGACATGCCTCCCTGGGACTAAGTGGATAACCAATTCAAAGGTGTCCCAAACCAACTCAAGAGGGAGACCTCAAGCCAATTGCAAGAGGTTGGCTAGACTTTATTGGGCGTTCCATATTGCCCACTAGCAACCGTTCTGAGGTCACCATCAAGAGAGCAGTGATGATTCACTGCATTATGCTTGGAAAAGAAGTGGAGGTTCATCATGTGATTGCTTGTGAGATCTACACCATTGCAAATAAGAATTCCACTGAGGCCAAACTGGCTTACCCAAGCTTGATTTCCTTGCTCTGTAAAGAGGCTGGGGTGAAGATGGGAGTAGAGAGTTCATACCCATTGAACACCCAATCACCAAGAAGTCAATGGAAGGACAAGTGCAAGACAACTCCATCAAGAGGAGGCGCAGGAATTCCTCCCTGAATTCCCAAGAATTGACTACTGGTCCAGCCTAGAAGCATCTATTAACAAGCTGCAAGAGACTATGGAGCAACTGAAGGAAGAACAGCAGAATCAGAATTGCATGCTCTGCAAATTGCTGAAGGAACAAGAGAAGCAGGGGCGTGAACTCCAAGAGTTGAAACGCCAAAAGCTCTCCTCTCAAGCTGAGGGAGCATCTACTTCTCAAAATCAAGGTTGTTGAGTCCTAACTCTGTGAAAACCTCTATCATTAGGAGCCTCTGTTTTTCGTTTTTTTTATTTTCCTTTATTTTGTTTCTATTTTTTCGTTTTTCTAGTCTCATTCTATATCTATTTTTGAGTCTTGTTTTTAATTCATAATTAATAAAATTAAAGTTATGCCTTAAAGTTATGAATGTCCTATGAATCCACCTCTCTTAAAAGAAAAATGCTTAATCACAAAGGAACAAGAAGTACAGGGTTTTCAAAATTATCTCTGAAACTAGTTGAATTAGTTTGATGTGGTGACAATACTTTTTGTTTTCTGAATGAATGCTTGAATAGTGCATATGTCTCTTGAATTTGTTGTTTTTAAGAATGTTAATTTGTTGGCTCTTGAAAGAATGAGGAGAAAGAGAACTATTATTGAGGATCTGAAAAATCATCAAATTGATTCTTGAAGCAAGAAAAAGCAGTGAATTCAAAAAAAAAATTTCGAAAAAAAAGAGAGAAAAGAAAAAAGAAAAAGAAAAGAAATAGAGTTGTGATCCAAGGCAACAGAGTGTGCTTAAGAACCCTGGACACCTCTAATTGGGGACTCTAGCAAAGCTGAGTCACAATCTAAAAGGTTCACCCAACTATGTGTCTGTGGCATGTGTGTATCCGGTGGTAATACTGGAAGACAGAGTGCTTTGGGCCACAGCCAAGACTCATACACTAGCTATGTTCAAGAATCATTGTGCTTAACTAAGAGAATCAATAACTATCTGAGTTCTGAGTTCTTATAGATGCCAATCATTCTGAACTTCAAGGGATAGAGTGAGATGCCAAAACTGTTCGGAGGCAAAAGCTACTAGTCCCGCTCATCTAATTGGAGCTATGTTTCTTTGATATTTTGGAGTCTATAGTATATTCTCTTCTTTTTATCCTATTTTGATTTTCAGTTGCTTGGGGACAAGCAACAATTTAAGTTTGGTGTTGTGATGAGCGGATAATTTGTATGCTTTTTGGCATTGTTTTAGTATGTTTTAGTATCTTTTAGTTAGTTTTTAGTATATTTTTATTAGTTTTAATTAAAATTCACTTTTCTGGACTTTACTATGTTTGTGTGTTTTTTCTGTGATTTCAGGTATTTTCTGACTGAATTGAAGGTTCTGAGCAAAAATCTGATCCAGAGACTGAAAAGGACTGCAGATGCTGTTGGATTCTGACCTCCCTGCCTCGAAGCGGATTTTCTGGAGCTACAGAAGCCCAATTGGCGCGCTCTCAACGGCGTTGGAAAGTAGACATCCAGGGCTTTCTAGCAATATAATAGTCCATACTTTGCCCAAGATTTGATGGCCCAAACCTGCGTAGCAAACCGGCCTCAGAAATTCCAGCGTTAAACGCCGGAACTGGCATAAAACTTGGAGTTAAACGCCCAAACTGGCATGAGAACTGGCGTTTAACTCCAGAAAACGTCTCTACACATAAAGCTTCAATGCTCAGCCCAAGCACACACCAAGTGGGCCCGGAAGTGGATTTTTCTGTCATTACTCATTCTGTAAACCTTAGGATACTAGTTTACTACTTATAGGACCTTTTGACTTTGTAATCAGACGGAATGCGACTTATGACATTGTACACCTTTTCTTCCACAGCATGAGTCTCTGAACCCTATGGTTGGGGGTGAGGAGCTCTGCTGTGTCTTGAGGATTAATGCAATTACTACTGTTTCTCATTCAATCATGCTTGCTTCATTCTAAGATAATACTTGTTCTTAATCCGGATGAATGTGATGATCAGTGACAACCATCATCATTCTCAACTATGAACGTGTGCCTGACAACCACCTCTGTTCTACCTTAGATTAAGTAGTTATCTCTTGGATTCTTTTATCGGAATCTTCGTGGTATAAGCTAGATTGATGCGGCATTCAAGAGAATCCGGAAGGTCTAAACTTGTCTGTGGTATTCTGAGTAGGATTCAATGACTGAATGACTGTGACGTGCTTCAATCTCCTGAAGGCGGGGCGTTAGTGACAGACGCCAAAAGAATCACTGGATTATACTCCGGTCTGATTGAGAACCGACATATGGAATGCCGTGCCGTGACAGGCATTAGGAATCGTTCCAATGAGAGGATGGAGGTAGCCACTGACACAGTGAAACCCTACACACAGCTTGCCATGGAAGGAGACTTGCGTGTTTGATGAAGAAGACAGTAGGAAAGCAGAGATTCAGAAGATGGAGCATCTCCAAACCTCAACCTGTTCTCCATTACTGCAAAACAAGTAATCATTTCATGTTCTTTTACTTTTCACATCAATCCTGATAATTTCTGATATCCTGACT